>NC_053489.1:178082517-178412017 GCF_905171775.1 Rana temporaria
ATTTGCGCAGGCAAAGCAGCCCATTCATTTGAATGGGCCGCCATGCCTGCGTTTCCTGCAAAGAAAAGCGCATGCCTCATGTAATAGGCTGCGCACACGGCACGCCTATGCCCATCAAGCACTGAAATACAGCACTGTCTGTCTATTCTGCTGTCTGCTGTGACTTATCTGCAGTTCCCGCACTGTCAAACTTGCTGCATTTTTAGATGTTTAGGTCACGCTTTTAAAAACACAGTGCGTTTGTGTGTGCAAGAACTGCAGGTAAGTAGCATGGTGCAAGAACTGCAGGTAAGTAGCATGGTGCAAGAACTGCAGGTAAGTAGCATGGTGCAAAAGCAGAATGGATTTCAAGGCAACTGTATTTTTAAAATGCTGAATGCACCTTTTTTCTGCAGGAAACAAAGGCATGGCAGCCCATTCAAATCAATGGGCTGCTGTACCTGCACAAATGAGGGCTGCCAAAACATACATGTGAACCAGCCAGGCCCAAAATAAGCTGGAGGGGGGCCCAAAAAAAATGTTTGCCCAGGGCCCAAACCATATTAAAGACGGCCCTGCCAGGGACAAATATACATAAAACGTAAACACTTTAGACCCGGTTCACACTGGCGCGACTCGTCAGGCGACACAGCCGCCTGACAAGTCGCGTCCCATTGTAGTGAATAGAACCGTTCTAATAGGAGCGACGCAAGTCGCTCCGACTTAGAAAAAGGTTCTTGTACTACTTCGGGGGCGACTCGGGGCGATTTGCATTGACTTCTATACAGAAGTCATTTTGCAAATCGCCTTGGAAGTCGTTTTCAGGTCGCCTGGCCGAGTCGCCCCCGAAGTCGTGCCGCCCCTGTGTGAACCGGCTCTTACTGTTCATGAATTTCAATATATATCTGCTTGGTTTCATAGAGGCATTCCATGGCAAGTTCCATTATATAATTCAACAGTACATAAGGTAGAGTGCTTTATTAGAATGAGGGTGATCCACCGTAGCAATACCCATAGACTGTAAACTATTGGCATAACAATTGGCTTCTGTTGAACAGAAGGGATTATAGATCAAAATTTGAACAGTTCTGGACAAATTATGTCTATTAATAATGCCTATAATAAATGATCAGAAAATCGGAATGAAAAATACCGCTTTCTAAGCGATCATATTATAATCTTATTGTTCGTACACGGCTTTCAAGAGCCGATCACAACAGTTCATCCGAAATTATCCATAGGGACAAACACGAAAATTCTTGTACGATACCAGATCACACGACTTTCGTTTTTAATCCGTACAATATTTGTCCGGAAAAAAATCAGAAGAGCAAGACTACGCATGCTCGGAAAAATTCAACACATTAAATCACTTCCAAAGTTGTATTCTGTCCTATGAGAATTTTCTTATGTTTAGTAACCTCTTCGTTTTTAATATGAAACTAGCATGCAAAAAAACAAAACGATAATTTGTCCAATATTCTCACTGTGTGTGTGTGTATAACACTCCATCAGTGGGGGCTGGTGCTCAATACTTTTTTTTGGGATGGGGGGAACAAACTGAAAAAAAAAACATCAAATGCAGCCTCACTGTGCTCCATCAAATGCAGCCTCACTGTGCCCCATTATATGCAGCCTTTTCTTCCCTTCTGCTAGGCACCCAATAGGATCGCCTGTCCCTTTAGCCAATCAGATATTTGACCTGTGCTTCCTGATTGGCAGAGAGGCGATTCCGTGTTAGGAAAGCAAATATACATTTGCTTTTTCTAACAGACCTGGGGGGGGGGGGGGGTCTCCGAGAGCAATGCTCTGCTCTCCGAGTCAACCTTTTTTGAGGCCTATGGCCATAGGTGTGCCTAATCATTCTGTGCAGCCAGGGCCGATCCACCCTCTCCCAGGAATTATTTTAGCACCCCCAAAATCCACATGGTAGTAGTTGCAGATGTTAGTGGTTTTTTTTTTCCTTGCCGGTATCTTCTTTATTGCTGCCTGGAAGCTGGGACTTTTTTTTTTTTGTGGAAGAATACAGCAGCTACGGCCGCAGAAGCCAGTGATCTTTAGCTAGACCCGGCAACAGGCTAATCTCAGAGGTGGATGGATATCCACTTCTCTGCTGCCTCCTCAGCCAATGGTGAAGACTGTACCCGCCCCCTTCCCCCAGCCCGCCTTCTTTGATTTCTGAGAAGAGGAGATGTCGGCACTCGGCAGCTGGAGAGAAAAGGTAGAGATGAGAGAACACAGCCTGCTATGGCTGGGGGACACATTCCTCAGCCCCAGCACTAAGAAACAGTGAGTTGTTTGCCTGCACTGCTGCCAGCATGGAGAGAACAAACTGCTTTCTACAGTGTGGGGGGAAGGTTACCAGAGAACACTATGAAGATCTATCCTGTAATCTGACACCAGCAGTCCTCTCTGCCAGCACAAGTCATATGATTCTTGCAGAGACTCTGAAAGGGAGAAAATGCAGGATTTCTGAGTTATTCTTCTATCCATCCATCCACTCATCTATCTATCTACTCATCTATCCATCTACTTGTCCATCTGCTAATCTATCTATCTACTCATTCATCTATCTATCTATCTACTCATCTATCCATCTACTTGTCCATCTGCTAATCTATCTATCTACTCATTCATCTATCTATCTATCTACTCATCTATCCATCTGCTAATTATCTATCTATCTACTCATTCATCTATCTATCCATCTGCTTATCTATCTACTCATCCATCTGCTAATCTATCTACTCATCCATCTGCTTATCTATCTACTCATTCATCTATCTATCTACTCATCTATCCATCTGCTAATTATCTATCTATCTATCTACTCATTCATCTTTCTATCTACTCATCTATCCATCTGCTAATTATCTATCTATCTATCTACTCATCCATCCATCTACTCGTCCATCTGCTAATTATCTATCTACTCATTCATCTATCTATTCATCTATCTACTCATCTATCCATCTGCTAATCTATCTATCTATCTACTCTTCTATCCATCTGCTAATCTATCAATCTACTCATCCATCTATCTCTATCTATCCATGCACGCTTTCATCTATCCATTCATTCACCTATCTCTATCTATCCATCCATTCATCATTGCTGGTGTCACAATACAAGAAGAATGGATTGAAAAATTAAAGGACATTCTGATGCCATGTGTGCGTATCGCACTCCTGAACCCTGCATTGTGTGTAGCACACCATAACCCTGCACTTTGTAGCACAAGCCTGAATCCTGCACTTTGTAAATTCCTGTAAATAGCGCACCCCTCAGCTCTGCACTCTTAACGTGACGCACTCCATGTATCCCCATACACCCCATATGCTCGCTGCACACTCCATGCATCCCCATACACCCCCTATGCTCGCTGCACACTCCATGCATTGCACATACACACTCTATGCTTGTTGCATAGTGCACAGATTACACTTATCGTTTTTATCAAATATTTAATTTATATATTATTTACTGATATTTTTATGCTTTTACTGCTTGCTTTGAATTATTGTGGTGATAATTAGCATTAGCACATTTTGTAGTTTTTTTTGGGTATGGGACAATGTGCCGGACTGCATAGCCTGTTATTAATGTGTGACTGAGTTTTTGGATGGTTCTCTGGCTTCTTTGTGTCTGTTGACTTTTTATATTTAACTACCCCACTAACTTAAGGTTATTGTTGACCCTGACATATGCTGGGGGCTTGATTATTGGCATTGATGAAAGGGTTGTTCCGCAAATACCCCCGATACCAAAATAGAATACTTCCCCCCACCGCCGCCCGCTGCTACGCCGCATCCCCGCTTGGTTAAAACGGGCGGGGAACATTACAGCTTTCATTTGAATAGCTGTAGTCTTTCCCGCGTATAGACACTCCCCCTTGCTCGGGTAAACTGTCCAAACCCAAGCAAGGGGGAGTGTCTATACGCAGCACGGCGCGATAGACTACAGCTATTCAAATGAAAGCTGTAATCTTCCCCACCTGTATTAACCAAGTGGCGGCGCGGCAGCATGTAAGGTAAGGGGGACATGGCTGCATATATGGGGGGGACATGGCTGCATATGGGGGGGGGGACATGGCTGCATATATGGGGGGGGGACATGGCTGCATATATGGGGGGGGGAACATGGCTGCATATATGGGGGGGGAACATGGCTGCATATGGGGGGGGGACATGGCTGCATATGGGGGGGGGGACATGGCTGCATTTGTGGGGGGAGACATGGCTGCATTTGTGGGGGGAGACATGGCTGCATCTGTGGGGGGACATGGCTGCATTTGGGGACACATGTAAAAAAAAAGTATCGGCACTTGTACTCAGTCCAAAAAAAAGTGGTATCGGGACAACCCTACTATTTTACTTCATAATCTCTACGGTGTACCTCCAGGCTCTTTTTGGCCTATAAAAGATAACCACGTTGGGTGTGTTATCAGGCGTTGGGCGTGTGCACAAAATGAAACGCGCATTTTTCAAGCAGAAATATATGTGAAGACCAGTTAGAGGGCCCCTTAGCAGAATTTTGCTTAGGGCCCCAGGGAGGTCAGGATCGGCACTGTGTGCAGCACAGATTCACCCTACCGCCCTGGCTCCCCACTCCTTCCTTCTGTAGCACCGCTGGCTTCCCTCCTCTCCTCGCCTGCCAGCTGTTGCTGCAGAGATGTTTTAGGATAAGCGAGGGAAGGGGCCGGTAAATATGTATTTATCAGCCCCTTCCCTTTCTGAATGAACATGGTGAGTGATCGGTAGTGTGTGTTTGAGCTTTGGGGTGCACACCCTAATGCAATAGGCTGCGCACACCTATGCCTATGGCTCTAATCGGGTGCTTAAAAAAAAAAAAAAACCCCACCACTGTAATTCAGGTGCCCGGCATCCGAAAAGGGGCCAGACGCCTGAATAGGGGGTGGCCATGTATAGATTCATGCTAGGCTTGAATCTATCCATTCTACATATAGGGGGTGGCGTGAAAGAGGCGACGGCGACCGTGCACCCTTAATGGACGGGCCGCCCCTCCCCCTCCATAATGTCTAATCTTTCCATCTGCGGTGTAAGCTCATTTTATTCCATTGAATCAAAGTTTTTATTTATTCACCTTCGTGTTTGCTGTAGTTGACAAGCCTTCAAGTCTGTGTTGTGCCTCATTTAGCCCCATCTTGTAAATCTTTTTTTTTTTTTATAAAATACACAAACAAACATTATTACCAGTGGCATGCAATTTAAGTGAACTTGCTGAATGTATAGTGTAAAAGTTGGAAAAATGGGTATTACCGCGCTACCAAAAAGAATAGGGGGGGGAGGGTGAGGGTTTACAGCTGCGGCACTGAAAGGTGTATCAAACCATAAAATAATAGCAAAGAAAATAGCGCTGCGCTGTAGGTGGGGGATGGGAGAGGTGTGTAGAGGAAGTAAAATGGTCTGTATGTGATAATAGCACTACAAACAATATAGCATCAAAGGATAATCAGTGAACTGGTTGACAGAAGTAAATCACTTCTATGCATAAGTGCTAATAGAAAAACTTCATGAGCTCTATATAATGAAGTGAAAGAAAACAATAAATAAGTGATAAAAAATACAATTATAGATATACAGTGTGCGTCACACAACACCCAAGTGGCTGGGATAGGCTAAGCTGAAAAGTCCATGCAGCAGAGCTTAATATTAGAAACGAGAATATAAATAATAATCAAAAGTCCAAAAATGAAATCCAAAGTAGGGAGTGCTGGTGTAGATCCCAACATGTAAGGTGAGAGAAAAGGATGGATATCCAGTAATCCCTTCAGGGTGAATGAGGATGTCCCCTTACCTTACTGCTGTAAGGTAACAGCATATAGGTCCAAGTAAACTTGGACTCTTACGCGTATTCGTCACTCTGCGTGACTTCCTCAGGAAGTCACGCAGAGTGACCAATACGCGTAAGAGTCCACCGAGAGGTACCGGAGGTGACGTTGGCGAACTATTTTCCTTTGTTTATATGCCTGTTTTTACCTTTTACCATGTGAGTATTCGTTTGTATTCTTTCTGCTAAATAAATTTTAAAAACGGTATCACACTATTGGTGCTTTATCCCTCTGGGTGCGAGTCATTGGCCATCCTGAGACATCACCACCAAGAGGGACCTGTGTTTCCTTGAATCCGAGCCTATCTGGATAACCACCTTTACAGATACGTTTGGCAAGTTTACTTGGACCTATATGCTGTTACCTTACAGCAGTAAGGTAAGGGGACATCCTCATTCACCCTGAAGGGATTACTGGATATCCATCCTTTTCTCTCACCTTACATGTTGGGATCTACACCAGCACTCCCTACTTTGGATTTCATTTTTGGACTTTTGATTATTATTTATATTCTCGTTTCTAATATTAAGCTCTGCTGCATGGACTTTTCAGCTTAGCCTATCCCAGCCACTTGGGTGTTGTGTGACGCACACTGTATATCTATAATTGTATTTTTTATCACTTATTTATTGTTTTCTTTCACTTCATTATATAGAGCTCATGAAGTTTTTCTATTAGCACTTATGCATAGAAGTGATTTACTTCTGTCAACCAGTTCACTGATTATCCTTTGATGCTATATTGTTTGTAGTGCTATTATCACATACAGACCATTTTACTTCCTCGACACACCTCTCCCATCCCCCACCTACAGCGCAGCGCTATTTTCTTTGCTATAGTGTACAAGTTGTGTTTGTGTTCAAAACATGGTAAGCAATTTTGTGAGACTGCTAACCGATACTATCTCTTGTGTTTGGAATATAAACACTTACAATGTTTATACACTCGACTGAATCATTTGTCTAGAACTGGTAATTATTCTTTTAGGAATTTCCCTCTTATGTTTGATCTGACAAAAATGTCACTGTCCTTCAACAAAATTATTATTTATTTGTATTATTTACAGTGGGTTAGTTTTGTGGAGAACTCCTATACATATTTTAATTTTGTTTGGCCAAATTAAATATTTATAAATATTTTATAGAGCTTGCTGTACTAATTATGCAATGTTAGTACTGTGATCTCCCTGCTGAGCTAGTGTTCTGATAAAGGGACTGGCCGGAACACACGCGGTTTTGTCGGCCCTTTAGCCGAGGATCCCCACTGTGCATGCGCCGCTGCAGTCAGCTGCGCATTGCGGGGGGAATATCGCCTAAACCTTACAGGTTTAGAAGATATTTTTTTATACCTACAGGTAAGCCTTATTATAGGCTTACCTGTAGGTAAAAGTGGTAGTACAGAGTTTGCTACCACTTTAATAATTTTCTCTTAAAACAAAATTAAGTCCAAAAGCAAACCTTTATTATATTGCAGCTTGTCATTTCTTGTATGTACTGGTTGCATTCCTTTTTTTACACTTATGCCGTGTACACACAACCGTTTTTCGGGTTCTAAAAAATTACGTTTTTTAAGGGTCTAGAAAAAAAGTTTTTTTCAACCCGATCATTAAAACAGCCTTGCCTACACACGATCGTGCAAAGCACGTTGACGTACAACACGTACGACGGCACTATAAAGGGGAAGTTCCATGCAGGTGTCCCCCTTTGGGCTGATTTTGTGTTAGTAAAAGACGATTTGCGCTTTTCAGTCTGTTAAAGCGTGATGAATGTGCTTACTCCATTACGAATGGTAGTTTTACCAGAACAAGCGCTCCCGTCTGATAACTTGCTTCTGAGCATGCGTGTTTTTTTCACGTCGTTAAAGCCCACACACGATCATTTTTTTTTACAACCTTAAAAACGACAACGTTAAAAACGTTGTAAAAAAATAGAGCGTGTTAGAAAAAAAAATTAGATCATGAAAAATGCTCTGAAGCCCACACACGATTGTTTTTAATGACATAAAAAAAAACTTCATTTTTTAGAACCCGAAAAACGGTCGTGTGTACACGGCATTAGGTTTATTTTTCTTCTATTTTCATCTGGTGATCCAGCTAACAATTCTGTTAATTTTTCAAAAGACCAAGCTCTCCCTCAGAATGTATCAGTTACACAGATGAGACATTTAAAACTAGCAGGGGTGGTTACAATGCTTGCTTTTAATTTATTAACGTAAAACTTTTTATCCAAATTCCTTTTTCCAGAGTGGGTGCACTCTATAACTGGAGGTGTTACTGGCCAGATCACCAAGGGGCCAAAAGCCTTCAAAAATAGTTATGCAGCCACCACATTGAATGATTGGTACGCTGCAATATATTACATATTTTGTTTTGGGTTTATTACTACTTTAAAATGGTGTACATTTGGGTGATGGGGGGGGGGGGGGCGTTCTCCCCCCCCCCTTTTTTTTTTTTTAAACCTGAATCCGAGGACTCAAAATTGTTGCATAGTTTGGACCAGTGTATTTATTCATATTCTTAACCAAAGGGTCCTTGTGAGAGAATCCATTGTAGTACAACTACTGTGGTCTTTACTGTCTTTTGGATCCTATGCCAAGAGGCTGCCCTTCTATATATGGAATACTTGGGTTGCTTGCTTGGTACAGGCGTCTTTTATAAAATTCCTTGTGCTTTGAATAAAGCATTCTGATTGGAGAGGTGGGGTGGTGACATCACAATCTGCACCTTGTCCAATCAGAGAATGCTTTGCATTGCTTGAGGAAATGCAAGGTGTTCCGTGAATGAGTATCATAGTGTAGGTGGGTATGCATGAGGTATGATGGGCATACTGGGTAATATCCAAGGCCTGATCTATTTGGTGGTAAACAGATTTGCCCAGCGTAAACACTTGCTCCATTTGACTTTTATCTTAACCCTAGTTGTTGATATAAGACACACACACTTACACACACACAGTTCCCGAGGCTTTTCGTAAGAAATGCTGTAAGTTTAGACAGCATGGATCTACCAATCCTCTTAGCCAGTGAGAGTTGGCCATTTTTCCCCCCTATTCATTTACACACCCTTAACCTTTATGCATTACCTTCTGTGTTGTAGCCTCAGCTTATGGAGTGTCCAAGGAATTCTGCAGAGCCATAGAGAACAGCTGTCATTAATATGCTATTGTCCACTCTGTATAGTACAACCAAATTCTGCTGTTCAGTAATGTGTGCTCTGTTGTCAAACCGAGAACGAATATCATAAGTTTAATTGATTATACACCCATGCACTGAAATGGAAACGGAAAAAAGAGAACAAATAATGGTGGCGCAATTGCTAGCAATGAGGAAGAATGTATATGGCAATAGACTTGTGTAACAAGGTAAATAACAACGTATATTTGCTTTGTTCTGTCTTGTTATACAGAGTGATGTGTATGTAATTTAAGCACAAGATGTCCAAGTACCTGAAGCATTTCACCTCTGTTGGTGACAAGCAAAATGATAAACCATATCATGAAGAAGATGAGGAGAAGCAGCCAGAGCCAGAAGAAAAACCTGCAACGCCTCACCCATTTACGTCGTCCTACACTTTCCGGGATGCCCTAAAATGGCTTTTTGGCTGTCACAAGTTTCATGTGAGTTGTGTTTTTTTGTGCCGTCATAAATTTCCTTTGTTTTCCATTAGTGGAAGGGCTCCGGTATTAGGCTGGATTCACACCTATGCAGTTTTAGTGCTTTTTGCAGATTTTCACTACAGAACGTGTTCCATAGGAAACCATGTTAAATGGACTGTAGTGCAAATCTGCAAAATGCAAAAAGCACTAAAACTGCATAGGTGTGAATCCAGCCTTATACCACATGTGTAATTAATCATGGGTTACTGGAGATTTTCTAGCATGTGATCATAATAAAAAGGCTTTTAATAGTCTCCTCTTTTCTAAAAAAAAAAAAATCACCTAGTGTGCGGCCAACCTCGGGAGTCTACCCATAAAAATGCATGTTTAGTAATATACATTTCTGTGTGCATTGTATTTTTAAGCATGTTGTGTTGCATTTATGTACATTGGCATACATTTTATTGTTCATCCATTGAAAACCATTTTACAGACCTATGTTCTGTTACATAATTTCCACTTCCTGTTGTGAGAGTGAAAAATTTATATAGCGCAACACATGCGAACTGAATCGCCTCTGGGCGCTGTATTCATTCCGTGGGTGAAACCCTTTGACCTCAGAAGAGATGGGGTTTAATCTTTCTCCTGAAGGCCAAGTGGTCCACCTCCAAACGTATGGTGGTTGGTAGAGCATTCCACAGTCGTGGTCCCTGGACTGCAAACCTTCGATCTCCTTTGGACTTGTATCTGGCTTTGGGTATCTGGACAAGGTTTTGAATTGTGGATCGCAGAATACGGTTAGGGTTATGAGCTTTTATTTTTTCGCATAGATATTGGGGGGCGTATCCTTGAATACACTTATGCATTAGGCAGAGTGCTTTGAAGGAGATTCTGTCTTTTACCGGCAACCAATGAAGAGAGAGAAGGTGAGATTGATTCCCATGTTTTTTTGCCGGTCACTAATCGAGCGGCCGTATTTTGAACGACTTGCAGACGAGTGATTTGGAATTTGGGGAGTCCGAGATAGAGGGCATTTGCATAGTCAAGTCTGGAATTGATAATTGTTCCCACCACAACTGCAATGTCTTCTTTCGGGATAAAGGGTGTGAGTCTGCGTAGTAGATCCGCTGACTACTGACCCTATTTGTGCATCCATTGTCATGTAGGTGTCAAAAATGACTCTGAGACTTTTGACTTTGGAGCTAGGGGTGATAGTTTTACCCAGAATGGGCGGGGGTGACCATGTTGTCGTTGGGTGATTTTTTCGGTTGGCGTGAAACAGGAGAAGTTCTGTTTTCGAACCGTTGAGTTTAAGATAACTCTTTGTCAACCAATTTTCTATCAGAGTAAGGCATTTCTCAAGTCCAAGAGAATGATCCTTTTTGTTGCATATGCGAAAATACAGTTGTGTATCATCTGCATAAGAGTGATAGAGTAACTCCTGGTTGCTGATGATTTCAAAAAGAGGGCGGAGATAAATATTGAACAGAACAGGTGACAAAGGGGATCCCTGAGGGACTCCACATGATACCGTCCGTTTTTCAGAAGTGAAAGGCCCCAGTTTCACTATTTGTGATCGGTTTTCCAAGAAGGAGGAGAACCAAGCTAAATCACCTTCTGTGACTCTGGCTACTTCAGTTAGCCGAGTCAGTAGTAATCCGTGGTCTACCATGTCAAAAGCAGCGCTTAGGTCCAAGAGTACCAGAAGATAAGATTCTCCTTCGTCTGCTGCCTCAAGAGCGTCATCCCATATTTTGAGAAGTGCTGTTTCTGTTCCGTGACCAGGACGGAAACCTGATTGAAACGGATCGAGTAATTTATGGGTGTCTAGATGGAGTTGTAGCTGTTGTACAACTTCTTTCTCCATTACCTTGGAGAAGACATTTAGGCCTGTTATGGGTCGACGGTTGTTTGGATCTTTTGGGTCGAGGGTGTTTTTTTTTAGGATTGGTTTTATCATACCTTGTTTCAACAAGGTGGGCACCGTGCCCTCCTTAAATGATTGGTTTAAGAGCTGCGTGATAGATGGTGCCAATATGTCGGGACACTCTTTCAGCAGTTTGGTGAGGATGATATCATTTGGCGCTGAGCTATTTGGCAGAGTACCGATGATATTTTTAGTGGCCTCAATGGAAATTGGTTTTAGAGAGAAATTGGTTGATTGGGATGGTTTTATGTGGGTGTTTGGTTTGAGCTTTGGGGAGGGGTTGCTGACGGTTCTATTTGGATGAATGCTTACACGGATTTTTTCAATTTTTATTGATGAAATAATCCGAGTTGGAGTTGGGGGCCTCTAAAACAAACAGGGTTCATCGTCTGAGTGACCAGTTTGAAGAGTTTGCGGGGGCAGTTTAGGGCATTTGCAATGGTGTTGGAGATGTGATTTTTTTTTTTTTTTTTGGCCATAAAGATTTCTTTGTGGTATTTCTTGGGTATTATCTTATAAGTAGTGTGGTTTTCCTCTGAATAGCTTATTTTCCAAGCAGCTTCTGCTCTTCTACGCTCTTGCTTTAGCAACGATAGCTGGTTATTAAACCAGCTGGCGTTGTTTTTCCGGATGCATGTTTTGCATTTTGGTGCTACTAAGTCAGCTGACTGTAGTAGAGCCTTGTTGATGGCGTTGATAGTATCTGTGGCTGTTTGCTGCTGTTAGATTGTTTTTATTTTGTTCCCTAGTGTTGTTTTGAAGAGTTCCGAGTGGAGCTTCTTCTGAGATCTAGTCCAGTGAGTTGTCACCGGTTTTATCGTTGTTATTGGTAATTGTGAATTTAATAGCATGATGATCTGTCCATGGTTGCGGCTCATTTTCCACGATGTCGATTTCCACATCTTGTTTGAAAATGAGATCGAGCGTATGACCTGAGGTATGAGTGGGCCCATGTACTAGTTGCTGCAGACCTAAACCATCCAGATGGTCGATGCAGGCGTCGGGGTCCAGTGAGGAGTTGGCCCAGAGTTTGAAGTCCCCAAGAATCAAGAGGTGTTTGATGTTTAGGGTATAGGTGAAGATGAACTCCGTTAGTGACGTGAGAAGGTGTGTTTTTAGACTGGGAGATCTATAGCAGAGAAGAATGTGGACAGTGTCTTGGGGATTTGTTTGCAGTTGCAGAGTGAGGGTTTCCATGAATGCAAGAGGGTTTTAAAGGACTGGTTTGGTGATCGAGAGGTGAATATTGTGGATCACCGCCAGGCCTCCCCCTATTTGCCCCACTCTGTTTTGCGTTTGAATACGATCATTTGCTGGCATCAGTTCTCCTAGAATGGTGTTACAGTCGGCTGTAAGCCAGCTTTCTGTGATAAAGAGGCAGTCTAGGTCATATTGTAGGATGAAATCATAGATTTCTTGTCAGTGTTTTACTGCCGATCTTGTGTTGACCAAAGCGCATGATATGCGCTTAGGCTGGGGTGAATGGATATACAAAAACAATTTTGTGGCGCTGAAATGAAAAAGTGATGTAGTACTGAAAGTCTGTATCAACACCAAGTGAAAGTGTGGTCAGGTGAAAAAGTCCATGTATGATAAATCAATAACAATAGATGTTGAAAGTAAACGGTTGATGGATGAGTAATCAAGAGAATAATTCCAAACACCACGGTGAATCAAAGTAAATGAATTGTGAAAATAATCACCACCATAAGCGGAGGCTTACCAGAGGTATTGAACCCAAATAAGCGTATGCTTAAAGGGTCAATACAAGCTGAATGTAAATTGGTGAAGACCACATCAACCGGATCTGGATATACAATTGGGAGGATATCCTGAAGACATCACGTAAACAAGCACAGGGGGGAGTAACGGCAACTTGGAGGCAACTCTCAAACGATCAGACCGTATCCAAAGTGCATAAAGGAAAACGAAGGCACATAGTGTGATACCGTAACAATGTTGAAATTTAATAACGGTTAAAAACACTTACAATTTTGCTGAATAAAAGGGACCTCAATAAAAAAGTAGCGCATGGCAGCAGCAGAGTTCCGACGCGTTTCGCAACTATTTTATTGATTCATTTACTTTGATTCACTGTGGTGTTTGGAATTATTCATTTGATTACTCATCCATCATGTCACTTGGTGTTGATACAGACTTTCAGTACTACATCACTTTTTCATTTCAGCGCCACAAAATAGTTTTTGTATATTTTCACTGCTTTCTTGTTTTACTGGATTGTTTGTGGCTGCTTATTTGGATAGCGCAGATTTATTTTTGTTTTTGGGGTGAATGGATATAATGTTTGACCGTCGATCGATTCTTAACAGTTGGATACTCAGATCTTTTATGGTGACCTCTGATAATCTTGAGGCAAATGGTTTTAAATCCCGGATGGTTTCTGCGGTATATCTCAAGTTAGCCATAGTCGCAGAAACGCAGGGAAGACGATGTTGATCGGGGGGTGTTTGAATAATTGATGGGGGAAAAATTCGCCAAGTGGGTCTCCACTCGCTAAAACCTTCCTTCCCCATTGGTCCAGAGGAAGGCGATAAAACCCTACCTGTGCTGTGTCAATCTGCAGCGATGGGGAAGAAATTCCTTCCTGATCCCTCAAGGGCGATCGAGCAAAGCCTGGATCAAGTAGTGAATTGGTGGGAGTTCCTGGATTTGAAAGCTGACGAGCTAACGGAGGGGGGGGGGGGCTTGGGGTATATGCTCCCCTAAATTCATGGGTGAATGGAAAAGAGAAACCCCAGCAATAGGGGTCCAGGAGGGTGAGTAGGGTCGCTTGGAAAAAGGTGTCACTGTAGTTGGAGGTGTAGCAATATGGCCGCCGAACCAGGAACTAGCCCCGAACCGGTGGCAGAGGCTGTGGGGGGGTGAGGTGGTAGGGGTCCTCCTGGGGCACCGGGGAGATGGTGGAGGTCTACGTGGGGGGATTGGCAGGTTTGAATGATGTTTAAGGGGCGGGTGTGCGGCACACCACTAGGCCCCGGCTGAAGCCGGGGACTTTCCTAGCTGCGGCCGCCGTGACCGGGGCGTTGCGGTTAGCTGGAGCGGTGGTGGGGGCTGTGGTTGGCGGGAACGGGGGTTGCGGGGAGAGGCTGACGGGCATTGCGGATTGGCGAGAGCGGTGGCAGGGAGAGGCAATTAGGCCGTTGCTCCGTCCTGTAGGGCCACAGCCGCGGCTTATCCTGAAAAGGACGGCCGCGGACTGTCCCAAAGGAGGAGGATGACGGTCGGGGGAGGAATCAGGCCTTACCTTTTGAGGTTGCTGGGCGGGGATGCCTGCGGGCGGGGAGCGTAGGCGTAGATGACTGACGTGAGTTCCTCACTGAGGACACACACAGCTGTGGAGATTGCCTGCTGTGTCTTACTTTTATTCTTGGGATATTCACCATACTCAGTCTATACTTTTTATGGACTATGAGGTCTCTATGGATACATCCCTATACCTATGCCATGCCTGCTCTCCGTTTGGCCCCTGGAGGGGTCCCTTTCTGACTCCGCCCCCTCAGCTCCTGTGTGAGGCACCTGCTGCTGCCGTCTTGGGGCCGCACACTTGTAGCCATGGTCAAGCTCAGTGGTACAGCGTTACACACCCCTGAAGAGCGAGCTGGATCTTGCGAAACCAGGCTAGTCGGGTAGTACGATGCCCGTGTACTCTGTCCACTATTATACTTGTGTACTAATATTTATTATTTATGTGTCGTTTCAATTGGCAATTGTTGGTGTTATTTATGTATGTAACAATTTTACTTTACGCATGTGAATAAATTATATACTATACAATTACTGTTATCTTTACTGGCGGAAACGTTACCCACTTCATTTAAAGTCCCAAGGCGAATCCTTTTGTTTTGTCAATAGAGCCAAGGACAGGGGTCAAAGGAATACATTGCATTGATTGGTGTAATCACAGGTAAAGAAAATGGGCCATGGAAAAAAAAAACATTTGTAAGGGGCCTTAGTCCCTTTTCATAATTAACCTGTTTGGTTATAATGTACTGTATTGCCTTCCTTAAATAGTAACCCTGTTTTTAACTACAAAAGTATGGGTTAGAACCATTTGACCATTGTTTGAACGCTAAGTGAATGGAGGTCTGGTAATGGAGACAGATGGTTATAGAGATTTATTCTTCTCTTAGCATGTCAGTGATGGATTTATTTGCATATTCATGTAAAATGTAATGGACAAGGCAAAATCAAACTCTTCCCTGGTATCTTTCTCATTGTATTCCCTTGTGATTCCTTCGTAGTATTAATGTGATTGAACTGTACAAATGTGGGGGGAATTTTTTTTACTAAATATTGCTGTCCTATCTTTACAGATTGTCATTGTGTGCCTTGTTATTCTGGATGCCTTATTTGTGCTAATTGAAGTCCTTCTCGACTTGGAACTCTTGGTGGACAAAGTTGACCATATTATACCAGAGGTAAGGACAATGTGGAGGGCAGCTATGAAAAGATAGGGGAGGCTGCGCAGAGAAGGGGAAACCATGTTTACCTTTAATGCCTAATATTACCAGCCAACATTTTAATCTTCTTTTACAAATATTCTAGTCCATATGCAGCTGATAGACTAATTCAATAAAAATATTAAAATCGCACACCTTTTATTGGAACACACAGGTGTATTTTACCTTTGTATTGATGATTAAATTACAATAGATGTATTTTATCCTTAAACTGTTTGTGTTTTATTATTTATTTTTCCTTTTTTTTTTTTTTCTTGTTGTATTAGCATTCTTCCTTTTTTCTTCTTGTATTAGCATTCTTCCATCATGTATTAGCTACTAGGTATTTTTCCCTTTTTTAAGCCACATATTAGATTTTTTTTTAGAAATCTAATTAATTTTGAAGTCCCAGGTTTTTGCTGCTTGGCTGGAATACAGCTCTTATCCACCAAGGGCGACTACTTATTATTTTTGGCAAGTGTATTAGATTTTCATATGAATTGTGTGTGTTTAAAGTGTAAAGGTTTTATTTATTTTTATTTTTTATGTTATGCTTACCTTCTATGTGCAAGGGTTTTGCATAGAGCAGCCCCAATCCTCTTTTGGGGCGCCCCACCAGCGCTCTTGGCTCTCCTTTTAACGGGTGCCCCCACAAAAGCTGCTTTCCACAGGGGCACCTGTGCAGGCTCCCTCCCAATTCCCACTGCTGCGTCAATTCACACAGACAGCGGGACCTGGCCCTTCTCCCGTGTCACTGGATTTGATAGTCCACAGTGGGAGTCAATGGCCCCTGCTGCTACCAATCTGTCCAATGAGGAGAGAGACAGTGGCTGGAGCATCTGGGCTTGTGCACATCGCTGGATCGGATTGGGCTCAGGTAAGAAAAAGGGGGGGTTTTGGGGGCAGCACAGAAGGGTTTTCACCTTAATGCATAGAATGCATTAGGGTGAAAAACCTTGAGACTTTACAACCACTTTAAGTCTGTTGGTTGCATATCGAATATTTTGGATAATTTTAATTGTGGAATTGTGTCTGACACTTACTTTTTATACAGGTTGGCCTTTTGTTCTTGCTGCGTAAGCATGCCCCCCCCCCCCCCCTAATTTTCTGCATGGAAAGACTTGCACCGCCTAATGTTTGATTATACTGTTGTATGCTGGAGATAATAAATTTATCTTGGGATAGCAGGTTACAATGAATGAGAATACCTCCAGAGTAGGCATCTTGATATGTAATTAGAAGTGAGCATATGTCACAGTGCCAAGAATAATCTGTATCATGCAAATCACATGTAGCAACTGAACCAAAGATGCTATCCCACTGATCTGAAATATGGTTATTGCATATTACATACCAATCCAACTATTTCCAGTAATAGAATTAGAAATAAGTGTGTTTAATCCTACTTCTAGAGAATCTGTGAGGAAGCGTAAAGGAAACTTGCAGTGAAAAATTGTAGACTTACATTTCTCTCCTCTCCTTCTGTGCATGCTTATTGCGTGGCTGTCATAATTCAGTGTCTGCAGTACTTTTTGTGTGACTTACCTGGAACAAGTGTACAGATCAGTAGTTTTAGGTTTTACAATGTATGTTTTATGTCAGTTTCATGCTACGGTATGACAGACAAAAAACTAGCATTTTCAGAAGCTGATCTGCCATGGTGTCGCCTATATTTCTTCCACCAAAGAAAGGAGTCCATACTATGAACTGGTCAAACAGTGCTGTATTGTGCAGTGTCTGTTTTGTGAGTTCATTACTTTCAACACACTATGATTATTTCCATATGGGGATGTTACACAATGGTACTTCTTGCTACAGCAGAACCTGCACATACCACTTTGATGTGGTATCACATATGGACAGCTGTATTAAAGGCTGGTATGGCCTTTTTTTTTATTCTGTTATCTATTTTTGCATATATATGTATGTATAAATGAGTATCAAATAACTTCCAAAGGTGCTTCTGATCCCAGCGCTCAATAGTATAAAAAGTAACCTGCAATGAAGCTGCTATTATAATACAAACAAGGTCATAAAAAAAAAAACGATGCTTCAAGTAAGAACTATATAAAGCATTAACAGCACTTGAACTGCAATCTGATTGATTCCAAAAAATACGAGTTCATATCCTGCAGTAAAGACTCCAATTGCCCCACTAAAAATCAGGGGTGATGATCAGTTTTTAAGAGGTCCAAAATCCAACTGTAGCACAATTAAAAGCGATCAAATGTGGGATTCCATTCAGATCTCATTCACAATGAAAGGCACCCAGGTAGTTCATGTAATCAACTGCCCGGTGTGACGTCTCCCAACAGATGATAGTGGATGGATAGATAACCTCAGTTCCGTCACCATTAAAACATATGCACTCCCCTGTGGTAATCTACTCACCAGATGCCAAGTCAGTTAATGCCTGATAAATCCTCTCTGGATACAACAATGGCTCCTCTCGGTATACATGATGATCCTTGACAGTGGATGAATGCGTGTAGCAGTGCGGACATGTAAGGATACAAGGGCATGCTCTACATAGTGTAAAACCATTTATTAATAAAAAGGTAATCCCCTGCATACAAGAAATGCTTACAAGATAGTTGCTTGATAAACAGTGTGTCATATACAGCTTTGCATCAACTCTATATATACTTTGCAAACGCTGTGTGACCTAATGGCAAAAATAAAACCATTAGACATTCCATGACGGAGTTGTTGACATGAACACTGGCATGTTATGGAATTATAAATACCCTCATGTATGATTTTACAGAATTGTAGAGGATACCCTCATGTGTGGTGATGCGGAGCTGTGGATGATTCTTCATGTGTGATGGTATGAAATTGTGGCTGATAATCTCATCTGTGATGGCACAGAATACTGAATGATACCCACATGTGTGATGGCACAGGAGTATGGATGATACTCTCATTTTTGGTGTTGCAAAAGTGTGAATAATTCCCTCATGTATGGGGGTAGGCATTTGGATGCTGCCCTCATTTGTGATGGTACTGAATTGGGGAGGATACCCTCAAGTGTGATGGTATGAAATTGTGGATGATACCCTCACTTGTGAAGTCTCTCATGTATAAAATGGCATGCTCCCTGCTGAAATGCTGCTTTCTGGCAGAATATCCAACACTTTAAAGTGTTACTAAACCCAGGACTCTTCCTTTTTCAATATCCGGTCTCCCACAGTACACAGAACATGGAAATGCAATTATTTGAATAAATATAAAACTTTTCTCATCAGCAGTATATAGCAGTCTTGTGACTTGTGACTTGTATCAATGTCTGGTTAGAGCTTGTAGGATGAATTTTCATTCTACTCTAACTGTCATATGAGGCTTCAGGTCCCCTGACCCTCTGTCTTGCCAGTGCTGATCACAAGTACCCTCCCCAAAAATCTCTCTAGCAATACACACCAAACTGAGCATTAGCAGAGCGATTCCAGAGGCTCGGTCTTATCAGGAGATACGTTTTGTGCACACCGGTGTATCCCCTGAGATGCATGTGTGGTAAACATGTTGGGTGGGGCCCACCAGGTACCTGCTTCCACTTCCGTGTATTTACAGTCCCTCTCCGCCTCCCCCCTGCCTTCTGGGAGACACACCGGTCCCAGAAGACAGGACCACTCCGAAAGGCTTCACTTCCTGTTGTCCTTAGTAAGGATGGCAGCGCCTGCACCTGAAGCCGATGGATGGGCTAGGGGTGCTGACATTGCGGGTTACCTGGACATGCAAGTGTCCTTTTATATTGAACTCCGGTGTGTTTGTGTGTGTGTTGTGTTTATCTCTGGTGAGTGCATAGTGGAACAGAACTCAAGCATTCATTGGAGTTTTTACACATGGTGGACACTATTTCACTACAATATCATTTATCCAGGTTATGACATATGCATATTTAGCTTGACTTGTTATGTTACAGACTTTCTATCACTCATCCAACTGACTTCCTGAGTGGAACATACCCCAACATTTTGGGTAAACTGACAATTTAATGTACCTAAAACCTCATTATCCACTTCCCGACGGCCGCATGTATATGTACGTCCACAATATGGCACGTACAGGCAAATGGGCGTACATGTACGTCCTTGCCTTTCCGCGGGTCGGGGGTCCGATCGGGACCCGCCCCGCTACATGCGGCGGTCGGGGTCCCTCGGGGAGCGATCCAGGACGACGGCGCGGCTATTTGTTTATAGCCGTTCCATCGCGATCGCTCCCCGGAGCTGAAGAACGGGCAGAGCCGTGTGTAAACACGGCTTCCCCGTGCTTCACTGTGGCGGCGTATCGATCGAGTGATCCCTTATATAGGGAGACTCGATCGATGACGTCAGTCCTACAACCACACCCCCCTACAGTTGTAAACACACACTAGGTGTACCCTAACTCCTACAGCGGCCCCTGTGGTTAACTCCCAAACTGCAACTGTCATTTTCACAATAAACAATGCAATTTAAATGCATTTTTTGCTGTGAAAATGACAATGGTCTTAAAAATGTGTCAAAATTGTCCGAAGTGTCCGCCATAATGTCGCAGTCATGAAAAAAATCGCTGATCGCCGCCATTAGTAGTAAAAAAAAAAAAATGAATAAAAATGCAATAAAACTATCCCCTATTTTGTAAACGCTATAAATTTTGCGCAAACCAATCGATAAACGCTTATTGCGTTTTTTTTTTTTTTTTACTAAAAATAGGTCGAAGAATACGTATCGGCCTAAACTGAGGTAAAAAAAAAATGTTATATATGTTTTTGGGGGATATTTATTATAACAAAAAGTAAAAAATATTGCATTTTTTCAAAATTGTCGCTTTATTTTTGTTTATAGCGCAAAAAATAAATACCGCAGAGGTGATCAAATACCACCAAAAGAAAGCTCTATTTGTGGGGGAAAAAGGACGCCAATTTTGTTTGGGAGCCACGTCGCACGACCGCGCAATTGTCTGTTAAAGCGACGCAGTGCCGAATCGCAGAACCTGGCCTGGGCATTAAGCTGCCTAAAGGTCCGGGGCTTAAGTGGTTAATAAAATAGTTTCCCTTGTATTAACTGAGAGGAGTCATATCGTTTTTATTTTCCTCTAGGTCTGAAGTTCACCTCCTTAACTTATAAATGTAGTAGTGTTGCCACTCTAAATGTGTGTTTCTGTGCCAAAATATGTACCACCATCCTGTTTATTACTGGAAGGTTCCGTTGTACTGTAAATCCATCTACAGCTTTCAGTACATTGAACTGATTTATTTCATCCTGTTACCACATACCCTTTTTTATTTTTGATTATACATTAATGTTTGGGATTTTTTTGAAATTGTGCAAAATAATGACGTAACCTATTGGTCACCATAGGTTATATTACATCCAGTTAATTGAAGCTAGTAATCATTCCTTCAATTATGATAACACTTTGATAAGCGAAACATGTAATCTGCTGAGTGTCCAGTTAACAAATGTGTTGCTATTATTTTTTTTCTTCTAGATCTTTCACTACCTGAGTATTTCCGTCTTGTCGTTCTTCTTGTTGGAAATTGTGGGTAAACTGTTTGCTTTCCGGCTTGAATTTTTCCACCATAAGTTTGAAGTTTTTGATGCAGTGATTGTTATAATATCGTTTATTATTGACGTCGTCTACGTAACCCGGGAAGATGTATTCAGTGCAGTTGGGCTGCTCATTTTACTCCGGTTGTGGAGGGTAGCCAGAATTGTGAATGGTAAATAGAAAACATTATAAAAAAAATAATGTAATGTATTGTGTGTAAAGTATGTGAACCCTTACCTTGTTTAAAAATAAAAACCGATTCAGTTAAAAATAGAAATGAAAGAGAAAATGCATGCGTGCAATAAAATACCTTTCTTTTCAACTCTTCTGGGAAGGTTGTGCCTATGGGAATGTTTGACCATTCTTCCAGAAGTGCATTTGTGTGGGTTGAGGTGCAGGCCAGTCAAGTTCCTCCACCCCAAACTCGCTCATTCATGTCATTCTGGAGCTTGCTTTGTGTACTGGTGTGCAGTCATGTTTTGAACAGGAAGGGGCCATTCCCAAACTCTTCCCACAATGTTGGGAGCATGAAATGGTCCAAAATGTCCTTGGTATGCTGACACCTTAAGAGTTCCCTTAACTGGATCAAAGGGACCAAGCCCAACCACACACCATAATCCCCCCTCCACCAGATGATTTGGACCAGTACAAACCAAGGTCCATAAAGTTATGGAGGAACTTGACTGGCCTGCACCTGACCCAATACAACACCTTTTGGGATGAATTAGAACAGAGACTGAGGGCCAGGCCTTCTCGTCCACATCAGTGCCTGAACTCACAAATGTGCTTATGGAAGAATACGAGTGTGTCTATGGGAATGTTTGACCAAACAGCCTTCCCAGAAAAATTTAAGCTGTTATAGCTGCAAAGGGTGGGCCAACCCAATCTTTAACCCTATGGACTAAGACTGGGATGCTATTAAGGTTGATGTGTGTGTAAAGGCAGGCGTCCCAATACGTTTGGTAATATAGTGTAAAACAGAATTGTTCCAAATGAGTCTAGGCTTAAAAATATATATTTATATAGCATTGAAGCAGGTGCACTAAGCAATTTTTCACATTATAAAATCGAACAATTATATACCTACAGAAAGGTCAATTTTGAGCCTAGAATCCGTCTGATTACATATTAAAACACAGTGGGAATTTTCTACTGAGAGCAATAATACTATAAAAAGAACACCTTAAAGCCAGTGGCATTGATATCAGTTTTCATTCAGAATTCATTATCGGGTGCATTAAATGTTCCGTTGACCTGCCTCAAGTTGCTTTTTCATACCTATAGACTTGTATAGTCATGCAAAACCTGTAAACAAAAAAGCATTGGCACACATGCGAAAAGTAAATTATAGAGTCATTTCAGTGCACATATTTTTGCTTTTGATATGACATGATAAATGTTTGTTTCCTTCTATTTTTGTTAATGGATTAAATATTGGACAGTATATTGTATGCAGGTTTTATACTGTCCAGTATAGGCAGGGTATATTGCCTAAAAAGAATAAGTTATCAGCCCTACAGGGGTTGCATTGTTTTCAATGCAGCAGACTTGCAGTGTCAGAAGAAACAATACATGTGTTGCACTGCAAAGCAAATAGCCAAACACGAGTATATAATGAGCAAATATAGCTGCCCTGGTATAGATTTGTCATTACAAACAATACATAACCAGATTCTTGAAACATTAACCGCTTCAGCCCCGGAAGATTTTACCCCCTTCCTGACCAGAGCACTTTTTACAATTTGGCACTGTGTCGCTTTCACCGACAATTGCGCGGTCGTGCAATGATGTACTCAAATGAAATTTTGAAAAACGCTATCTTTTACTTTTTGTTATAATAAATATCCCACATTTAAAAAGAAAATGTGTTTTCTGCATTTTAGGCTGATATTACGATGTGTATTCTTCTACATATTTTTTAGTAGGGGGAAAAAAAAAAAATCGCAATAAGCGTATAGTTATTGGTTTGCACAAAAGTTATAGCATCTACAAAATAGGGGATAGTTGTATGGCATTTTTTTTTTTGAGACTGCGATATTTCGGCAGACAAATTGGACACTTGACAAATTGTTGGGACCCTTCACATTTATTTTTTTGAAAGTTGTATTTATTGCTTTTGACATAACAATACATACAAGGCCCGACGGGCCACACACAAAAATAAACTATGTACATTTCTTCAGCATTGGCTCTTGCCCCCTCTTTCCAGTCCTCACACAGTGATAGGAACAATACAATTAAAAGGCCACCAACTCTCAGTAATAATCAATATTTCGAATAGACATGTCAAGCCGTTATAGACATATTACACACATAATAACTCCTCTTACGGTGCATTCTATTAGGCGCCGACCATTCACATTTATACAGCGATTAGTGCTATTAAAATGCACTGATTACTGTATGTCACTGGCAGAGAAGGGGTTAACACTAGGGTGTGATCAAGGGGTTAACAGTGTTCTAACTGTGGGGGGGGGGGGGACTTACTAGGGGGAGAGAGAGAGAGATCGGTGTTCATACTTTGTATGAACACACGATCAGTCTCTTCTTCCCCGAGAGAACCAGTTCTTGCTCGGTCACGAGTGATCGTGGGTGCCCAGCGGACATTGCGCCTGCTAGGCACTTGCATAGGCTTCGAGCTGCTGGTGGCGTGCGCCCCTAGTGGCCAAAAGACGAAGCAACGTAACATAACGTAGTTTTGCCTAGCCGTGCCATTCTACCGCAGTAAAACTGTGGCGGCTGGTCAGCAAGTGGTTAATACCAGTATTCTTAAATCAAACTTGGCTTTTAGATGTGCATCTTAAAAAGAAACTTGAAAAGGACTATACAGTACATTCCCTTAAGGGACCATGTACCAAAGCATTGTAAACCTATTTTCTTTGCCCAATGTTAGACCAGTAGTTTTATGTTTTGGGGATTTCCACACAGGTAGCTAAATTGTGCTGAGACATTTTACAATTCTAGCTGTACATACTCTGAGCTTATCTACAAATAAGCCCTGTTGCAAGGATTGGACAGGTTTAGGAAACATTAGTCCAAGAACTGACGTCCACAAAAATGGTACTCGCTAATTAGAACTGTTGGAGATTTAGCCCTTCAATAGTATGCTAATCTGTGCTGCAGAAAGGTGATAACAGAGCTGAATACTCCTGTATTATCAGCATCATGTATATGGCCACACATTTTAATGTGGAACCACATCAGAGTAGTCAGACTTGGTTTTGCATTGGTAACCAGAAGTTTGGACAATAATCCATGCCAACAGTGCCACGTATGGGGTGGTGTCACAGGGGGTACAGAGGACTGCAAATTATCTTTTTGATAGCCTACCACTTCAGCTCACAGCATGTATGCATTCATGTATAAATATTTAAATCTTTCTTTTTTTTTTTTTTTCCTGTTTGTTTTTAAAAGGTGTCATTTTGTCTGTGAAAAGTCGAGCAGAAGAGAAGATCAACAAGTTAAAGGAAAAGCAGGAGACTCTACTGGCCAGAGTATTTCAGCTGGAACAGCAGTGTTCCCAGCAGGTAATATGCCTATTGGTCATGTGACATACAATTTATTTTATATTCTCTAAATTGTCATTTTGATAATAATCATAAAATATTCTAGTTCATTATGCACCATTACAACCTTCTAGCCACCATAGTCCTAACTACTAACCCACCCCCTCTCTGTCAGCACTGGGGTCATATTAGCTGAGTGATGGGGGGAAAAGAGGGAGAAGAGAAACATTGGAATACCAGTGTGCAAAAGTGTATTGGAAGAATAAATTGCCTCTAACGTTGGGTGTCCTACGTGTGGATGTTGATGTTTTGTGTTATGTAAAACTATTCAAATAATTTCTTACATTTTGGAATGGGGTGCCTGAAAACTGTCCATAATTTTAAAAGGGTGCCTTGACTGAAAAAAGATTGAGAAACACTGCTATAAGGAACTCTTTACTTAGAAAGACAAGGCTCAGCTTGGCGACAGGGCCATGCCATGCATGAGTCTCAACAGGTGATGAGGAGCCCTCCTTAGTAAAAAATTACACAGGAGTTGCAAGGTCTCAGTAGATTCCAGGATGTACAGTGTCCTAATTAAAATGCCTTAAAGTGGAGGTTCACCCTTAAAACAATTTTTGACATCACACTGAGCCGCGCCATCCTACCGACAGAATTTTCTCTGCACATACCTTTTTAATCATGATTTTGACCTCACGGTTTCCGCCGTGAGGTCACTGCCTGTGATTGACAGGCTTCCGAACGGCGCATACTGCGCGTCACAAGTTGCCGACAGAACGTCGGTGCGCAGGCGCCGTATAGAGCCGCACCAACGTTCGGGTTTTTTCGGCAACCTGTGACGCACAGTATGCGCCGTTCGGAAGCCTGTCAATCACAGGCAGTGCTTGGGAATGCCCACTCCCGCAGGATCACCGTGAGGTCAAAATCGTGATTAAGAGGTATGTGCAGAGAAAAAAAAAACAACCACCGGCATTCTGTCGGTAGGATGGCACAGCTCCGTGTGATGTCAAAAATTGTTTTGAGGGTGAACCTCCACTTTAAGCTTGGCCAGGTCAAAGGATTTACAGAATAAAAGTTGATTGATAAAGAACCTATTCCAGAGTTCTCCAGACCAGTGGGTAGGACTGTGTTATTAGAAACTACAGAAAGGGGGGAAATCAACTTGCCTGGATATGACATGGGGCAAGTAGACACGGGGATATCAGAAAGCCACCTAAAAAGGCTGCTGTGTAGGCTTAGAAAGTTGAGCAGGGCAGGCAAGTGCTGAAGCCCCTATAGACCCCAGGTGGGGAGGAGAGGGGACTACTCAAGAACCCCTGGGAACAAAAGGATGACGACTTCACCCAATGCAAAATTTGGAAATTATCCTGCTATGCCTAGGTTTTGACAACATGCAAGTTGGTGATGTATCAAGACATGGAAGGGGTAGGGAAGGTTGTGTTGCGGCTCAGGACAAGGCTTGAGGGCTGAAGCCAGTGAGGACATGCCATGGCAAAACAGAGCAGCAGGGTTTCTAGGTCATGAAACTAACCTCCACAAGTGGAGGGCATCAGGTACCCAATAATAGGGAAACCAAGTAGAAGTGGCAAGAACAAAGACCATTAAAATTAAACTGCAAACCTCCTGCAAAAAATTCCAGATATCTCCTTTTTAAGTTGGGATTCAAAGCAGCAGACTAACCCCTTGCTTCAATACCTGGATTAAATCCTTTGCTCCAGGAAGGTTTGAGTGGGAGCGGGGGAAAGTTTTCTACAACCATAGGGATCACAGTCTATGAGGATTGTGCTTGGAGAGGGGCAAACGGATGTAATCTGGAAAATAGAACATACACAATCCAAAGATAATTTTTACCTGCCAGTGACATTGCATTACAATGTGAAGGAAGATTTTTTTTTATTTTTTTTTAAGAAGTGCAGCTTAGTCATCCCAGTTATTATAGCCCCCCCCCCCCCTTCATGCAGATAGGCAGGCCATTATACTCATTATGCTTGCACTGAAGGTGCTGTGCCCCAGCGTCTGTGATTAGCTGCTGGTGGGCCCATTAATCATATAAAAAGGCACCAACGTGAGAGAGGCATATTCTTTTGATGAACAAACTACCATTACGAGAATCCAACATTCTGAATCAGATTGAGTGGCTATACATATTAAAAACACTTAATGGAACTTGGCACAATTTTTAGTCTTTGTAATGTTCACAACTGTTACCAGAGCTGAAACCCTTTTTTACTCTGCAGGAGCAAGAAATTGGAAGACTTCAGAAAGTATTGCAGCAAAATAACATTTTCCCTGAACCCTATGAGCCCAACATACCCTGAAGAAAACAAATGCTATAAGAGCACCTATCTGAACGTTGTCTGTTGTGGTTGTGTCCTTAATATGAAACATGTAAAGTTATGCTTGATTTTATATTGATTAATCTTTCGGAATATAAATATGTACATTTTTAATAAATAAATGATTTTGTACACACTTTTATAATCAAATATTCTTTATCTAAAATAAAGGCTTGATGGGCCAGCCACCAATATATGTCTGTTTCTTATAAAAGTTTTAGAAATGATCCACAGATGTTTGAAGTCCTAATGTTTCCATATAGACAATGTCAATGGCATAACAGTGGTGGACCTTCTTGTAGGTAAGAAAACTGATACCTGAAAGCATAAAACAAAACATAATCCAGCTACATTTCTAAAACAGAAGGTGCATATACAGAATGACAGAGTGCTAATGTTACAGTCCCAAGTTATGATAAACAAGGGAGATTGATTTCTGGATTTACAACACTGCACGTTGTGTGAATGAACTCTAATATTTAATTGAAAACAAAATATACATGCTCATTGCAGAACCCAAAGAACTAGTGTATTTATATGTTTTTATTTTGGGAATATTTAAATTTCTGTCAGGTTGTGGTTCCCACTTCCAGTCCCAGAGACAACAGGTAGTTAAAGGAAATCTCCCACATTGAGGCAAGTTCCCCACTTGGATAACTGTCCCTGGAAGATTTCCACCTCTCGCTTCTACCTTGAAATAATTCTAAAACCTTGAATTTCCTGCTCATGTTTCTCAGTAACAATGGATACCAGTATAAATAGGGGGGGGGGGGGTGAAACGCCCAATGAGAACACAACAATAAAACTTAAGATTCAAATGCCTTTCCAAGCTACCAAAATAGAATTTTGCCTACATAGATTCACTTTAAAAGCTAAATGTATACAAATATCTTCATTATAAAAATCCAGATTCACATGTGAGCTTCTTCCTAGAACAGTTAGGCCCAGATTTACAAAGAAGATACGACGGCGTATCTCCAGATACGCCGCCGTATCTCTGAGTTGTGCCGTCGTATCTATGCGCCTGATTCTTGGAATCAGTTACGCATAGATTTCTATTAGATCCGACAGGCGTAAGTCTCTTACGCCGTCGGATCGTAACTGCATATTTACGCTGGCCGCTAGGGGCGTGTACGCTGATTTATGCTTAGAAATATGTAAATTGGCTAGATACGCGAATTCACTAACGTACGCCCGTCCGACGCAGTACAGATACGCCGTTTACGTTAGGCTTTTCCCGGCGTAAAGTTACCCCTGCTATATGAGGCGTATATGCGGCGTACCAATGTTAAGTATGGCCGACGTTCCCGCGACGAAATGTGAAAATTTTACGTTGTTTGCGTAAGTTGTCCGTGAACGTTCACGTCAAAACTAATACGTCCGTGCAGCGTATTTGGAGCAATTCACACTGGGATATGTCCAAGGACGGCGCATGCGCCATTCGTGAAAAACGTCAATCACGTCGGGTCATGGTTATTTTACATAACACACGTCCCCCCGTTCCAAATTTGAATTAGGCGGGCTTACGCTACGCCGCCGCAACTTACAGAGCAAGTGCTTTGAGAATACAGCACTTGCCCGTCTAAGTTGCGGAGGCGTAACGTAAATCGGATACGTTACGCCCGCGCAAAGATACACCGCTGTATGAGAATCTGGCCCAGAGTGTATGGGATTGTTGTTTTCACAATTTCAGAAAATGTGAAGTTTCAACAGTAGCAGCTAAGGGCTCCTATCAGACCAGTTACATTCATTACCTAATTTACTCGGAAAATGGTAGAAGCATGTGGGTGCACTGGTTACTCTAAAGATTTCTCCCTTCAAGCCCCTGTTCACATTAGGCCGATTTGACATGTCAAATTGCATGCCAAACCAGAGCCTACTGCTGGCAACAGAACCGTCTGAATCAGGGCTACGCCACACCGATTCGACAGTAGTTACTGCACTACTTTTGGCAACTTTGGGGGTGATTTCAATAGACATCTGTGCATGAACCCACATAGATGTGTCTCAAATGGCCCCCGAAGTCGGACTAAAGTGCCAATTTGAAACCGCACGAGTTCAGTTGAACCTGCACGATTTCAAACCTGCATTCAGCGTGAACCTAGGCTAAAGCCTCGTACACACAATCAGATTTTCCACAAAGTGTTTGATTTTTGTCCGAAGGGCGTTGGCCAGGAACTTGTCTTGCATGCAATTGTCGGCCAACAAACACGAACTTGATGTACTATGTAGTTTTTCAGCTCTTTAGCGCCACCCTTTTGGCACCTTCTGCTAATGTTGTGTTTGGTGAGCATTGCTTCCGAGCATGTGTGTTTGGACTTTTGTACACATGATCAGAAAATCCGACAACAGACCGTTGTCCGAAATTTTTTAAAGCCTGCCATTCAACATTTGTCCTGAAAATCCGACAACAACTGTCCGATTGAGCGTACAAACGGTTGGATTTTAGGACAGTCTCTCAACACACAATTCCCTTTGGAAAATACAATCCTTGTATACAAGGTTTCAGCCCAACTTTTGCTTAGGCAAAAAATAAAATTGTCAGACCCTGGATATGTCTTCATGGAGGTTGTGTGTTTTTTTCTATTTTGGTATAGGATTACTACCACTATAAAAACATAGGGGGTCATTTACTAAAGCGCCAATATGCAATTGCGTGCTAATTAGCGCCCAAACAGAATTCAACAATAGCTCTAGCAAACAAATGCTCCCAAATTCGAATTCACTATAGCGCCCAAACCCTTAGGATGTCAGCAGATGTTCATCCGCTGACATCCGCTGTCCCATAGGGATACATGTATGTCAGTTTTTCATCCAAAAACTGACAAATGGAACATCCATGTGAAAGAGCCCTTACTTTTGTTAGGATCTGGAAAATTGAACATGGAAATTATGTTTAGAGCAGGGGTCCTCAAACTTTTTAAACAGGGGGCCAGTTCACGGTGCCTCAGACTGTTGGGGGGGGGCCGGACTATAGTTTAAAAAAACAGGAAAAAAACAATAAAATATTTAAAATAAAGAACAATTTTATTCAACATAAACTTATTAGTATTTCACAGACTCCCCTCATCACAGAACCCCTCCACAACACAGACCGCCCTCATCACGGAACCACCCCATCAAAGATTCCCCCACATTAGGCCCCCACCACAAGCCCTCCCAACACAAATTTCTCTCCATCACAAAGCCCCCCAACACAAACTCCTCTATATCGCAAAGCCCCCAATAACAGACCCCCCATCACAAACGCCTCTCCATAAAAAAAAACCCATAACAGATCCTCCCCATCATAAAGCCCCCCAACACAAACTCCTCTCCATCACAAAGCCCTCAATAACAGACCACCCCATCATAGACCCCCCATAACAGATCCCCCATCAAAAAGCCCCTATATCAGGTCCCCCCCCCCCCATATCAGATCCTCCCCATCACAGACTTCCCCCATCACAAATCCCACCCAACACAAACTCCTCTCCTTACATAGTCCCCCCATAACAGGCCTCCCCATCACAAATCTCCCACCCTATCACAGATCCCCCCCATCGATATTACACTGCTGCCCCTTCTATAACATCCCAGCACTCCGCCTCTCTGCTACCTCAATCACATAAGACGCAAATCCGGACAAAGGGTGGGGCTTTGCTAGTGAAAGGCAGGTGTTTGATTGCTGAAACCGCCCCGCTGCTTAACTCAAAAGACCCGCCTTTTGTCCGGACCTGTCATGTTTCTCATCTTGTGTGATAAAAAGGTAGCAGAGGGGAGGGGGATTGCTGCGATATTAATGGGGCGGGCCGGGTAAATCACACTGGCGGGCCGGATCCGGCCCGCAGGCCTTAGTTTGAGGACCCCTGGTTTAGAGCATATGATGATTGCCTAAATGGTACCGAAATACGTGGTATAGTTTAAAGATAATCTGCTTTTAAAGTGTGAAAGATAGTTCAGTGTAGAAATCACTATTTCAAAGTCTTAGAAGAGATAAATTCCCTGTCTCTTTACAACTAGCTGACATGCAAACTACTCTCATTTTGACTCCCGTGGCTTTTTTACAGGGAGCTATAGTAAATGCCAAAATTTAGCACTGGGTTAAAAAGTGTTTTTGGAAGTGAAAAATGAGTTGCGTAGTCCAATGCAAGTATCAGCCATTGATTCTAATGGTACAATTGTAACTTCCCAAATAAATACTTTTTATGTTGAGATGAATGTATCTTTCTCTCATCTATTTTCATATTAAGAATGCTAGAATGTGTAATGTTTTGGTAAAATATATTTTTCTCTCGCTTTCACTTGTTGCTGTCCATCTCACAAAAATCTTTACCCAAACTCACACAGGTGTCTTTACAAACAATACCATTGCTGATGCAAATTTAAAATGAGTCACAATTGTGTGTTTTTTATTTCCAAAGGATCCTAATTTGAGCCCAAAAAATGTGACGTGTACCAACATCAGACATAAAAAATGTAAATGAATGACACTATTGTTTTTACGACACGCTCATGCTTCGACGTCTGCAGCAGGTTACACATTGCTAAAAGTCCCTGGGCTCTAGCCAAGGTGCCCTCAACATTCTCTTTTTTCCCTTTTTTTCTTTCATTTGTCTTTTGTATTTCTACTTTCCTGGGCCCCCTTGCAGCAAGGGTCTCTGTTCATACATTTGTCTTCTTTTGTAAGACAAATTTCTTACACCTATGTGCATCTTTTAAGCTTACCGCTATGCTCAACTCACATTTCTTTGTACAACATTGACCTTTACGGTTATGTTTGTATGCAAATTGGAATACATATTACTCTCAATTCCAGGTTCTCCTCTCCTTCCTTGACATTTGCAGGATAGCATCCTGGAATCTTTCTGATACATTGGATGCATTATACACCTGTATAGGTTATGCTTTTGGAAAAAACCTCAATAAAATCTTATCGAAAGTGAAAAGCATACTGGTTGGATTTCAAGGCTTACATGAATTTCTTTCAAGGTGACAGTATGTCCATGTCTCACCCCACCATCTTCTTTCAGTCATTTCTTTTAAAAATATGCAATGTCAGTAGCTACAAAAACTGGACCTGCTGCTTTTTAATAAAACAGATACTCACCTGTCCAGTCCAGGGATCCAGCGCTGTCCTCACTGGAATCTTAACCAAGGGCAGCTGGCTGTGACTCATTGTGGCTATAGAGCCAGCTACCCACTGCACATGCATGAGCCACGCTGTAATTTGTGAATGGTCCTGCAGCTATCTGGGACTCAGAGGTCTGTGGGCAGGGGGGGGGGGGTATATTGGAGAATATTTGTTTGGATCACCTAGCCAAATTTGAGCAGAAGTGTGAGTGGGTACCTGTGAAAAAAAAAGGTACCATCCCTCTCAAGGTCCAAATATGGCAGGGGAGGAGGAAGAGTGGAACTTCCCTTTTTGGGTGACGTTCCACTTTAAAGCAGAGCTCCACCCTAAAGTGGAACTTCCGCCCACCGGATTTCTCCCCCGCTCTGGTGCCACAATTGGCACCTTTCGGGGGGAGGGGGGACAGGATTCCTGTCTTTGACAGGTATCCTTTCCCACTTCCGGGAGTCTGGCCGTGACGTCACCGCGGGGCTTACTCCTCCCCTGGCCACCGGGGTAATAGAGAGGAGAGGGGCCTCGCGCATGTGCAGTAGGGTTCCCTGCGTGAAGCCCAAAGGCTACACTGCTGGGGTTCCCTTATCCGCAAGGGCAGCGGCAGTGTAGCCTTTCGGCTTCACGCCGGGAACCCTACTGCTGACATCGAGGGACAGTAGGACAGGTAAGTGTCCATTTATTAAAAGCCAGCAGCTGCAGTATGTGTAGCTGCTGGTTTTTAATTTTTTTTTTCCCCGGACCTCCTCTAAGTATGAACAGACATTTATGTACAGTCAAAGGGCTTGCTAAACACATGTAGCCCCCATGCTTTTTCCCAGAACTGACTGAACTCTCATTATTCTGTCCTATTTGTGGCCATTACTATGCCATCAATCCAGAAAGATAACACCTATATACTCAGAAATTACTGACCATGTGAAATAGTATAATAGCAAAGCACAATATAAACCTGTGACTACATTAGCTTTGTGAGGAAAAGCAGATTTAGCTGTCTCCTAGCTGAAAGTATTCAATAATATTCTAGGGTTTGCATATACATGGAAGGACCTGCCTACTTTTAAAATCCACAATACAGCTAAAGCCCCACAATTAAACATGTGTATACAAGCAGGAATATAAATTATTTATATATTGACTTCATGTTAGCGGCAAGACCGTCCTCTTGATTACAGGTTCATCTCAGTGCAGCCTCCATGAATGTTCAAAAGTAACTTGTGTGGCTACTGGAGAATGAAACAGTGTTGCAATACAACTCAAGCAAAAGCAGACACACTTTTTCAGCCAGCCACAATGGTATGGCATATTGCAACATATTTATTTCAGTCTACCCAACAGCAGACACTTTTTGAAGGCATGCAAATGACATCCCTTCTTCACAATCACTGAATAAGCTCTGAAGCATCATGGTCCATCATACTTGGACTACATCTGAACAACTCCCTGGATTCACATATATGTGGGGGCCGGTATCCATTCAGAGATTCAGGTGCAAATTTGACACTTAAAAATCGCACCTGAACCAGACTGAAGAATGCACAGGACCCTTTTTTAAATTTGCACCGTAACCAGCCACACATATGGGTGAACCAGTTCCTGGTTCACAGGTCATGTGAATTGGGATGTGGTTAAAACCGCATCCGATTCACATATACATGAAACAAGCCTGATAAAACGCAGAGAAATCTGTGACATAAAACTAACATTGGTCTATCTATGTTCAATGATCCCTAAAATGAGTGTCATTGCTCATGGTCTTTCCAAAGACAAGTTACCCAAATAAAAAAGGACTGTGACGGACCCATCCGTATACTGGACATATTGTGTTTGTCTGCTTGCTATTCCCCAATAATATGCCCTCAGTCCCCATGTCGTTCTGTTATTTCAGTCTCCCATCTGGTCCCCTAGGGGAGTGTCCACCAGGCGGGAGACCTGCATAAATATATAAAATGTTTGGCAGTTATAAAGTTAGAAACTGTGATGCATGCTGGGAAATGGTGGGGATGTATGTTTGAAATGTTGTTCTGTTATTTCAGTCTCCCATCTGGTCCCCTAGGGGAGTGTCCACCAGGTGGGAGACCTGCATAAATACGGGCGGGTAGCCCACAGTAAACAGTTCGTGTTTTACCCTCATAATGGAGCTTGGTCTCGTTACTGGAGGGGATTGGGTTACTGGCCACTAAGGACGGTGTACTTTGGAGCTCGGGAAGAGAGGTACCGCAACAAGGACTAATACTATTGGACCAGCATGACATTCAGGCAAATGGTATTTTCAGACAGAGAGGTCCAGCAGTGGCCACTTCCATATTTCTCTCAATAGTACACGTATTTAATCAACATCTGCTACTTTACCTAAAGATTTATCCAAATCTTTCTTAAACTCTTCTACAGTTAAACAGATAGTGCTGAAGATAGTTATTTTGGGTCAGCTTGGCCCAAATAAACCTATTTAAAGGGACATTAAACCTGTAAAGGTTCTTTTTTGTTTTGTTTTTTAAACAACAAATATGTCATTAAAGCTGGGCATTTTTTACCCCATAAAAAAAAAAATCTGTAATTTTTTTTAGAAAAAAAAATAGATTTACGATTCAAATCGAGTTTCCTTTTTTTTTTTATTGATGGACACTGCTCTGCTTCGGCCTAGTCAGCGGTGTCTGGCCTCGCGGACTAGGCCGAAGCCGCGGCCTCGCCTAAAAACTCCTGCCCGCAGCTCCTCAGGACCAGCACGGTGCCAGCATCGGTCCTGGGGGATTTTTTTTTTTTTAAATCGAACAAATCGATTTTTTGAAAATATGAATCGATTTGACCTACCGAATCGATTTTTTTTTTCCCCCAACCCAAATGTCATACTTGCCTCCTCTGTGCAGGGGTTTTGCAGAGTGACCCCGATCCTCCTCTTCCCCCAGTATAAACCTCCCCCAGCAGTACAGACACCCCCCCCCCCCCCAGTGCAGGCCTCAGTTACAAACACCCTCCAGTACAGACCCCTCTCAATACAGACACCCCCCCTCAGTTACAGACACCCCCCCTCAGTTACAGACACCCCCCCCCCCGTACAGTGCAGACACCCCCCTCCGTACAGTGCAGACACCCCCCTCCGTACAGTGCAGACATCCCCCTCCGTACAGTGCAGACACCCCCCTCAGTACAGTGCAGACACCCCCCTCAGTACAGTACAGACTATTGGTCGACCGATATATCGGCCGATATTTGGGCGTTTTTAAGAAATCGTCATCGGCCGATTATTGTAAAAAAAACGTCCGATTTTCGGCTCCCACACTAAACCCCGCTCCACTTACAGCAGCACAAGAAATTAATCCTTCAGCCACGCCGAGGTAGGGGGGGGTGGGTCCGGTGGCGCAGGCTACCAGCAGCGTGGCTGAAGGATTTATTTCTCGTGCTGCTGGAGACTGGCAGCCTGATACTGGGGTAATGTATTCATATCATCTCCACAATGCATCCCCCACCCACGGCCAGCTCCATCCATCCACCCCCCTCTACAAAGCATCCCCCACCCACGGCCAGCTCCATCCATCCATCCCCCTCCACAATGCATCCCCCACCCACGGCCAGCTTCATCCATCCACCCCCCTCCCTCCATCCACAGCCAGCACCATCCATCTCTCCCCCTCCACAATGCATCCCCCCCACCCACGGCCAGCTCCATCCAGCCATCCCCCTCCACAATGCATCCCCCACCCACAGCCAGCTGCATCCATCCACCCCCCTCCCTCCCTCCATCCACAGCCAGCACCATCCATCTCTTCCCCTCCACAACGCATCCCCAACCCACGGCCAGCAAATTCCAGCCATCCCCCTCCACAACGCATCCCCCACACACGACCAGCACCATCCATCTATCCCCCCTCCACAACGCATCCCCCACCCACGGCCAGCTCCATCCATCCATCCCCCTCCACAATGCATCCCCCACCCACAGCCAGCTGCATCCATCCACCCCCCTCCCTCCCTCCATCCACAGCCAGCACCATCCATCTCTTCCCCTCCACAACGCATCCCCAACCCACAGCCAGCTGCATCCATCCACCCCCCTCCCTCCCTCCATCCACAGCCAGCACCATCCATCTCTTCCCCTCCACAACGCATCCCCAACCCACGGCCAGCAAAATCCAGCCATCCCCCTCCACAACGCATCCCCCACCCACGGCCAGCACCATCCATCTATCCCCCCTCCACAACGCATCCCCCACCCACGGCCAGCACCATCCATCTATCCCCCTCCACAACGCATGCCCCACCCACGCCCAGCACCATTCATCCATCCCCCTCCACAATGCATCCCCCACGCACAGCCAGCACCATCTTTCCCCCTCCACACGCATCTCCCACCCACGCCCAGCACCATCCATCCTCCTCCACAATGCATCCCAATCCAAAAATCGGCCCAAAATATCGGCCGCAAAAATCGGCCGCAAAAATCGGCCGCAAAAATCGGCCGCAAAAATCGGCCGCAAAAATCGGCCGCAAAAATCGGCATCATATATCGGCCATCGGCTGCCCCGATTTCTAAATATCGGCATCGGCCAGAGAAAAACCCATATCGGTCGACCTCTAGTACAGACACCCCCTGAGTTACAGACACCCCCTTGGTGCAAACCCCCCCCAGTGCAGACCCCAGTAGTACAGACAGCCCCCCCAGCATTAGACGCCTCCCCTTACCTTATAGACCTCAGAACAGAAGATACACACAGTGGTGTGTCCCTCGAGCGCGGACTCCTCCTCCTCTGTGGATGTAAACAGAGAAGGGGGCGGCGGCTTCCTACCCGCTCCACTGAGGGACACAGCCGCGAGGCACACAGGGCATCGGGCGGGCGGTGTTAGTGTGGTGCCGCTACCCACGGGTGTCACCCCTCTGGTGGGTGTCACCTGGGTGCGGAACCGCCCGCCCCCCCCCGCACCTGGCGAGCAACGCCGCTGATGCATAGAATGCATTAAGGTGAAAAACCTTTAGTGTTTACAACCCCTTTAAGCTCAAGGCTAGATCCCAAAGTATCAATAAATAAGTCCCTGGAATGTCTTTTTAATAACAACTTTATTTTGTTGACAGTGAATGTCAAGCATTTTTTCCTTAGTTTTGGATAGAGTGGGAAAGACTTAGAAAACCTGTCAAGGTTTTTATTGCTTTCAGGGACTCTGACATTTTACCAGACCAGGAAGTGAAAGGAAATCATCATCACAGTCAAAAATGCTTTTCTTTAGTAGATTAGGGGAAGCCTAGAAATCTTCTTGGATTTTAATTTCAGTATGTGTTGCAGATTTGCCCAACCCCTCTGTCTGGTGAAGCTGTTGTCAGCAGGGCAGTGAGGGGAAATTTTTCCAATGGGGCCCTGGATAGCAGCAAAAGCCAAACAGTTGTTCTAACCACTTCATCCAAATCCCTGATACCCTTTTATTGTTTAAAAATATATTCCATATTATACCATACCATGTTGTCATTAAAATTAACTTCCCAGATTAAAGAAAATATTTTCCTAATCACTCTTTCTTCACTACTGATTTATGTTAACAACAAAATGACAGTTTTGCTTCTCAAGATTTTACTATGCAAATAAATGTATCTTTAAAATTTCATTTTATCATAATTGCAGCAGGCTTGCTATAATGGTTATGTATCCTACTGTCTTATAAATAGATTACAAGGTTTGTAAAGGCAGAAATAAATAACAGACTAATGAGTTACCTGCTAGTTTTTATGCAAAGGGGAAGAAGAAATCAAAGGGCAACTTGGCATCAATGGTCGGCTGAGCTTTGTAACCAGGGCTTGCCGCTTGAGACACATCAAGGAAGGTCACAGCAGTAGAGATCTGCACAGTCCTGTCACTTCCCAAGTTATTCTAGAAACAAAGAACATTGCATATCTAGATCTTATTCCAACTAATTCACCGACGCTGCTGGGAGATCAACATTTTCAAGGAGGTTATTTTAAATAACAAATTAGCCAGGCAAAAATATTAACTCCAATAATGGCATACAATCAGGGGATTGAACAAACAGGCTGTTATTTATGTGGTTAGTTAACGCTGTACTCTGATTCTGAATACAATAAAACTCCCACCGCCCACTTTCTATGAGCAGGGTGACCCGGTCTCCTTACTTCCACATCTGCAGGTCTAGAGAGGGAGTGCTGGTGTCATCCATAGTGGAGCAGTGCATTCAAACCCTTCTCACCCAACACCCTGCTATGAATAGCTCCACACCATCTGCGGCATATATTCCCATCACCACCCGTACCCATTCTTGGCTTTAGCAGCTAAAGGATCATTTGAGTCCTTGTGATAACATCATAGGGCAGGTATTTTCAACAAGGGTTCCTCCAGAGGTTGCTAAAAGTTCCTTGCGCCATGGCTGGATTGACTTCCCATCGGCATAGTGGTAAGACCACTTGGCAAAGCCAGCAACAAGACACCAATGATCTTTTTACCCATCTGTAAGGGTGGTGTTTCAACCATAATTGTAAGGGTTTTATAAATTCCTACTGACAACCAATGAAAAATATATTTCTCCATTTTCCCCAGATTAATTTATTTTAGTAAGGGTTCCCTGAGATCTGAGAATTATTTTAGGGGTTCCTCAGGGGTAAACTGGTTGAGTAAGGCTGCCATGGGGCTAAGAAGGGAGAGGAAACAAAGCTAGGAGAAGGTAAGTTAAAGAGAGAAAAGGGGGACCTTCAGCAGGGGTTGAGATGTGGGACATTTATTTTAACTGCTACCCTGAGATGGGCTTTAAAAAATATGATTTTTGCGTTTACCTTGTCTGAACAGCCTACTAACAAACTGAGTCTCCAGAGACAAGGCAAGCACAGAGGAAATTCCAGCAGGTCTTGACCTCAAAGTACCCCCCCCCCCAATCCCAAAATCATTATGTTCAGTGGGGTCCAGCTACAATACAGCCCAAAAGTCAGGCTAAGGGATCGGGCTAGATACCTGCAAGTCAGTGGCTAAAACTACCATTTGTTTAACTTATTAATTACATTTTTTCGAAAGGCTGAATGTTTTTTTTACCTTCATGCATTGTGTGCATGAAAGTAAAAAATCTTCAGTATGCAGCTCCCCCCTCAGCCCTCCATAATATACTTACCCGAGCCCAATCGAAATCCAGCAATGTGCACAAAAGCAGCTGCTCTCCCAAGTCTCTGCCTCCTCATTGGCTGACAGACAGCATCAGGAGAAACTGGCTCCCACTGCTGTCAATCACAGCTAGTGAGGAGGGAGTGGGGAAAGGGCCTAGCCCCATTCTGTGCGTCTTGTGGACACACAGAGCGGGGCTTGGGGGCACTCCGAAAAGAGGAGGAGCCAGAAGCACAGCAGAGGACCCAAGAAGAGGAGGATCAGGGTGGCTGTGTGCAAACCCACTGCACAGAGCATATAACACAGAGTATAACATATTTATTTCCTTTAATATCACTTTAAGGACTCATTTTGTGTTTTATTTTTTGGGGATTTATTGGAACATTTCCAAAATTTGTTCCTTCCGGTTTGGAAATGTCCCTGTGCTGCGGGCCATCAACTCAGTTCCTTATATTTATTACTGGGGGGTTTGACTCGTACCCCTTTTTTTGGGACTTTTGTTTCTAAGCAAGTCTCTATATGGGTTTACCCGATTATAATTAAAATTTGAGTGAACGAGATGGGATATTTACATGGCCCCATTAATATATATATTATATATATATATATATATATATATATATATATATATATATATATATACATACATACATACATACATACATACACACATACACACACACACACACACACACACACACACACACACCAAAAGTTTGGACACACCTTCTCATTCAAAGAGAATTCTTTATTTTCATGACTATGAAAATTGTAGATTCACACTGAAGGCATCGAAACTATGAATTAATACATGTGGAATTCTACATAACAAAAAAGTGTGAAACAACTGAAAATATATTTCATATTCTAGGTTCTTCAAAGTAGCCACGTTTTGCAGCAGACACATCTCTAGAACTGGTAAGAGGAAACTGTGTGAATCAGGCCTTCATGGTAGAATATCTGTTAGGAAACCACTGCTAAAGAAAGGCAACAAGCAGAAGAGACTTGTTTGGGCTAAAGAACACAAGGAATGGACATTAGACCAGTGGAAATCTGTGCTTTGGTCTGATGAGTCCAAACTTGAGATCTTTGGTTCCAACCCGTGTCTTTGTGCGACGCAGAAAAGGTGAACGGATGGACTCTACATGCCTGGTTCCCACCGTGAAGCATGGCGGAGGAGGTGCGATGGTGTGGGGGTGCTTTGCTGGTGACACTGTTGGGGATTTAATCAAAATTGAAGGCATACTGAACCAGCATGGCTACCACAGCATCTTGCAGCGGCATGCTATTCCATCCGGTTTGCGTTTAGTTAGACCATCATTTATTTTTCAACAGGACAATGACCCCAAACACACCTCCAGGCTGTGTAAGGGCTATTTGACCAAGAAGGAGAGCGATGGGGAGCTGTGCCAGGTGACTACCTCTTGAAGCTCATCAAGAGAATGCCAAGAGTGTGCCAAGCAGTAATCAAAGCAAAAGGTGGCTACTTTGAAGAACCTAGAATATGAAATATATTTTCAGTTGTTTCACACTTTTCTGTTATGTATAATTCCACATGTGTTAATTCATAGTTTTGATGCCTTCAGTGTGAATCTACAATTTTCATAGTCATGAAAATAAAGAAAACTCTTTGAATGAGAAGGTGTGTCCAAACTTTTGGTCTGTACTGTATGTATATATATATATATATGTATATATATATATATATATATATATATATATATATATATATATATATATATATATATATATATATATATTTAATTATTTCGATCAGGTCCACCTGTACCCCTTGTTGGATCTCTGTGCTCCCCCACGGGTTGGGGGAAGAGTTTGACTAGAACCAACCAATGGTTGACTGTTCTTCTGATATTGATTGGTTTATGTAATATCAACTCAGTGAGGAGATGCCAGCGGGGGACCTGAGAATAGGAGGATCAGAGCTTCTTTGTGCAAAACCATTGACATGTTTATTTTATTAAAAATAAAAGGAAGCTTTAATATCAATTTAAGTCACTATATCAGTAAAGTATCAGTACTTTGCTGATCTAAAGAAGCGGGGGGGTCAGTTGGATAAAAGGTATTTGCTTATTGAGAATACAGGTATACATTTGGTGTAAAGATTGCAGAATGCATCATGGCTGCATTTTGTAATCCTACCATGTGCCATACGTATAACCCTTTATGAAATCTTCAGGGATATTCCACATAGAAATAGGTAAATAAAATAAAAAATCGATAAAAAAAAAAAAACTTACAGGGATAAATGCGTAAGAGATCGTTTCGGTCACATTCACAATCTGTGCTTGAGCGTTTACTAAAGAACCAAATTTTGTCCATCTGACTTCCAACGCCAAAGAAACTGGGATTTTACACATACTCGCCTTTGAGAAAAAGAGGAAGAAAGCAATCAATGAGAGTCGGAAATTTGCCAATAAAAATGAAACATGCATAACAAAGAAGCAATCCGTGACATGACATCCTGTCATGACAACTTTATAAAAACTGTTTTCTTTTCACAAACTTCAGTCAAGCAGAACTAACCAAGAAGCTGTTTTGTTTGCAATCTGTAAGCTGTGAATTCCTGTCCTAAGAAAGAACAGCAGTCCTGGTAAAACACTTTGTAAAATACTTGCAGGACCGCTATTTACCAATTTTTGTCTTTCTCTTAATGAGCACTTACACCTCCTTGCTGACCATACCAAATTTTCTGCTTTCAGTGCGGTCGCAATTTGAATGAAAATTGCGCGGTCATGCAACACTGTACCCAAACACATTTTTCAAAGTTTGTTATAAAATTTAGCAAACAGGTAATTTAGGGGACACAGATGATGAGGCACTGATAGGTGGGCACCAATTGGCAGTACCGGTGGGCACCCATTAGCAGCACGGATGGGCACTGTGTGGGACCAATGTGCCTGGACAGAAGCCGGTAATCATGGTCAGCGCGAGGAGAATAAAGCAGATAACCGACTTCTGTTTACCGCAGTGATCAGCTGTCATTGACTGACAGCTGATCACGTCGTAAAGGGTTGCTATGATTGGCTCTTTACCCTGTTCTGTGATCAGCTGATTCCGAAGGACTCAACGCTCACAGAGCGCACTGCCGGGGGATACACGAGTGGCACAATAATGCGAGGATGACTATTGACACCCTCCTGGCACTGGAAGCTCATTCTGTAGCCATCTTTCAGCTATAGAATGGGTAGAAAGTGGTTAAAGCGGGGGTTCCGCGGGAATTTTTTTTATTTTTTTGACCAGTGCATCTACAGCTTTTAACCTTGTTAAGAATGTACTCACTTTTCTGAATTCTCTAGGCATCCGCATTCACATTCGGCCGTAAATAATTATTTACAAAAATCCGTGCTGTAAAGTTCCATCTTGCTTGTGGATGCTGCTCTATCCCGCAAATGGGCAGTGCAGTGTGTATTGGAAGATTTTACCCATTTGCCAACAATTAAAATGGCGGAATTAGATCCGCCCTCATCACGTGACCTGCTTCATGAGTCACGTGATGAGTAAAATCCCACGATATTTCGAGAATCAGCGTTATGAATCGTCTCCTGGGAAGCGTGACACTGTGCTCCCAGGAGACATTGCAATCTAGTCCCAGGAAACACTGGAGCGCTGAGGAAAGAAGTGACACACCCACTCCCGCGGGAGGCATACCCGGAGTAGCCTGCTATTTTCGCCTGCTTAAAGGTATTGCAATGATTTTAAAAATTACGGATAGAAGACTGCATATGTACTTATTGTGCTGATCTGAATAAGCTGCATGTTATATTGAGGGTGAACCTCCGCTTTGATAGCTAGGAACAATGCACATGAATTACAGTCAGCAGAGCGTATAGGAAGTTATCAACCCAAGATTTTAGGTAAAATCAAATCAATAGAAAGTTTTCTGCACTTATTATTCAGATAACAATCATTTCAATTGTAAATGAATGGAAGGGAGCAAATAAGAAGTTTTGCTAAGCTTTACATACAGTTAATGTAGTTGTAAACCTCTGATAAAAACATATCTTTCTATAGTGTGTGCTTGTCTCAATCCAGGACACCAAGTGTCAATTTTGCCTGCTGCCTCATTCCACGGATATCTGCATGAGTCACTTCTGCTAAGTTTTCCTGACACCAAGGAGCTAAAAAGGTGACCAGAGGGAGCTCCAGCACACTGTCTGTTATTTACAGCCTCAGCTCTGTTCCTGTGTGCAGGGAGGTATGTCCCTTCCCTCCAATTAGCTCTCACGAGCTCTGCACACTGAACCTTCAGCTTCCCACCCCCTGCTTTCAGAAAGCTCAGACAAGCTTTAAAATTCAGCACTTTGAACAGATGTATAGAGAAGACCGCAGATAAAACAGGTAAAATTTAAGCAGGAGGATTTGTTTAATCTCTCTGTATCACCTGAGGCTTGTCACTTCACTGGGTAAATGTAAGGGTTTACAACCACTTTAACCACTTGCTTACTGGGCATTTAAACCCCCCTCCTGCTCAGACCAATTTTCAGCGCTGATGCACTTTGAATGACATCTGCGGTCATACAACACTGTACCCAAATGACATATTTTTTTCCACACAAATAGAGCTTTTTTTTGTGGTATTTTGTTCTAAGATTTTACAAACAGGTAATTTTTCTCCATTGATATGCGCTGATGAGGCTGCACTGGTGGGTGGCACTGTGGGCACTGGTAGGCGGAACTGTTGTCTACTGGTAGGTGGCACTGACAGGTGGCACACATGGGCACATATGAGATGGGCAGCTCTCCCTGATTGGCACCCATGTCCCTCTGTCACCTGCCGATGACCGGCTTCTTTTTTCTCCTCACGCCATCAGCGCAAGGAGAAAAAATAGCAGATTACGAGCTCTGTTTACGTCACATGATCAGCTTTCATTGGCTGACAGCTGATCACATGGTAAGGGGTCGGGATCGACCCCTTACTCCGATCTGTGATCCAGCGAGTCTCAGACTCGCTGGTCACAGAGAGAGCTGAGCACGCCCTGCAGGGGGCGCGCAGGCCGCTTGAGCACGGGAGGACGTCTACCGACGGCCTCACGGCAATTCAGGTCCACGCTGTAGCCATCATTCGGCTATAGCACGGACGCCAAGAGGTTAAAGGAGCTCATGCTACCACACAACAGTAAGGAATCTGCTACTGAACTGATTTAAAGGAAAGAAAAAAATTATCACAGACCAGGCAAACTTTGGTGGGTTGTAATTGCATACTTTTAACAAACAAAGAGGATACCTGGGTACTGGCTTGCTGTCCAGGGTTGACCGTATTGATTGCCACCCAATCTAAAACATTCTCCAGTTGTGAATTTCCAAACTGGGCCACATACTCTGGAAACTGCTGTCCTTTAAGTGCATTCAAAATGATATCTCCTGCAAGCTGGCAAAATTCAGCTATGGTATAATTGAAACTATTTAAGCTGTAAAATACACAGAGAAAAAAACAAAAATGAAAGAATAATAAAAAATAAAAAAAGGGGGAGTTGAATAAAAGCAGAAACTGCAACATGGAGCAAAAAAAAAAGACAGAAAAATAATATATTTACCGGAGTTTGCAGCCAGACATCATGTTATACCCAAATAACACAGCAGCCCGATTCCCTTCTTCTGTTAAGCAGCTCTGGTCTATAGAGCTCTTGAGCAGAGTTAGTTGTCCAAATCTGTTGGTGCTTTGAATAATGCCAGATTTAAAGAGGTGCATTAAGGAGTATTAGGATTAACTATGAGAAACATAAGCATCTAAAATTTTAAGAATCGCCTATTTATTCAGATATATATTTCTCTGAATGTATATAGTGCACACTAATTTTACTATCTCTCCCCCTCCATTTCTATAGTGCAAAATATATTTTTCAGAACACATACAACCACTCACCTTTGTCCCGGCTATGTTAAGAAGTTTAACCAATTAAGACCCGGTAAAGGACCTGGCCAGTTTTTGCGATTCGGCACTGCGTCGCTTTAACTGACAATTGCGCAGTCATGCGACGTGGCTCGCAAACAAATTTGGCGTCTTTTTTTCCCCACAAATAGAGCTTTATTTTGGTGGTATTTGATCACCTCTGCGGTTATTTTTTGCACTATAAACAAAAATAGAGCGACAATTTTTAAAAAAATGCAATATTGTTTTACCTTTTGCTATAATAAATATCCCCCACAAATATATAAAAAACGTTTTTTCCTCAGTTTAGGCCGATACATATTCTTCTACCTATTTTGGTAAAAAAAAAAAAAAATCGCAATAAGCGTTTATCGATTGGTTTGCGCAAAATTTATAGCGTTTACCAAATAGGGGATAGTTTTTTTGCATTTTTATAATTTTTTTTTTTACTACTAGTGGCGGCGATCAGCAATTTTTTGTTGTGACTGCGACATTATGGCCGACACATCAGACAATTTTGACAGATTTTTGGGACCATTGTCATTTTCACAGCAAAAAAATCTATAAAAATGCATTGTTTACTGTGAAAATGACAATTGCAGTTTGGGAGTTAACCACTAGGGGGCGCTGAAGGGTGTAAGTGTGACCTTATATGTGTTTCTAACTGTAGGGGGGCGGGGCTGGACGTGTGACGTCATTGATCGTCTTTCCCTATATCAGGGAACAGACGAACAATGACAGCGCCACAGTGAAGAACGGGGAAGGTGTGTTTACACACAGCTCTCCCTGTTCTTCAGCTCTGGGGACCGATCGCGGGACTCCGGCGGCGATCGGGTCTGCGGGTACCGCGGTCACAGAGCTTCGGACCGGGTCGGGTGCCCGCAACCCACGGCTGGGCACTTAAAGAGGACGTACAGGTACGTGCTTGTGCCCAGCCGTGCCATTCTGCCGACGTATATGTGCAGGAGGCGGTCCTTAAGTGGTTAAAATCAATTATCTCTCCCACAATAATAGCTGCCAGTAGGTTTCTAAATCGTAGAGCACAAACGTACGTAGAGCATACCAACAGTATCTTTTAAACTAATTTCAGATCTTAGCTCTGCAAGGCCACAGTGCAAACTTCAAAACTACTGTGCTCCCCAAAGAATGTTTATGTTCTGCCCAGCTGAGGAATAATCACATTGGAATATTGTTATCAGGAATAAAAAATAAAAAAAGTTTTAGGTGGTCCCATGAGGTCCTAGGGAACCGGATAATAGACCTCCTTGTGCTTGTCTATTGTTGCCCATAACTGTATATTTGAAAATGTGTATTCTGATGCCATGACTTATTATTGCGTCCCCACATGACACCACTAAGGGCTTCATGGACAGTGATCTCAACCTAGTGAGCTTTGTGAGACATTTCTACCTTTTCCAGTAAAACCTCCAACCTCATTTCATCGATGGTTAAGGCATTCCAGGGCATGTGCCTATTGTTTACTAAAGACAAAACAGTACAGGTGTGTATGTGTACAGAAAGCATATTGACCATTCATTATAACATGACCTGGCTTCGAAAAATTAGGACATGTGAAGGGAACAACACTTTGTAACTTGCAAAAATTATTAGAATGATCTTAAACCCTAGACCACATTACAGCCTTTTCTTGTGATTTTACAGTACATATAAGAGCATATGGAAAAAATCATGTCTCTAAAGATTTAAATAAAGACACACCTTAAGGCCCCTTTCACACTTATGCGACTTCAAAGTCGCGCAATTTTAACAAGGCAGTCATACGACTGTGGGTCCGAATTTGCCCCACGACTTCAATGAGCAGGGACGCGACTTTGATCCCCCAATAATTAGGGGGAACTCCACGCCAATATTTTTTGAAAAAAACGGCATGGGTTCCCCCTTCATTGGCATTCCCGGCCCATCGGTCTGGTAAGGGTTTTAAGGGGAACCCCCGCCGAAAAACAGGCGTAGGGGCCCCCCAGAATCCATACCAGACCCTTATCCGAGCACCCTTCTGAGCCATAACAGGCCGCAGGCCTGCGCACTCCCCTCCACCCCAAAGCACCTTGCCCCCATGTTGATGGGGACAAGGGCCCCTTCCCGACAACCCTGGCCGTTGGCCTATGGGCCCGGTATGCTAATGAAGGGGGACCCCATGCCGTCCCCCCCCCAAAAAAAAATTGGCGTGGAGTTCCCCTCCATGCACAAGTCGTGTAGAAGTCGCATGCCAAAGTCGGATCTGTTAATACGGAATCCGACTTTGATCCGACTTCAGAAAAAAAGTATTGCCGGAACTACTTTGAGGTCGGCACGGCTTAAAGCCGTGCCAATATGAATGGTAGTCATTGAAAATCATGGAGAATGACTTGTCATACGATTTTGCCGTTCAAAATCGTGGTACAAGTCGTATAAGTGTGAAAGGGGACTAAAACTGTTTAGTATACAACTTTGTTTTTGGTGGGGGGGGGAGAGATACAGCACCATACACTATAGTGATTAAACGATGCCTGTAAGAAAAATCAAGTTAGTGAGCTAGAGGTTTGGAATCTGTATACAACTACTGGAGTACTCGGAGCCTGCTGTGCCGAATTGGGGGTATTAAAGGGGAAGTAAATCCATTGATATAACAATTTCAAAAACCCGCAATGCCGAGATTGTCAACAGTCACATTTGTTGTGCTCTCAACCAAACTGTCGAACCATCCAATGGCTGGTGTCCAGGGGCGGATCCAGAGTCTAGTTTGGGAGGGGCACTGCCAGAAAATAATTTTTTGGGGGGAAATTTATTGGGGAAATGGTTGGTATTGGCGCTTCAATCATCCTGGCACCATATTTATTATTGTCTCAGGATGATTGAAGCACTTTATTTCTATTATTACATTTTAATATAAAATTAAATGGTTTAACTCACCATAACGCAGAATCGGTCGCCTGCCACCAAATGCGGATTGTCAGTTGCCACGTCATCCTGTCAGCAGATGCGGATTGTCACTTGCCACACGTTGCGGATTGTCACTTGCCACCAGATGGGTAATGTCACACGTTGCAGATTGGCACCTGCTGTGTCACTTTCCTGCTAAGGTGGTCTCTTGCTCTGTCCCAGAGTCAGGCAGCAGATTATCAGTCAGGCAGCAGAGAGATGATGTAATCTCTCTGCTGCCCACGGCTGTCTGCAAAGTGAGGGTGGACCTGTAGGGATGCAGGGCGGGCGCCGGGAGATGATGTCATCTCTCTGCTCCCGTGCCCGCTGGCTCCCCGATTGGCCAGCAGCGCACTCACACACCGAGCTGGCCAGCTACCCCCTCCCGCTCTCTCACCAGCCCACTCACCGACCATGCGCCTGCTCTCTCACCCCCGGAGCCGCCCACCTGCGGACTTACGGAGCCGCCCACTCTCACCCGCATTTTCGGAGGGGGCAATTTCCCCATTGCCGCCCCTGGATCCGCCCATGCTGGTGTCGGAGCCGCCCACTCTCACCCGCATTTTCGGAGGGGGCAATTTCCCCATTGCCCCCCCTGGATCCGCCCATGCTGGTGTCGTAACTGATCACACATATAGCATCATGGCAGTTGGCGATTAAACAGAGGCCAAGATGGCATCTTCCTTGGCTGAAAATTATAGGAGGATTTACTTTAAGTGGCGCACATAGTATGTTACAGGGTATAATGCAGACAGTTCCGCCTGTCAAGCCATTCTTGTGTCCTCGGGACTTGAATTTGCTCGACTGTCCTTGCAGAGGTCCCCTTTTGATGCTTTTTGGCACCTTTTGAGCCAATTGTTAGTCCTCGACTGGGAATGTGGTTTCTTTGGTTACTATCACCTCAGCAAGTGGAGTGTCAGAATCGATGGCTCTCACATGCAAAGAGCCGTTCTTGGTCTTACATCTTTATAGCCTAGAGTGGTTTCTAGTTTTCCCTTTTTTTCAGGACAGTGTCTTGCCTTCGTTTCTAATGTTATGGCCGGCAGAATAAGTCCTTCTCAGGTGGCAATTTCTGAGATTGTGTCTCCCTCCCCTCAGGGTCATTGCTTTAGGACATACAACTAATTATTATGGCTGTTCTGTCCCGTGATGTACAATAAAGAAAATTGGATTTTTCCTACAGCTTACCTGTAAAATCCTTTTCTGGGAGTACATCATGGGACACAGATGTCCCTCCTCTCTTTTTGGGATATTCATTGCTTTGCTACAAAACTGAGGTATTTCCTGTGTAGGAGGGGTTATATGGGGGAGGACTTCCTGTTTGATTGATCTGCCAGTGTCCATTCACCTATAGGTGACATATAACCCACCTCAAGGCAACTAATGTTCCAGGTGTGCAAACTACGGACTCCAATCAGCTTTCATTGAAGCAATTAAATGATTGGTTCACTTATTTTTTCCTCCAGCACTGTGAATGTTTAATGGGTGGGTTCAATAAAGAAATGATAAATTAGAATTGTTTGTGTGTTATCAGCTTAAAGGGTTTGTAAAGGAAAAAAAATGTTTTCATAATAAGCATCCTTTACCTGCAGACATTTCTCTTTTCACTTCCTCATTGTTCGTTTTTGCTCAGAAGTTGCTCTATTTCTTCTCTGTTCTGTTCACTTCCTGCTTTGTCTGATTTTACTGACCACCGTGACGGGAGGCTTTACTGCGGTGGTCAGTAACGTGCTCGCCCCCTCCTGGGAACTACATATGTGCGGCAGGACGCTCTCTACGTGTTAGAGACCTCAAGGAGGTGTGAATTACTGGGCGTGCCACAGTAACTGGGAAATGTAGTTCTTACATGAACGATGCAAACCAGGAAGTGAATAAGAGAACAGAAACTAGAATGCCGGAGGTGATATAGATGAAGGAATTTAATAGGCATTTACTCGTTTTTTAACAGAATCATTACACTATTCTGTCTGTCTACCTTGCAGACATTAATTTTAGGCAAAAAAAATGTTTCCTTTACAACTCCTTTAAGCACATTGTGTTTGTCTGTTGTTGAGACGTAGATGAGGATCCAACAAAATCACTGCAGAAAAAACAGTTAATTCCAGGGGGTTCAAAAATGAATGTTGTTAAAATGCTGTTAAAGAAACAAATTTTACCTAAATCTGAGTTGATAACAAAACCTGGGGAATGCCCAGGGAAAAACCAAGCCTACTTACCGACCAGCTCGCAGAACAACCAGTTAACCTGTCTAACAGTATGCATTAAAAACAGGGGTTTTGTCCGCACGCATTTGCAAATCTGAGTTGTGTGTAATCCACCACAGCCAGGGTGACAAGGAGTTCCTCAATTGGAGGGCTCAGTGGGTCTCCTGCCAGAAAAGTATGCTGTAAGTAAGTTCCTCTAACTCTGCTTTATGTATCACCAACCTGACTAATATTTCCATAGTAGATTTAAATTTGACTGATGGCTGTACAAAATTCTGAGTTATGACATTTTTACACATCTGGCTTTCTGTAGGTAAGAGGCAGCAATTGGGATACCTGCTCTGCAATACAGTCAAAACAAGTAAAAATCGCCATATTACTGAAAAAAGGCACTGGGAAAGAAAATGTTATGTATGGATGAAAAACTGGAAGCTTGTATAGGTGGGCTGTGTGCCCTATATAAAACTTCTACAGGAAAGTACATTTATTGCCAATATAACCAACAATACTGTAATGTATAATGTAATACTGTTATGTACAATGCTAAGCATTCATGGTATGCCTAAATATCTTAAGATTTAATGAAGTATAAAAAAGGATATTGTGGCAACTTAAAGCCAGCAATTAGAGGCATTCCCAATACATAGCCTGGGTTTCCACCGAGAGCGGTTGGTGTTGTGCCTTCCTATAATGGAACAGAAGGTTACAGCTGCGGTTAGATATATATTGAGATAGTGCTTTTATCAACAAAATACTCACTATTGACTATTCAGCATTCGTATTTCTTATTCCTTTTCAACTCACCTAATGGTATTTACATGAGAAGCATAATCTGCGCTGCCTGTGGTGAGCAATCAGCAACAGTAACTAGGATAAGTTAATGATTTCACACATGAAACCTGCATAAACGTTGATCCCTTCAATTAATCAATCACATTATCTTACATGGGTTGACAGGCTTTGGAAAAGTATGTGTCCTGTAACTACTACTTTTACAGCTCCTGCACCAAGGTTCAGTTGTATAGTGTCCAAGACAGTAGCACAGGTTAACAAATAATGTACAATAAAGTATAATGAACCAATGGAGGAGGTACGTTCAATCAAAAACTGCCTTTTAGTGTTATACAGTCATTTCTCCTAAAACATTTTAGGCAAACCGCTAAATGCAGTTAACCACTTAAGGACCGCCTATTGCCGATATACGTTGGCAGAATGGCACGGCTGGGCACAGACCCGGTCCGAAGCTCCGTGACCGCGCCCGCAGGACCCGATCGCCGCCAGTTTAGGGTCACAGGAGCAGGAGAATGGGGAGAGGCGAGTGTAAACACACCTTCCCGCGTTCTTCTCTGTGGCAGTGTCAGTGATCGTCTGTTCCCCATTATAGGGAACGACGATCAGTGACGTCACACGTCCAGCCACGCCCCCTACAGTAAGAATCACTCCGTTAGGGCACACTTAACCCCTTAGCGCCCCCCCCCCCCGCCCCTTCACTGCCATTGTCATTTTCACAGTATCAGTGCATTTTTATAGCACTTTTCACTGTGAAAATGACAATGGTCCCAAAAATTTGTCAAAAGTGTCTGATGTGTCTGCCATAATGTCGCAGTCACAAAAAAAAAAAAAAAAAAACGCTGATCGCCGCCATTACTAGTAAAAAAAAAAAAAAAATTATTAATAAAAATGCAATAAAACTAAGTCCTATTTTGTAAACGCTATAACTTTTGCACAAACCAATCAAACGCTTATTGCGATTTTTACCAAAACTAAGTAGAAGAATACGTATCGGCCTAAACTGAGGAAAAAATAGGATTTTTGTACTCACCGTAAAATCCATATCTCGGAGTTCATGGACGGACACAGCAGCATCTTGACCTTATGGTATTATCCTCCTTCTAGGACTTGACTAGGCAGAAAAACAGCATGTGTTAAACACTCCACACAGTACAGTACCTCCCAGGGGGCGGTTCCCCTGGGTACATCCCCCTCTCTCTGCATCTGCAGCCTCAGTTTGTCAACAAGCAGTACAAACAAAGGAGGGGTGGGTGCTGTGTCCGTCCATAAACTCAGAGAAATGGATTTTACGGTGAGTACAAAAATCCATTTTTCTCTTCCGTTCATGAACGGACACAGCAGCATCTTGACCTTAGGGACGCCCCCAAGCAGTGTCAAAAAATCGAGGGCTGGGAAAACACAGTAAACCAACTTCACCCCAAAAAAAACGGAGGAACTTCAACCTTAAAGGGGTGGTTCCCCCTAAAACAAATTTCTAACAATACATTCGTAAGACTGCTTACACTGCGGGTAGGCTGGCTTTTGTTTTGTTTTTTTAGTACATACCTCGATATCGCTGTTTCGTCCCATGGCGGTGGGCGTTCCTAGTTGATTGACGTTCCTCCGACGGGCGCATACTGCGCGTCACGACTTTCCGACAGAAGCCGAACGTCATTGCGCAGGCGCCGTATAGAGTCGGCTCTATACGGCGCCTGCGCAGCGACGTTCGGCTTCTTTCGGAAAGTCGTGACGTCACGTATGTGCCCGTCGGAGGAACGTCAATCAACTAGGAACGCCCACCGCCAAGGGACGAAACGGCGATATCGAGGTATGTACTAAAAAAAACAAAACAAAAGCCAGACTACCCGCAGTGTAAGCAGTCTTACGAATGTATTGTTAGAAATTTGTTTTAGGGGGAACCACCCCTTTAAACAGCCGCCTGCAAAACCTTGCGGCCGAAGGAGGCATCTGAAGATGCACTCACATCCACCTTGTAAAACTTTGAGAAGGTGTGGACTGACGACCAAGTCGCTGCCTTACACACCTGTAAAACAGACGCCTGATTGCGGAAAGCCCAAGAGGCACCAATTGCCCTGGTGGAATGTGCCGTAACCAGGAAGGGGGCGCCCGCCCCTTTAGAGCATAAGCCTGAAGCACGACCTGCCTGGTCAACCTAGAAATGGTGGCCGACGAGACCGCCAGACCCTTCTTAGGACCAGTCACCGACACGAACAGTGAATTCGACCTCCGAAACGAAGGCCGTAGCAGATAGGTACACCTGTAGGGCTCGAACCACGTCCAAGGAATGCAAAGCAGCCTCTTTTGGGTTCGGCAGCCGAGGACACAAGGATGGGAGAACAATGTTCTCATTAATGTGAAAGGCCGAAACAACCTTAGGAAGGAACGAGGCGTTCCTTCCCTCAGGAAGTGTGCTGGAGCTGTTCGCGCCGTTATTACAGCCACTAGAGGCAAAACACCTATCCAAAATGGCCGCCGACACACCGCAGACCATGCGGGCTACAAGAAAATGGCCGCTAAACTTCAAAAAAAGCACCCGGGGCGCCGTCAAAATGGCGACCGCGATACAAAAAACAGCACACAGCAGCAAACACCTGGGACCCCCAGGCAGGCCCCTGCACACACAGCAAATTACAGCACCCCCTCGGAGAGCAGACACAGCCCCCAGCCTTAGGATGGAGCCCACCCCAGGCGGACCCCCCATCTCAAGGCCGACCCAGAACGCAGGGAAGGAGGGAGAGGAAGGGAGAGAGGAAAGCAGGGCGGACCCTCAAATCGACCTCCCAGGATTGCCCAGCTGCACCACCCTGCCAAAGCAATGGGACTGCTACTTACCCATCCTGTGACGACCGGCAGGAGGCATCCCAGACAGAACCAACATCCGCGCGGTTACGGCATGGCTGTCGGCCCAGCACACTGTGAAACGGACATAAAGCCCGGTCATATGTGTGCCCTGGAGCGCAAGCTCACCAGCCACCCCTAGAGCAACGGGGCATGTCGTGGACGGCCCAGCGTGTAGCTAAAAGGCAGACACACACTCGATGGCCGAACTGGGGGGACTACAAGGATCAAGGATCCAGCCTGTCACCCAGTCGGCAGTTGATTGTAGATCTCAGGATCTAAAAATGCAGAAAAAACAAACAAAAAAAAGGAGCAATAAAATTGCTAAAAAATCCCCAGGCCACATGGGCCCAGAGGAGCCATGTCATTCTCCTGTGCTAGGCAGAAAAAAACTGGGGCTGCAGATGCAGAGAGAGGGGGATGTACCCGGAGGAACCACCCCCTGGGAGGTACTGTACTGTGTGGAGTGTTTATTACTGAACATGCTGTTTTTCTGCCTAGTCAATCTCCTAGGAGGAGGATAATACCCTAAAGGTCAAGATGCTGCTGTGTCCGTCCATGAACGGAAGAGAAAAATGTTCTTTTATATATTTTTGGGGGATATTTATTACAGCAAAAGGTAAAAAATATTGCATTTTTTTAACCACTTCCCACCCTGCGGCCGACTATATACGGCCGCAAGGTGGCTCTGATCTGCCAGGAAGCCATCTATATAGGGCCTCTGGGCGCGTGCCGCCGGCAGGACGTGCGCCCGCCGCGTCACACAGGTGCTGATGCACATACCTGGTGGGCGCGATAGCCGCCAGGCAGCCGCGATCGGCAGTCACAGAGCCAGGGACGTGGAGCTCTGTGTGTAAACACAGAGCTCCACGTCCTGTCAGGGAGAGGAGACCAATGGTGTATCCCTTGTATATAGGGACAACCATCGGTCACCTCCCCCAGTCAGTCCCCCTCCCCCCACAGTAAGAACCACTCCCCAAAAGTACATATTTAACCACTTATGCCTCCTAGTGTTAACCCCTTCCCTGCCAGTCACATTTATACAGTAACCAGTGCATTTTTATAGCACTGTTCGCTGTATAAATGTGAATGGTCCCAAAAATGTGTCAAAAGTGTCCGTTTATCGCAGTCGTGACACAAAAAAAAAAAAAAAAAAAAAAAAATCGCAGATCGCCGCCATTACTAGTTAAAAAAATAAATAAAAAAAAAGTAATAATTCTATTCCCTATTTTGTAGGCGTTATAACAATTGCGCAAACCAATCACTATATGCTTATTGTGATTGTTTTTTTTTTAACCAAAAATATGTAGAAGAATACGTATAGGACTAAACTGAAAAAAAATATATATATTTTTTTTAAATGGGATATTTATTATAGCAAAACCTAAAAAATATTGTTTTTTTTCAAAATTGTCGCTCTATTTTTGTTTATAGCACAAAAAATAAAAACCGCACAGGTGATCAAATACCACCAAAAGAAAGCTCTATTTGTGGGGGAAAAAAAGGATTTTGTTTGGGAGCCACGTCGCACGACAGCGCAATTGTCATTCAAATCGTGACAGTGCCGAAAGCTGAAATTTCGCCTGGGCAGGAAGGGGGAATATGTGCCCAGTAAGCAAGTAAATTGTCGCTCTATTTTTGTTTATAGCGCAAAAAATAAAAACCGTAAAATCCTTAAATAATGACACACAAGTCTGTATAAAAAGAATGCTTAAGTGCTTCAGTGCTTATGAAATAAAAAAAAGTCCAGTAAGTGATGTAGATATGTGCAAAAAAAAAAAGAGCAAGTGAATATAAGTATATAAATGAATGTGTGTATGTATATTTAATATATATATATATATATATATATATATATATATATATATATATATATATATATATATATTTTTTTTTTATTTAAAGTGTGTGTGTATATATCTATCAAATTAAATCAATATCACTCTAGTGTGATAAGTATGCATGATACATAATAGTGATGAATAGTAAAATGCTTAAATAATGACGCACAAGTCCATATAAAAGAATGCTTAAGTGCTTCAGTGTTTATGAAGAAGTAAAAAAATACACAGTGCTTTAGTGCATATAATAATCAAACAGCAGCGATCCTAGGGTGATGTTTTGTACACTTCATACAGTAAAAACTCGACCCAGTGAGTGATCCAAAAGTAATTTCGCCCTGAAGAAGATACGACGCTCCCTGTATCGACACGTGTAGGGGAGGGGACAGGACAGCAGGAGAATCTGTGTGAGGCTACGGAGGACGCTTCATCATGCCCCAATCTCTGTATTTCGTAACGGGCCTGTTATAGAGTGGTGCACTACCGCACCTTTACTTTGTGAGTACCCCGGCAGGGGATTTCTTTTGGTTAATAGAACTTTTACAAAATGTTACTTGCACCATCCTTTTTTTTCTTATATTTTTATGGTCTGAAGTTACCTATCAAGGAGACCAGGAACCCAGGAATATCCATTAGAACCCAGGTGTGGTTCATAAGCATGCATAGACCACGACTCTGAGGTGAGCTTCCATTACCATAGGGGAGCACTACACTCTGGCATGACTTTTGGATCACTCACTGGGCCGAGTTTTTACTGTACCAAACATCACCCTAGGATCGCTGCTGTTTATTATATGCACTGAAGCACTGTGGATTTTTTTACTTCTTCATAAGCACTTATGTATCATGCATACTTATCACACTAGAGTGATATTGATTTAATTTGAGATGTATATATATATATATATATATATATATATATATATATATATATATATATATATATACATATATATATATACATATATATATATATATACATACATACATATACACATACACACACAGGGTTTGACAAATTTGCTTGGAGTCTAGGAGCCAGCTGAAAAAAAGTTAGGAGCCAGAAAACGCGCCCAGTCCCGCCAAGCTCGTGCACAGAAGCGAACACCTCTAGAACCTTTACATTGCACAGCACCCTGCACCTCCGCACCCCTTTACATTACACAGCACTCTGGACCCCTTTACATTACACAGCACCCTGCACCTCTGGACCCCTTTACATTACACAGCACCTCTGGACCCCTTTACATTACACAGCACCTCTGGACCCCTTTACATTACACAGCATCCTGCACCACTGGACCCCTTTACATTACACAGCACCTCTGGACCCTTTTACATTACACAGCACCCTGCACCCCTTTACATTACACAGCACCCTGCACCCCTGGGCCCCTTTACATTACACAGCACCCTGCACCTCTGGACCCTTTTACATTACAAAGCACCCTGCACCACTGGACCCCTTTACATTACACAGCGCTTGTACCTCTGGACCCCTTTACATTACACTGCACCTCTAGATCCCTTTGCATTTTACAGCACCCTGCACCTCTGGACCCCTTTACATTACAGAGCACCCTGCACCTCTGGACCCTACAGTACAGACCCCCGCTACAGTGCATACCCCCCCCCCCCCTACAGTGCACAGACCCCCCCAACAATACAGACAATCCCATACAGTACAGACGCCCCCCTAACAACACAGACCCCCTAGAGTGAAGACCCCCCCACAGTACAGTAGTAGTGGCTTTGCAGGGGGAGGGGTATTGCATCTGAACCAGTCAGCAGACTGGCACCCAGCGTCATGACAGACCCTTCCCTTCAGACCACACATGAAGAGAACGAGGCAGTGGCTTTGCAGGGGGAGGGGTAATGGAGCCGCACCTGAGCCAGTCGGCAGACCCGGGACTCGGCGCCATGATGATCCCATTCTCTCCGTGGTAGCGCGGACTCTTGGCTTTGATCAGTCTCGGCAGCCGCTGTCACAGCCTAGCAGAGAGTGAAGCCGCTTCCCGCTGCATGCACAGCACTGTGTAGACATAACAGAGGAGGGGAGGCGGCTTCACTCTCTGCTCGGCTATGAAAGCCATTGCAGAGACTGATCAGAGCCGCGACCACGGAGAGGACAAAATGCCTCTGCAAAGCCACCATCTCGGGCTCTACAGGACGTGACCGCTCCGTGCTGCCGCTGCCTAAACCCGCGGCACTGTCTTCAGTCACGGGAGGGGCACCGCCGGCCTGACACCCCCCTAGTTGGTGTCACCCGGGGCGCCCCGCTCGCTCTAGTCCCCTAGGAAGCATAGGCCGCAAAGCCACGGCCTCAATTAGCGGCACTACGAGATCGCGGGTGGGGGGCGTCCCAACGCGCACAGGATACCCCAGCTCTGCTGCCCCAGGCGCCAGGTTGATAATTCTAGGCGCAACGGCGACCTGGCGCCCGCAATTTGTTGAACCCTGTATAAATTAATATATATATATATATATATATATATATATATATATATATATATATATATATATATATATATATATATATATATATATATATACTGCGTTTTTGTTTATTTATTTTAGTCTTTGGCACGATTTATGAGACGTGTTTTCACGCTAGCAGCTTTATTTCCACACTTAAGCTCATAGGAGTGGTGGCTCGCAGGATTGTTGCATTTTTCAGTTTTAATAAAAGGACACTTGCCTGTTCAGCCATCCAGTGCCGTCCTCAACTGGGATAGTTCTTCCCCAGCCTTTGAGTTCCCAGCACCAGCATCCTATCTGTGGGCAACCGGCTATGTCGCTTTTGGCTTCACAGCCAATCATGCTTTGTCAATGGTCCCGCAGTCTGCTAGGACCTGTGACATGTCCCAAAAGACTGCCTAGGCTATCCCAGTGGGAGTGGGTACCTGTCAAAACTAGGTACCCCACCCCCAAAAATGCCATGGCAAATATGGAAGAGAAGGGGGGGCAGTGGGAGGACTTAAAGAATACAGTGGTCTCCCACCTGCAGCCTGCCAGATGGACAATAAAGAAGCAGCAATACACTGACAAAGCATAAACTCTGCTCTCTGCCCTCCTGTTAGCATGTTCCCTGTAAACAAAAGCGCATTCAACAGAGTTTTACAAGCTTCTATTGCATCCTTCCTCTCATAGCACAAATTCTGCTAGCAGGAGATCAATATCAAGCACAAATGCACAAATGCATTGAATGGTGTTTTAACATATGCCTGAAATTCAGCTTCAATGCAAACCCGTGCTTTAGCCATTTAGGGCTGTGCACAGCCCTGTGAAAGCTGTGACTCTGGCAAACTGTAGAGTACACAGGAATTTCCTTTGCGCTTGCATGCAGAACAGAACAAGGGACCGAAAATAAGGTAACCATTAAGAGCTAGAGGGATTGTGGACCCTTTGGGCTATCTGTACAATTAGAGGAGGTGTAAATCTTAAAAAGGGGCAAGGCACAGAGTCTTTAAAGCTGCCTGAAATTCAACATTACCCCTCCAGGGGTGATGGGCTTTGCTGCAGGACAGCTGCCAGGTTGTAGAAAGCAGACACACCTGTTTAGATGCAAGCTGACCAGGGAAACAACCTGAACAAAGTAAACAGGCACATGCCATAGTTTAGGGCAGGCAGTAGACAAGCATGGTCAAATACAAGGCTAAAATCCATAACTGAAGAGACAGGAATTTAGGGACACTGGAATTAAAGGCACTTGAGAACACATGGGTCACTAATTGCACAGATTGAAGGGGCTATTGGAAACAGTGGAGTAAACAAGAGGAAAGTACAGAGTTCAATGGGACCACTGAGATGCTAAGAAGACAGGAACACTGGGGTTTGGGTCCCTTTCAGTAATAGGGTGCTGGGAACACAGGTGTGATTAAATAACAGTCACTGGAGGCTCCAATGCGTAGGGATCACTGGAATGCTTGGAACAAGGGAACTGGAAGCCATTGCCACATGGAACCATTGAACTGGGGGCTTGCGGCTAGACAAACATGTTGCTATAGCACTGAATGATGATCTGAGCACAGTTTAAATAGAGAAGTAGATTGTAATCTAGCCTTAAAGCAAGCTAAATTAATCAGCAGGTGAAATGCACCAGTGCCATGTCGCAAGGCAAGACCAGACCATATGTTAGTAGAACTACAAGAGACAAAAAAAGTCTTTGCATTTTTGTGTAACAAGTGACAGAATAGCCTTGCTGTTGATTTGTGGAACCACACGTACCAGATCAGCTGCAAAGCTGATCTGTGACTATATGCTGCCAGGGAGAGCTAAATTAAAGTGAACCCCCAAATGAGAAAAGTATAGATGCTTTTTAAAGAATCCTAAAAAGGTAAACATCTCTGCATGTTAAAACACACGTACTTGTGAATGTCATTAAAAAAACAAAACAAAACAAATCAAGCCTGATTGAGCAGTATGATATTTTTTGTAAGAAGAAGCTGTGGAAATGGGACATTCAAAATATGAATGTTCTACTTCTGTTCAAAATACTTAAAAAGTGAATATAAGTGTCCCACCAGTCACCTGAACAACCTCAGTTCAGACTGGACACAAATCTGCTACAGAATACATCCTACGGAAGAAATAGTATGCGCCTCTGGAGACAACTGTACAAGGTTACATTCACATGGGCCAATAGTCTGCTGTGTTCAGAGATAGCTAAAGGACTCCTCTGGATGTAGCCGATCTCTGTACTACAGCCACAAACTGGCTGGATAGCTGCGACAGTTTGTATGAGGCCAGAAACTTTGAAGAAACGTCATCCCTGGACTGCGTAGATGAGAGATTACGTGAGAAAAGTGGTGGCTCCGGCCATTCATTTGTAGGGAGTACAAATCTGACATGTGATACTGGCAGCTACTTTTTCTCACACACACTGTGTGCATGCAGCTTTTAGATCCACTGGCAAGAATCCCCAAGAATGCCTATGTGAATGTAGCCTTAGGGCCAGTTCACACCAGACGCAGTTCCGTGTGCTTTTTTTCTGCACAAAATGCATGCACAGTGTTTTCCATGTATTCCAATGGCACTAGTTGGCTCTAGTTCACACTGTACAGTCAGTTTCTGCACCGGAAACTGATTGCATGGTGTGAACTAGAGACAACTAGAGCCATTGGAATACATGGAAACCACTGTGCATGCATTTTTAGTGCAGAACAAATGCACACGATACTGTACGGAACTGCGCCTGGTGTGAACTGGCCCTTAATGTATATTTCCCTTAATTTTCAGTCCAGCTGACACTCAGGGTAACCAGGACAAATAGAAAAGGTGAATATCTACAGTGGGACACAGCAATGAAAACCCAACAAGGGTATCAACCATTCCCTACTATATCCAAATCCTAAATACATCTGTTGGCCATAGATACACTTTAATTACGCAGTACATGGTGTGCAAAGCAAAAAATGCCTTTCTGGAAAGTAAGGGCTGTATGTATTGCAGAATTTCATACCTCTGTGAAACTGATCTGGAAGGATTGCTGAAAAGGGTTCCTGTTGATTGTTCCAAGGATGAAAGACGCCAGGACACTTGTTATCTCCCCCTTAGCTGTGTAAATTATGGAGTAACTTCCCTATGGAGAAAAACATTAACATGATCAGATCACAATCAGATAAAATACTACTACTACTACATCTGAATTTACTATGTATTATAGTTGTGGGTCCGATCAAAACAGAACCAAGTTTAGGTTGTTGAAAAAGAAATATGCATACAAATGTACATTTTATTACATTTAAAACATATAAATACAATTTACTACTCCATTAAAGATGCAGAACGGCACATTAAAGTGGATGTAAACCCTCCATACACCCAGTGAAATGAACAGCCTCAGATGATGCACAGAGAATAACCAAATCTCCCTACATATGTTTTCTCTGTATATCTGCTGTCTTCACATTTATATACAGTTTAGAAAGTTCAGATTTTGTTAGGAGATTTTCTCTTCCTGGTTAACACAGAGTGTGATGTCTGGGAATACAGCCAAGATAGCCAACATTGCTGATTGGAGGAAATGCACACACCCCCTCTCATCACAGGCAGAGACTCTCAGAGCTGTTTTGTAATAGAAGCTGCTCTCTGCCAATCTATTTTAGCAACCTCCTTTGACACACAGATTCAGGCTGCTTTTGTCCAAAAGGTCAAAAAATAGGTCAGGAGTTCTCAGGCTGATAATAGAGGAACCGTTCAGAAGAGAGCTATAAGACTTAGCTCATTGAAAAGAGATAACAAAATACTGCAGATATATGTGCCCAGCTCAAATTTCATGAATCGGTTTTACATCAACTTTAAGTTATTATTGCATGCTCTAACATCTAAATAAATTCAATATGGTTTTATAGTGGAATTAAATTCTCTTAGTCAACATTAACTATGTTAATCCTTTTGCTGCTAACATTAGCAAATAGATAGGAAGGTATATTATATTTGCTGGTTTTCATTTAGTTTTTTACATTCCTTTAGTTGCTTCCTGGTTTCTGGCCCAAGCCAAAATTAGGTCATATATCCCAGGAGTCTTCATGGGCATTTTTTTTCCATTCATCTTAATTAGGGACTTTCCCAGCTAAGCAAGCCCTCCTGCATGCATATCTAAACTAAAGGCAGATGGATTCCAGGAAGTAAATGCTACATTAATCATCTGTCCTTACTCAAGATGGCCACGGCTAAAAATTCTAAGTGGGTGGGAGGGCGTTTAACCACTTAAGCCCCGGACCTTTAGGCAGCTAAATGCCCAGGCCAGGTTTTGCGATTTTTGCGCGGTCGTGCGACGTGGCTCCCAAACAAAATTGGCTTCCTTTTTTCCCCACAAATAGAGCTTTCTTTTGGTGGTATTTGATCACCTCTGCGGTTTTTATTTTTTGCGCTATAAACAAAAATAGAGCGACAATTTTGAAAAAAAATTCAATATTTTTTACTTTTTGCTATAATAAATATCCCCCAAAAACATATACATTTTTTTTTTCCTCAGTTTAGGCCGATATGTATTCTTCTACCTATTTTTTGGTAAAAAAAAAAAAATCGCAATAGGCGTTTATCGATTGGTTTGCGCAAAATTTATAGCGTTTACAAAATAGGGGATAGTTTTATTGCATTTTTATAATTTTTTTTTTTTTTTACTACTAATGACGGCGATCAGCGATTTTTTCGTGACTGCGACATTATGGTGGACACTTCGGACAATTTTGACACATTTTTGGGACCATTGTCATTTTCACAGCAAAAAATGCATTTAAATTGCATTGTTTATTGTGAAAATGACAGTTGCAGTTTGGGAGTTAACCACAGGGGGCGCTGTAGGAGTTAGGGTTCACCTAGTGTGTGTTTACAACTGTAGGGGGGTGTGGCAGTAGGACTGACGTCATCGATCGAGTCTCCCTATATAAGGGATCACTCGATCGATGCAGCGCCATAGTGAAGCACGGGGAAGCCGTGTTTACATACGGCTCTCCCCCTTCTACAGCTCCGGGGAGCGATCGCGACGGAGCGGCTATAAACGAATAGCCGCGCCCTCGTCCCTGATCGCTCCCCGCGGGAATCCGACTGCCGCATGTAGCGGGGGGGGTGGTCCCGATCAGACCCCCCACCCGCTAGAAGGCAAGGACGTACATGTACGCCCATTTGCCTGTACGTGCCATTCTGTGGACGTACATTTACATGCGGCGGTCGGGAAGTGGTTAAATTGATTTCCCAACAAATGCATAGAGACATGGATGGATGGGCGATTTTGCTTTGAATATTAAAGATGAATTAAATAGCTTTTCAGTTTGTGGTATAGTTAAGTTCTGATTAAAGCATTTGAATGTATGTACTGTAGAACATGGATGAAACCGGATTTTAAAAAGTACAAAATAAAAATTTTTTTAGACATTGGCCTTAACCAAACAGACTGCTTTGGTATTAGCAAACAGGCTGCTAGGGGTTGATTTATAAAACAATGTGCTGTGTGAATATCTCGAGCATTCACACAGCTGTGACTAATAACCCCTGCGTTGTGTCTAATGTTTATTTCTTATGGTCATCAGTTCCAGCTGGCAATAATGCAGTCTTTTCATGAAATACCTCAATCAGGAATATACTGCATTGTGGCCATTGGTCATGGTCACTGGAAATAAATATTAAAGTGGTTGTAAACCCTCTCAAATACCCAATGAAATGACTGGCCTCAGATTATACACAGAGATGCAACAAATCTGCCTACATAAGTTTTAATTATCTGCAGTCTTCTCTTCCCTACATCCCTTAACAAGAGCAGAATTTTGATAAAATCATGTCTATCACATAGGAAGGGGCAGAGAGCAGCTCTTGTAACCTGTGTGAGAGTTGGAGCAAAGGGATACCTCCCACCCCCGTCACACACCTCATAGGCACAAAGGAAGGATACAGAGCTGTGTTCTGAATAGCCAGACTGTGCATCAAGCTCTCCTCTCCGTCACAAATTTATCTCATGTGTTGGGAAAACCTGTCAGAAGTGACTCATGTTGATAACAGAGGAACTAAGCACCAGAGAGAAACAACACTTAGAGCTTTGGAGATAGACTACAGATATATGTGCTTTGTTCAGATTGCATGACTGAGGTTTACAGCCATTGGATAGAAGAAGATCCTGGACTGCCGCACTCCCTAAAACGATGTCTTTATTGTACAAATAAAATCCAAAAAACAACCAAAGCGATACAGTCAAAATGAAGTGAACAGGAAAAAGGTGGCTGACATGTTTCACATCATGTGATGCTTACTCATAGCTAAGTGCTTTGTTTAAAGGCCAAATTTCATAATCTGACATTTATGTTTTGAATACAAGTGTCAATGGGACCCTACTTCCCCTGATTGCCCTACTGTTCCCCATCACCAGTCTTACAAGTGTTTGCACCAAGTGTCACTGGGACGGGAGTCACTTTGGGTGTGGCTGTACTCAATTCTTCTGTTATGTCTGTCGGTCTTGGGAGAAAAGTATATTATGAGATATATGTCTATGTGGGGAGGGGGGGGGGGGCTCCTCCAGCAGCCCCTCCCTACTGATAAGACTGTTTACTGATGAGTAGCTTGAACACACCTGATCTGTGTGTCTATTGTTATTTGACAGTTTACCCCGCCCTGAATCCAAGGGAGGGGGTGTGTGTGTCCCTGAGTTGTATATCTGTTGTTACATGTGCTTGAATAAAGAGTGTGAAGTTTTTGACCCTACACTAATTTACGGCTAGTGACTGGGTGGGCTAAAGGGTCTTGGATTGTGTGGTACCGGACAGAGGAAGCATTTATGGCAGACATAGTCCTGTTGAGGATGGAGGTCCGTTACAACAAGCTATCAAGAAGTAAATATACCGCTTCGCAAACAAACCCAAATGCTAAAACCTATACACAGTACTAGTACACAACAATGAAAATAAATGAGCAATAAAAAAATGCAAATATCAATGAAAAAATTACCAAGCATGTGGCCAGTGAAAGTTCAGTGGTGCAAATAAACAAAGAGTTATAATTGCAGATATTATTCACAGGTGCTACTGTTGCTAAAAAATAAATTAAAAAAAAGCCAAAGTGCTCTAGTATCCACACAGGTGATCCATGTAAAACACTTTCTTACAAAGTTCCATAGTAAATCAAAGGATAAAACATCAAGAGCGGTCTGGTCCATTCATTAAAGGAAGCAGCTGGGTTCTCTCACAACCTCGCTTGCATTCCACCGCTCAAACATGATGTCACTGGGGTGCCAGTCTGTACTGACGCGTTTCGCCCCTCCCACAGGGTGTTATCAAAGTACTGCCTGAGGGGTCCGTCTCATCTGGTGAGTCAAAACACTTGGGGGGGGGGGGGGGTAACACCGATTACCTGTGTGGATACTAGAGCACTTCAGCTTTTTTTTTTAGCAACAGTAGCACCTGTGAAGAATATCTGCAATTAGAACTTTTTATTTGCACCACTGAACTTTCACTGGCCACATGCTTTATAATTTTTTCATTAATATTTGCATTTAATTACTGCTTACTTATTTTCATTGTTGTGTGCTAGCACTGTGTATAGGTTTTAGCATTTGGGTTTGTTTGTGCTGCGGTACATTTACCTCTTTTTTCACAAGAAACCTTGATAGCTTGTTGTAACGGACCTCCATCCTCAACAGCGATTATGCTTTTTTTGTACTACAAGTGCTAATTTTCTTTTTTTTTTATTAACCCCATTCTGCGATCCACCAACCAAAATCTACTCCAGATACCCAAAGCCAGATACAAGTCCAAAGGAGAATGAAGATTTGCGGTCCAAGGACCTCGACTATGGAACGCCCTACCTACCGCCATCCGATTGGAGGTAAACCACCTGGCCTTCAGGAGAAAGATCAACACCCATCTCTTGTGAGGGCCCAGGGAATGGATACCAAAGTGCCCAGAGGCGATTCAGTTTGCATGTGTTGCGCTATACAAGTTTCTCACTCACTCACAGGTGATACAAATAAAAGCATGCTGCTACTAAAACGTCTTAGGCCTGGTTCACACCTATGCATTTGTTTGGTGCTTTTTGCAGAAACGCACTACAGTTGATTTAACATGATTTTCTATGGAACACATTCACATCTATGCTTTTTTTCAGCCGCTACGCATTTGGAAAGGGTCACAGACTTTTTACAAATGCAAAACTGTGCTTTTATTGGTTCAACAGACTTCAATGGAGAAGCTGCAGAAAGGCATTTAGTGCATTTTGCAGCAATTTGCGTTTTTAATCTGCCCAACAACAAATACAAAAAAAAAAAGCATAGAAAATGCAAAACACAAAATCGCCGCAAAATCGCGTGGGCAAAAGGCACTATAGAAACTGATCAAAAGCAAACTGCTTAGGTGTGAACCGAGCCCTATGCTGGCCATACACGTATCGATTTTTGGACTAGAATATTTATACGAAAAATCTTTGTACATTCACTGAATGAAAGAATGTTGTTTGAAAATTTCACTTGCTTTTAACATTCAGTTTTAAAATGAATGTCATTTCTGAACGAAAACCACATACACGGTCTGAAATTTTTTCTATTCTGCTTCTTCGAATTTTCCCATCACTGTGGTCGAAAAGAACGTTGAGGATGCCAGCTGCAAAAGTACAACAGTTTATCTTGTGGGAGGAGGAAGAAGCAGAGTACTACTGGGAAATCTGTAAACTGACTGAGAGAAATAGGAAATCAATATGCATATTTACATCTGATGAAAATTAACCGTCATTGCCATCCACAAATACCGTATGTCAAGTAAAAAAAAAAAAAATACAGCGTACAATTGCAGATTAGCTGAAAAGAATAGCTTATAGCTTCTTTTTTTTCTCTCTCTCTCTTAATTTAAAAAGAAAACAGAAGGATTTACAACTGTTTGATAATCTGCCAAGCTTAAAGATACCAACACATAAGCACATATAAAAGTCTACTGATTTACAATCAGAGTATAAAAGGTCCGTAGTGATTCAGCAAACTATCGGGTCAAATGTCTGTAGACATACATAAGCACAGTGCTATAACTCCAGTTGGGTAGGTAAGGAAAAGCTATGACTTATGTCACAACTGTTCTTTGTTTTTCTTTAGGGAGGGTAGGGGAACAGATTGTGATGAGAGTAGGGGCAGATAGGAGAAGTGGAAGTGAATACGTGTATAAGTGAAATACAATATAGTCACGTGAGGGGCACATTGGAGATAAAAAAAAAAAATTGGGGGGGGGCAGAGGGACCCCACCTTGTCTTTGTCTGCCATGCAGCTCATCTGCCTAAGGGGCGTTGGTATGCAGGAGTTATGAAACTGTATGGTTATGATTTTCTGATTGAGTCAAGGTTGCAGTATCCTTAAAAAAAAAAAAAAAAAGAAGATCAAGGGCATTCAAGTATTTCTCTTCTTTATTTGTCAAAGCTAATCCCATTAATTCTGGTGTACCACTGTGCCCTAGCAGTTTTTTTTTTCCCCACATTGCTGGTATATATGCCATAGCTGCAGTCAGAAGATGTTTGAGAAGAAAGATATGGACTGTCCCCGGGAGACGGGTGGAGGCACAGACAAGTTCAACACTTTGTGAACACTCTGCCAAAACCCCTAAGAGCTATGAATAAACTAAATCAATGGGAAAAATATATGACCCAAGGAGGAATGGGAAGACAGGGAATATCAAGTGTCTACAAAGTGTTGACAACCAAGAAAGAACTGGGTGGATTGAATATGCTGGAAAGTTGGGAAAGAGAACTGAATCAAACCATATCTAATAAAAAGAAGAGACAGGTTCTCAACTATGTCCATACTACATCGATGGATGCAAAAGTAAAATAAACCAATTATAAATTACTCACTAAATGGTATTATGTCCCGGTGAAATTACACAGAATGGATAGCGAGGCCTCCCCCCTATGCTGGAGAGAGTGTGGGATGGAGGGAACCCATGCTCACATATGGTGGCAGTGTCCCTCGATACAGGTATACTGGAGGGAGATATTGGTGTTGATTAAAAAAATAAGTGGATATGAGGTAAAATATGATCCCTGGGAATGTCTGTTTCATGCTACGAGCCTATCCAGGAAAAAGTATAGAGGGTCCCTGGTTCCATTCTTATTGAACGGAGCCAAGGCACTAATACCTAGGAATTGGAGGAAAAAAGAAGTGCCCTCGATAGGAGAATGGCTCCAGGAAATCGATAAAATTAGAAAGATGGAGGAACTGTGGTCTTTTCATGTTGAATCCAGGCCGAGATATGAGATGACCTGGAAGGGATGGAGGGAATACAGGGGGTTGGGAGGCGGCGGGGTGGGTGGGGGGGAGAGGGAGGAGAGGAATAGAGGGGAGGGTGGCCCGGATTTAGGTGCCCTCCCGCCCCCACCCCCTTTTTTTTTTTTTTTTTTTTTTTCTCTCTCTTTTTTTTGGTTTCTTCTGTACTATACACAATAAGGGGAATTAGTCTCCCCATAATAATTTCTTCTTTTTTTTTCACTCTTTATAATATAGGGGACCATGCTCCCCGTTTTATTCATCTTTTTATTTATAGTTCTTTATTTGTATTTCTTATGTCGGGGAGGTGGGTTTTTGCACGTTAATAATATTAAAATAATAATAATATATGCACAATAGGGGTGTTTTTCCCCCTTATATTAAACTTTTTAGAATTTTTTTTTTTTTTTTTTCTTTCTCTTTTTTTTCCTCCCTTGGATAGGGATATGATAGCACCCTATAACTTTAGTAACAATAATATTATATATAACAGGGGTGGATCTTCACCCTATATTAATTTATTCCAATTTTTTTTTTTTTTTTTTTGTTCTTCTTTCACAATGCAGGGAACTTGATTATCCCTCTAGTTTTCACCGTGTAAATACACAATAGGGGGATTTACTCCCCCCGGAATAATCGTTTTAGACTTTTCACCTATCCTTTTGTTTATCATTTATTTTTTTTTTAATATTTTTTTTTTTTTTTTTTGGGGTGAGGTGGGTTTCTGCACGAGTATAATAGTAAAATAATAATAATATATGCACAATAGGGGTGATTTCCCCCATGTATTAAATTTTTCGATCTTACACTTTTTTTTTTTTTTTCTCTCTTTCACAATGTAGGGAATTTGGCCTTCCCTCTGTTTATACTTTGTAAATACACAATAGGGAGAATTTATTACCCCTGGAATCATTTTTCTTTTTTTTTTTTTTTTTTTCTCTTCTTTCTCTTCCTTCTGTTTTTCCTCTCCTCCTCTCTCCTCTCTTCTTGTACCTGCCATCTTTGTCCTACCCCGTCGCCCCCCCCCCCTCCCCCCCACTGCTAAAAGGGAAAGCTAGACATGGGGCAAGTGGGAAGGGAGTAATCCTGTAGCACTAGTGACAGATGAATGAAGTTTTCTCCTCTTAGATTCTTTCTTTTCTTTATGGTATAAGAGGTACCTATTGAGACCAATATGTTGTAAGTCTGTATGTTGATTTTATGTGTATTTATTGTTCTGTTTGGAAAAAAATTAATAAAAAGAATATAAAAAAAAAAAAAAAGAAGATGTTTGAGAAGGGTATTTTTTTTCAATTCTTTAATGATAAAGGTGTATAGTAAAATTAGGTGGGCCGATGTTTTGATTACAAGAGACAAACCTATCAAGGTTTCAGTAGTCGTTTTTATTGTATTCCACGTCTGCAGTTTGGGATATTTTAACCACTTAAGGACCGGACCAATATGCTGTCTAAAGACACAAGGTGTTTTTACAGTTCGGGACTGCGTCGCTTTAACAGACAATTGCGCGGTCGTGCGACGTGGCTCCCAAACAAAATTGGCGCCCTTTTTTCCCCACAAATAGAGCTTTCTTTTGGTGGTATTTGATCACATCTGCGGTTTTTAGTTTTTGCGCTATAAACAAAAATAGAGTGCCAATTTTGAAAAAAATGCAATATTTTTTACTTTTTGCTATAATAAATATCCCCCAAAAACATATATACATTTTTTTTTTCCTCAGTTTAGGCCGATACGTATTCTACCTATTTTTGGTAAAAAAAAAAATTGCAATAATCGTTTATCGGTTGGTTTGCGCAAAATTTATAGCGTTTACAAAATAGGGGACAGTTTTATTGCATTTTTTTTTTTTTTTACTACTAATGGCGGCGATCAGCGATTTTTTTCGTGACTGCGACATTATGGCGGACACTTCGGACAATTTTGACACATTTTTGGGACCATTGTCATTTTCACAGCAAAAAATGCATTTAAATTGCATTGTTTATTGTGAAAATGACAGTTGCAGTTTGGGAGTTAAACACAGGGGGCGCTGTAACATTTAGGGTTCACTGTGTGTGTGTTTACAACTGTAGGGGGGTGTGGCTGTAGGACTGACATCATTGATCGAGTCTCCCTAATAAAAGGGATCACTCGATCGATGCGCCGCCATAGTGAAGCACGGGGAAGCCGTGTTTACATACGGCTCTCCCCGTTCTTCAGCTCCGGGGAGCGATCGCGACGCGGCGGCTATAAACGAATAGCCGCACCGTCGTCCCGGATCGCTCCCCGAGGCTTCCCGACCGCCGCATGTACCGGGGGGGGGGGGGGTCCCGATCGTCAAGCAGAGCACGTACAGGTACGTACATGTGCCTGTCCGTGCCATTCTGCTGACGTATATGTACATGAGGAGGTTGGCAAGTGGTTAAGGAGCACACCCTCTGCTCACGGCAGTGCCAGCTTAATTTGGAGACCTGGGGGTATAACTGATGTACAGTATCTCCCCCCCAAAAAAAGTACACCCCTCACATTTTTGTAAATATTTTATTATATCTTCATGTAACAACACTGAAGAAATGACACTTTGCTACAATGTAAAGTAATGAGTGTACAGCTTGTATAACAGTGTAAATTTGCTGTTCCCTCAAAATAACAACACACAGCCATTAATGTCTAAACCGCAGGCAAAAGTGATTACACCCCTAAGTGAAAATGTCCAAATTGGCCCAAAGTGTCACTATTTTGTGTGGCCGCCATTATTTTCCAGCACTGCCTTAACCCTCTTGGGCATGGAGTTCACCAGAGTTTCACAAGTTGCCACTTCCTCTTCCACTCCTCCATGACAACATCATGAAGCTGATGGATGTTAAAGACCTTGTGCTCCTCCACCGTTCATTTAAGGATGCCCCGCAGATGTTCAATAGGGTTTAGGTCTGGAGACATGCTTGGCCAGTCAATCGCCTTTACCCTCAGCTTCTTTAGCAAGGCAGTGGTCATCTTGGAGGTGTGTTTGGGGTCATCATCATGTTGGAATACTGCCATGCCACCCTGCTTCAGTATGTCACAGTACATGTTGGCATTTATGGTTCCCTCAATGAACTGTAGCTCCCCAGTGCTGGCAGCACTCATGCAGCCCCAGACTGTAGGGCAAGACACACTTGTCTTTGTACTCCTCATCTGCTTGTTGTCAGACACGCTTGACACCATCTGAACCAAAATACGCTTATCTTGGTCTCATCAGACCACAGGAAATGGTTCCAGTAATCCATGTCCTTAGTCTGCTGGTCTTCAGCAAACTGTTTGCAGGCTTTCTTGTGCATTATCTTTAGAAGAGACTTCCTTCTGGGATGACAGCCATGCAAACCAATATGATGCTGTGCGCAATGTAAGGTCTGAGCACTGACAGGCTGATCCCCCCACCTCTTCAACCTCTGCAGCAATGCTGGCAGCACTCATACATATATTTCCCAAAGACAACCTCTGGATATGATGCTGAGCACGTGCACTCGTTTGGTCGACCATGTCGAGGCCTGTTCTGAGTGGAACCGCTGTATGGTCTTGGCCACCATGCTGCAGCTCAGTTTCAGGGTCTTGGCAATCTTCTTATAGCCTAGCCATCTTTTTGTAGAGCAACAATTCTTTTTTTCAGATCCTCGGAGAGAGTTCTGTGCCATGTTGAACTTCCAGTGACCAGTATGAATGAGAGAGAGCGATAACACCAAATTTAACACACTTGCTCCCAATTCCTACCTAAGACCTTGCAACACTAACAAATCACATGACCCCGGGGAGGGAAATTGGCTAATTGGACCTAATTTGGACATTTTCATTTAGGGGTGTACTCACTTTTTTTTAACCAGCGGTTTAGACATGAATGGCTGTGTGTCAAGTTATTTTGAGGGGACAGCAAATTTACACAAGCTGTACACTCACTACTTTACATTGTAGAAAAGTGTAATTTCTTCAGTGTTGTCCCATGAAAAGACATACTTAAATATTTACAAAAATGCGAGGGGTGTACTCACTTCTGTGAGATACTGTAGTTTCGATAGCGTTCATGTAAAAAAAAAAAAATTGTATCCAATTTTGATATTTGTAAACAGAATAAAAATAATGTTTCTCAATGGAGGAGGAAGACGGAAGAGGTGGGTTCTCATTAGGAACCATTTCACATAAGACCCAAAATGGTTAACTCCCACAGCACTGAAAGTCCAGACACATGAAGAGGAAAGGGCCCTGGGGTGAAGATTTCCCCAAGATCCACCTGCCTGCACGATGTAGGACATCCTGTAATTACTGGTAAGTTATCTCACTAAATATGTAGAGAATGTTCTTCAGCTTGCAAGTTGTGGCACACGATTGGAGCACTGTGTGATCATGTGAGATTGATTGCTACTGTATGCAACTATAAGCTATTGGTGTAGCTTTTTTCATAGGATGTCTTCTGTTCCATCTATCTACCAATTAGTTACAACTACTCCTACTGATTAATCGCTAGCAATTTTGGTTGCTCGATTAAGCAACTAATAACCCCCTGTGTACCTCCAGTCTAATGATGAGACAGTCAGCAAGTGATTTCATCTCTCAACTTACATTTCTTAACCTTAAAATTTCACATATAAAATTAACTCATCTTCTCTGCAGAATCAGAGCTGAATGGGACAGATGTCAGTGTTTCAACATCTGTGCGTGTTCAGTTTTTGCCCGCTCTTACACAGTGGACAGATGATGGCACTAGAGGCAGCCAGATGTAAATGGACTATATTGGTGTCCTTTTACATCAGGCTACCTCCGATCCATAACGTTTAGGTCTGGAAAAACAGATAAGGACCCAATCCACACTCAGAAGTAAATGGGACATCCCCCTGTCCATGGACCTTGCGATCAGGGCCACCCAAAAAAACAGACAGATGGACCTGATTGGAATGACAAAACTGGTTAAAATTTCTTAATAAATGATCCATTTACAGAAATGATGATAAAAACAGAGCACTAGCCATGAAATATTCACATAGCAGTTTTTCTAATCCAAAAGCCAACTCTTTACCATGTGCAATGCTATCTTGTCAATACCTTAAGGGAAATAAAATTATAATTGGTTAGGTTTCTGTGTGGTGGCGAGGGCACCATGTACCACATTATACTGACCTAAAAGCGCAGGCACACAGGTTGGACTTGATGTACTAGTGTCTTTTTTCAACCTCACCTACTATGTAACTATATAGTGGACCTGTCCGGGAGCACAGCAGTTCTGGATTCGGATTTTAAACCTTATCTACTACGTAACAGGGGTCAATATTGCCAAAAATGCTAAGATAGCATAAGCATTGTTTAACAATCTTTTGGATGAGACACCCAAATACTTGCGCACTTATTTTTTATATCCGCAAAAATTATTATAGCCGGGCGTAGAAATCATGGAAGTTAGACAATGTTGTCAATAAAAACAAAATATGGATTATGGTCCAGGAAAAATTGGTAAGCAGAAATTGAATAATTTTGAAAGTGTTTTTGTCCTTGCTGGGTAATGTGGTTCTACATTGACTCATTTGTATTTATATGGCTCTCCTAAACCCATTCGTTAGCTGGAGAAAGAAGTGCCCGCTCATGTGCAACATTGCGCATGCTCTGAAAATGCATCACGCTTCCCCCTATTCCACTCTGCGTCCCATCAGATCGTTCACTTCTGCTGTGAATTTGGATGAGATTGACCAGCTTCCTCTCCCCTTGCAGCAGTAAAAACAGTTTGCCAAGTTATCCAGTGGATGGTCACCATGTAGATGAGCCTGTATCTTCTATTTACATGTGAGTGGTCAATTTGGATTTTTTAAATAAATGTCTCATCAATAATGCACTTAAGAGGCGGCTTTCCCCTTTCTGGTCTTAAAAATTGGTAAGCATCCTGAGGGAAAAGCAAGCTAAAGTTGGCAGGGTGGGGTCTTCCTTGGCTTAAATAGTTACAGTATAGAAAAATTTCCCCAGTGGGGCTTTTTTCCAGCAATGTACCAGGGTCAAAAAAGGAAGACAAATGATATTATAAAATTCTTTATTCTGAAAATGTCCAGTGTCATGTTAGAATCAAAATATAGACCCCGGCCATGAGATATAATGCATATTCTACAATGCAGCATGCAAACACAGCGTTACAGTTGCCTACCCCTATATAAAAATATTTACAGTTGCCTACATAGTGAGGGAGCTGGGTGGGTACGGGTCAACGGGAGTGTTGCTGGACACTTTTCTTTCATTCTTCTTTCCGATGAGCGGAAAAAATGAAAAGAAAAAAGTTTGAAGAAAAAAAAAAAAAGACAGAGCGGGGCCTCTCTTTTTTTTTTATCTTCTTCAAATTTTTTTCTTTTCTTTTTTTTCTCCATGATACTTATCCAGGTGGTCATTTGAATCTTAAATATGCATGTCTTTATAAGCGCTCTAACCAATGTAACAAGCTTCAGTCCTATATTTATCACATATAAAATGTCATTAAAGTGGAGCTTCAGACTACAGTGGAACTTCCGCTCATCGGATTCCCCCCCCCCCCCGTTGCCACAATTGACACCTTTCAAGGGGGGAAGGGGGGGACAGGATACCTGTCAAAGACGGGTATCCTTTCCCACTTCCGGAAGTCCGGCTGCGACGTCACAGCGGGGCTCCCTCCTCCCGCCGAACTAATAGAAGAGAGGAGCGGGGCCTCGCGCATGCGCAGTAGGGTTCCCTTACCCGCAATGGAGACAGCAGCACCCGACAGCTGATGAGAAACGTCAGCTGCGGTGCCGACATCGAGGGACACCAGGACAGGCAAGTCTCCATTTATTAAAAGCCAGCAGCTGCAGTATGTAGCTGCTGGCTTTTAATTTATTTTTATTTTTTTCCCGAAACACCCCTTTAAGTTTTTGATACCCTCCCTTGGAGTGGCAGGTCCTTTACTTGCATAATATAATTTCCTGTACTGGGTGATACTACCCTGACCCCTTGTTGGTCATCCTTACTCTTAAAATGTGGCTTTTCCCTTTCTCCCTCTCCCCTTTCCTTCAGGAGTTATGCATGGATTTTTCATTTATTTTAAAAGACAATGTGTGCGGTATTACAGTATTTGATCGATCCATGTTTTATTTGCTGTTGGCTCTTCTTGATAATGCAGTTTCCCTTATTAGATGACATGGCGTTTCTAATTTTTTTCTGAAGCTATATGGATATACCTCTACAATTTTGCATCGCTTTTCACGATTGTACGGTGAAACATTTCAATAAAAATTATTGTAACATCATTTTTATGTTTCTCATTCAGGAGATATAGGGCTGTGTAAGGGTTAACATAATGGTATAAAGTTAGGGATGGCCAGCTCTTGAGAAAGTCTGTTTAAACAAAACATGTTGAGCATATGTACTGTACATGACGAAATCACATTTGGCAAGTGAAATGTGGAAGTGTTCATGAGATTGTGCCGTGGAAGGAGAGCACCACACAATATGGGTTTTATTAGTGTTTTCATACATTTCCAATAAAGGAGGTGTGTTTTGTGTTTGTGACTTTATATGACGTTGGTATTGGAAGAACAAATAAAACCCAGTATTCAGAACAAGCAGTAAAAGCACTTTAAAGTCATGTTTACCTTTGTAACTATAAGTGTTAGCGAAAATAACATTTACAAAAGAGGCTCTATTAAAAAAAAAAAAAAAAAAAAATGTGACTTTATCCTATAATTTTATACTATATTATTAATATTACACTTTCTACCTTTAGCCACTTCAATACCAGGACACATTCACAACTCCCTTCCTTCCCAGGCCAATTTGTCGCACTTTGAATGACAATTGTGTGGTCATGCAACACAATACCCATATGAAATTTTTAGCATTTTTTTCAGACAAATAGCACTTTTTTTGGTGGTATTTTTGCTAAATAAATGAAAAAAAGACCAAAAAATTTGAATAACATTTTTTTTTTTGCCAATAAGTAATTTTCCTGCTTCGGTGATGTGCACTGATGGGGACTAATGAGGAGTGCCCTGATTATCTGTGCACATGTCCCCTGTCACACTTGCCAGTGACCGGTTCCACTTTCCTCACGCTGTGACAGTGCGTGAGGAAAGTACGGCCAATAACTGGCGAGTCTGTTTATATTGGGATCAGCTGCGATTGGACACAACTGATCACATGGTAAAAGGCTGCTGTGATTGGCCCGCGATCTGTGATCAGCTGTGGCTATAACGTGATTAATGTAAACATACAGCAGGCGTCTTTATGATGTCAGACTGTATTTACACGGTCATTGGTAATTTTTCTGGCTTTTATTTTTCCTTTTGAGTGTTTGCACAGTAATTTTTGTGGGTGCCTGGGGCTCAAGGTTTTTTTTAGAATTATTTTTAGCCAATTAAAAACTAGTTACTACATGAAAGAAAATGCATAATACATGCATTTTCTCATGTTTTTCAGGCACTCCCATTGATGTCTAATTGACAAGTTTTAATAAAGCTTTATCCGCATATTTTGAACAGCAGTTCCGTTAAGAACTACTTGCACCTAATTTCGGCAAGCATTTGTGCCAGTGTTGGTAACATTACAGATATATGCGGCAAATTGAAGTAGTTCTTACTATCGCCATTTTAAGAATTTCAAAAGGCAGTAACAAATTCTTAAAGAATTACCCCCAGTTCTCAGATTAGGAAACAATGGGGTAATTAAGACCAATACTGAGCTGGCGTACAGAGATATGCCACTACTCGGAGCGGGCCGTGCCTGTGTTTGTATCTGACATGTATGTGACAGCTGCCAACACAGAGCAGTTTCATTGGCCCCATTTAGCTGCTGGCTGGGAGATTCCTTGGCTGAACGCTAAATGTAAACAAAAGGGCCGGGGATACAGCTAATGTTGTTTCTCGAATATGGGCATTGCCCATATCTGGGAAATTACTTATCACTGGGCGAAGCCTGATGAGTAACAGAGACTAGTCCCCCATCAGGTCCACTTTACTTTTGACTGACAGTGCACAGCAGTGGGCGGATTTAAAGCAGTTGTAAACCGCTGTCATTTTTTTCCCCTTTTACACCCTGCAAGGTAAAGGTGTAATGTGCTAGCATGCATCACATACTAGCATATTATGTTAAACTTGCCTTAAAACAAAGTCCTCTCGCGCTGAGATCTCAGAGCTGCAGCGGGCTCCCATCTTCACCCGTCTTGCCCGTAGGAGATATTTACACTACCAATTAGGTAAGCTTTACCTATAGGTAATGTGTGGAAAAGGGTATGTGTGGAACTTTACTTCCACTTTAGGCCTCTTGCACAGGATACTCCTGTTTGAGCATCTATTTTTTCAGCCGATTATTATGGTGTTATTTCGCGAATATGCGCCTGCGCAATTTTACACATTTCCACGCAGACTTATTCTTGCATTCACAATGTATTAATGGACATTTGCACATATTGCACAATTGCACGCATGAGGCGTAAATTACTGACCAAAAATACAGATTTTTCTCCTTTCTTTTTTTTTTTTTACTGAAGAATACACAGTGCTTGTTTAAGCACCTGTGTGTAGGCACATTACAAATTAATGGGTTGTATTTTAGCTCAGTAAAAAAAAAATGCTGTACTGAGCTTTTTCAAGGTGCAGTGTGCAAGAGGCCTTAAAAGCCACTTATTGGAATGAATATAGGCTATGAATTTGCCCACCCCTAATATAAAACTTATTGGCCAGACGCCTGCCAGTGTGACAGGCAAAGTGGCCAGAGAGGGCATGAATAAGCGCATCGAGGAAGGAGTGTCAAGTGTGGTGACACGTTTGGTGCTGCACCCCAAAGTAATTCTAAAGGGTGTCTGACACCCTTTATGAATTCCCTCGACTATGTTAAAAAGTGAACAGGCACAATTGAAAACCATGGGATTTTGGATACCAACCTACTCGTTCCCTTCATTCCTCCAAAAACCTCCCGTTTCTAGCTCCCCTGTCACCTCCTCCCCCCCTCCAAAGCTCGCCTCCAGGCCTTTTCCTAGCATTGAATATCCTGTGGAACTCCTTACCCTAATCTGCCCACTGTCTCCTACGCTGCTTGCTTTTCGAGGATCTCTGAAAACCCTCCTCTTCAGAGAAGCCTATTCTGCCCACACCTAACTATTTCTATTTTCCCCATGAGATCATCCCCCCACAGGTATTACCTTTTGTATCACTTGACTTCCCCTTTTAGATTGTAAGCTCTAGCGAGCAGGGTCCTCCGATTCCTCCTGTATTAAATTGTATTGTAACTGTACATACTGTCTGCCCAAAATTACATGCGCCTGCACATGAACAGTCTAGGACTAACATTTCAATCATGTAAAGTAGAAAACTTACCCCCAGAACCACGTTGGTACAGATTTGTGTACTACTGTTATAGGATGGTGTCTGCTCACTAACATTTCCTCTAACAAGAGTGCCATCAATAGACTGCATTGTAACAGCCTGCACAGTCACATTAATCTGCGGTGAAAAATAACAAGAATGAGGACATAAATGATTACTCTTTGGGACAAGCACAGGGTTATTTGATATAATATAGGCAATAAAAAAAACTGCCAATTCTTTAATAAAAAAATCTTATGGGGGAAAAAAAAACTGATCTGCCTAGATAATTGCCATTAATTCCATTATGTTTTTCAAAGTGTCAACATTTTAAAACACATTTTTTTCTTGTTCATAAAAAATGTAGTTTTTACTTGACTAGGAGCAGTACATTTAAAGATATTCAGTATATGATGCAGCGCTTACCCCACTTTGTGAATTTGGTACCTGTTAAAAAAAAAAAGTCAAATATCAAATGTTGCAAGGTACCCAAACTGGCACTTTAAAAATACATATAACATTTTCACCACTTACAGGTAAGATCTGAATGCCTGAATAAGTTCTCAGGGTCAAGACAGGAACTGAACAATTCTCTAGCTGTACATCTTGAGTGCATGTAAAATTCTGTCTCTCCAAAAAGCCTATTAAAACAAAAATAATTATTGGTAAAAAATAATAATTCTGTCTACAAGAATTTTCAATCTGTTTTTTTAAAAGGAACACAAGGGATTGACACCTCCTGTTTATGCTGTGGAATCTGGCACGATTTCTGAAAAAGACCATTTCACACGGTCAGGACCAAATAGGGGTCTACGTGAAACTGTGGGTACATTGGGCTGCACCTGTGCACGCTTCACACTTCACGATTTGGAATTGTGGGCAGAATCGCTTCAATTCTGACTGCGATTGCGCAGTGCGCGTTGGGTATCATTAACCTTCAATAGCATCCCAAATGCAATGTGCTGCGATTGTTGTGCGACGTGACTGCGCTGCAATCACGGTAAACCACGCTGCTCACATTATCTGCCCTGTCTGTATTATGCCCGGTCTTGCAGTCCTTTTGCTGCTCTTGTCCCTTGTAAAATAACAGTTGGGAGTTGTTGTGTATATCCAGTAGCTGTTGAAGTATCTGCCGTCATAAAACTGACTCAGTGTTCTTAAACACTGTTCAAAAGGGAGATAGAGAGACACGGTAACAATGTTACTTCTGTATCTACTCAGTTTTATTAACCTGCAGATAAAAAGGCATGAGCTTTGATCTGCATATATTGTCAGGAATGACTTATTCAGATTATCGCGTAGTGGGAATGAGCATTCCTGCTACTGAATTTTGACAACACAATTTTCACAAGATTCTGCGTGTCGCACGCGCTGCCCCATGTCCATTTTATCCTGTTGCAGAACGATGGCTGCAAAATTGCATTGCGTTTAGGGTGACATTGAAGGTTAATGGCACCCTACTGCATGCCGTGTGTTGTGCTGTGACTGCCACACAATTTGGAATCACAGGCAAAATCGCGGCAGCTCTGGCTGCGATTACAAATCACGAAGTGTGAATGGAGCCTAAAAAGCGCATGAAGCTTGTCGCCCGAAAAAGAGCCGGAGCTTCTTTTCGTGTGACAAACGTTCATAGGGCTGCCCCATGCGACATGTAGAATCGCATGAAGATTGAGTAGCGGGAATGAGGTCTTACTGACATATACAGATCAAAGCTCATGCCTTTGAGCTCCAGAAGAATAACATAGAGAAGATACAAAAGAAACATTGTTACTGTGTATCTCTTCTGAACAGGGTTTACAAACACTGAAATGTTTTTATGACAGCAGATACTTTAACAGCTGATGCCAAATATGATTTTACAAGGGAGGAGAGCGGCAGAAGTATAGAAGGACAGGACATACTACACAAACTCTGAGTAATGATTTTATTTTATTTTTACATATGTAGTATGCCCAAAACTGGTTAATAAAGCAATAAGCAATGTACAAACAATCATAGCATTGGTAATAATCTTTAATTACTCTAATTACAGTACACAGAAATGTTACCGGATGCCAACATTTTCTGCATTATATACATCCTCATTGTGTTTGGCACTACCATCAAGATGTCTAATCCACGCACACATAAAGCAAAGGTAGAAGTTATGAAAAGTTAAGATTTTCATGACAGGGTTCAGAAGTCAAATCTAATGCCGCGTACACACGGTCATTTTTCGACACGAAAAAAAACCTACATTTTTCGGCAAAAAAAAAAAAACGTTTTTCCAACTTCATCATTAAAAACGATGTTGCCCACACACCATCGTTTTTAAAAAATGATGAACAAAGCGCGGCGACGTACGACGGCACTTTGAAGGGGAAGTTCTATTCGCCTTTGGGCTGCTTTTAGCCGATTCCTTGTAAAAGACAATTCACGCCTTTTTGTCTGTTACAGCGTGATGAATGTGTTTACTCCATTATGAATGGTAGTTTTACCTGAACGAGCGCTCCCGTCTCATAACTCGCTTCTGGGCATGCGCGGGTTAAAAACGTAGTTTTAGCCCACACACGATAATTTTTTACAACCCCCAAACATTATATATATATTTTTTTCTAACACCCTAGAGAATAAAATAGTGGTCATTGCAATACTTTTTGTCACACCGTATTTGCGCAGCGGTCTTACAAGCGCACTTTTTTTGGAAAAAAATCACTTTTTTGAATTAAAAAATAAGACAACAATAAATTTGGCCCAATTTTTTTATATATTGTGAAAGATAATGTTACGCCAAGTAAAATGATACCCAACATGTCACGCTTAAAAATTGCGCCCGCTCGTGGCATGGCGTCAAACTTTTACCCTTAAAAATCTCGATAGGCGACGTTTAAAAAATTCTATAGGTTGCATTTTTTGAGCTACAGAGTAGGCCTAGGGCTAGAATTATTGCTCTCGCTCTAACGATCGCGGCGATACCTCACTTGTGTGATTTGAACACCGTTTTCATATGCGGGCGCTACTCGCGTATGCGTTCGCTTCTGCGCGCGAGCTCGTCGGGACGGGGCGCTTTAAAAAAAATGTTTTTGTTTTCTTATTTATTTTTATTTTATTACTTTTTACACTGAAAAAAAAAATGTGATCACTTTTATTCCTATTATAAGGAATGTAAACATCCCTTGTAATAGAAAAAAGCATGACAGGTCCTCTTAAATATGAGATCTGGGGTCAAAAAGACCTCAGATCTCATAATTAGACTAAAATGCAAAAAAAAAGAAAAAATTTGAAAATGTCATTTTTTCAAATGACAAAAAAAAAAATGTTTCTTTAAGAGGCTGGGCGGGACTGACGTTTTGACGCCACTTCCGCCCAGCAGAGCTATGGGGACGGGCGAAGGAGATTTTTCCTTCAGTCCCGTCCCCAGTCAGCTGCCGAACGGTCCCGATCGCCTCCGCCGCTACCGATGGCTACGGTAAGCGGTGGAGGGCGCGGGAGAGGCCCCGCTCCCGCCACCGATAACGGCGATCTCGCTGTGAATCTGCCGCGGAGACCGCCATTATCGTGTACAGGACCGCTCATGCTAAAGATAGATACCTCGGTTGTGGCAGCAGCTGCTGCCGTTACCGGCATATCCATCTTTAAAATTTGGACGTATATATACATGAGCAGGTCTGGAAGTGGTTAAAAAACGACATTAAAAAATGCAGCATGTTCGGAAAAAAATGTTGTCGTTTTTCAGAAGCCGAAAAACGATGTGAAGCCCATACACAATGATTTTAAATTACGTTTTTAAAAATGTCATTTTTTTTAATGCCGAAAGACGACACGCCGTATTTACCATGCAACATGAACTTAGCTTACCTATAGGGTTACTGCCAACACACGTTTTTGTCCCCAGAGGAGCTGGAAGCTTTAGGTAAGAGTCTGGAGTAAGAATAGGTACACCATACTACAAAAAAAATAAAAAAATTTGGTTAGCACAAATAAAACATATGAACGCAAGTTTACTTATTGACCTAGAACAGTGGATCTCAACCACCAGGCCAGAGTCTTCCACCTGCCATGACCTGGCTTCCTGTCTGCTCTGACAAACTTTAGCTGTTGCGGTAGACTGGGGCCATGGCTCAGCGGGGGCGCGGTGTCCTGCTAACTCCTGGAATGGGGGTGGAGATATGGGGGCTCTGGCTGCCTGTGCATCTGACAGCCCTTCAAATTGATGCACACCAGGCTCCAGCTTCCCTGCTAGTACAGAGTGCTAGATTTGGCTACAGGGAACCCGGCAGCTTTGCCCTTTGGGAGTACTCTGGCATTGAGGATCTCAGAATATATGCTGAAAATGCCTGCATGTGCAAGCCTAAGCCTGCAACACTGTAGTGGAGCCCCATGTGTAAGAAAAAAATCCCATCTGGAGCTGGAGGGGGTGGAAGAGCTTGATGATTGGCACAGAACTGCATCAGAAATCAACAGAAGCCTCTTGCAACCTCCAAGTTTGGCTGAACTGCAGTACACAAAGCAGGGCCCAGACCAAATCTTCAGTTATATACAGCTTGGCCCAGGACACCAGCCAATAAGTGCACAATAAATAAGCAACTACAGATTGAGGACATCACTCATTCCAGCATTCCTTGACTGACTGCTAGTGCCGACCCTCCCAGATAAATGCTGGTGATATAAAAGACACATTCCGGTACTTTAACTAATTGCATTTAAGCCCAGGTTTAGCTGAACTCGCAGGGCTTTACTCCCGCTTGTCAGTCCCGATTCCGGTCACGATTACAGAGACATCTGTGCCGTTTCTGCACAGATGGCAATGTAAATCGCGGGCTGAAATCGCAAAAAAAAAGTACAGAAATTACTATTTCAAACCGGTGCAGAGCCGCAGATGCAGGGCCGCACCGATTAGGATGGTGCCATTGCCGGCAAATGCCACTGATTTGACATGTCAAATCGCACCAGTGTGAACCAGGGCTAAATGCACATTTCACATCCTTTTTTTTTTAACAAGTACATTACTGAAATAATCTGCATTAGTACCTGCACTTTCCTGTGCTCAACTTTTCACTGAGTGACACAGATGACCAAATCTGAAAGATCTAGCTACTTGCTTCTAAGCAGAATTTCCAGATCCCACATGGGAACAATAGATAATGCAGCGAATACCAGGAGCAGTCATTGGACAACTATATTTACCATTGATGGTTCTTCCATATCCAAACAGGTATTTTTTGGGGGGCAGCAGTTTTTACCCTATATGCAGGGAAATTAGTGGCATGCATAAAATAATCTATCCCACTGCAATAATCCTTATAAAGTGCCATCCAATTTTTTTTTTTCTCTATCATATCCGTAATGTTAATGTTGTGGGTTATTACCCAGGTCATTCTAAATTTATCACAAACAACCCCACAATAAAATGGTTTATGAGAATAACAGTGGCGATTCAATTTACCTGTGTTTATATGTACTCAGAAAGAGGAACTGAACACATTGTTATAAATAGAACTGCGCCTTTATTATGTATATAAAATGTGGTACAAAGTTTGCACTCGAGTATATTTTTATATTATACCACTTAACCCAGAAGAACCCAAATGGAAGATTATATCAATCACATAGTTATTCATTTTGTTTAAAGAGAACATGCCGTCCCTACAGAGTGCATGCACCGGTGATGTCACCGGCTGCATCCAGTATGAATATCTCCTTAACACCGCATGTTTAGGAGATATTCATTGTACCTACAGGTAAGCCTTATTACAGGCTTATATGTAGGTACAAGTGCAAAGGCAGCGTTTACTACCGCTTTAATGTTGATTGAGATTCAGTTCACCTTTAAGAATTTTGCAGGACCATGTTACAGTGCACAATTAAATAATTATACCAACCAGGTGCTAATGATCAACAAAATAATATAGGTTAAAATATTATTTATATAAAAAAAAAATAATCCACTGTGCATGACTCTCCGCACATGTAAGCCGTGCACATGGCCTACAGCTGCAAGTACTTTGGACCCATTCATCCAAATTAGATTTTTTGGCTGTAACAGAAAGCAGTTTATTTATGGATGGCCTGGACAGTGGGACATGCCTGAGCTCCTGCGAGCAACAGCATGATAGCGGTTCCTTGCAGGTTTGGCGCAGCATTCCTGCAAAAATGGGGTTGAATTTGTTCAGAATGAACAACTTCCACATTGCTGAAAATTATAGGCAGATGATACATATTCATCTTGTAATACCATCAACAAAATATCTAATAGGTCCAAAATGCATTCTGCAGTAAGACAATGACTTCAAACATACAGCGAGAGTCCAAATAAAAAAACAAGTAATCCTGGAAAAGATGGAGTGCCCACCTGGCCCCCACAGAGCCCTGATTGCAACATCATTGAATCTGAGGTTACATAAAGAGACAGAAAAAAGCAACAAAGACTTGCTAAAACCCACAAAAGAATTGTGGTCAGTTCTCATTGATGAAACAAGTTACCTTCCACATTTTAAAAAAATAAATAAAAATAAACACTGTAAAAAGCACTTAGGAGAGTTGATGAGAGTTGACCTGGACACACCAAAATACGAATTTGATTTAGGTTTTTATGTTTATCCACTTTGTATGTTTTTAATTAAGTATTATTAGTATAAGTAATATTTAAAAAAAATAATATTCATCACATTATTTAGAAAGCATTATTATTATTATTATTATTTAGAAAGCCTGAAACTTTGGCACTGTACTGGACACACAATGCTAATTACTGATATAAAAATTGATCAACAGTATAATTGTGGTCAATCAGCAAAATACAAATCATACCTCATATCGGGATAGGTTACGGGCTTGAGCAGAGCCAACAGCATTTAGTACATTAGTATTAGCATTAAATTGCTTTCCACCAAACTCTCCAAGTAAACTGTCAAAATTTGTCGCTGTTGGTTGATCCGGAGTTATATAGGACAAAGCTGGTTGGTCTATAGGAAGGAAAAACAAAGGCCAAATATTAATCAAATACAGCTACACTGTAGGAAACTCCAAGCAGTTCTGTGAAAAAGTGAAATAAATGCAGAGGGATTGAACATAAAGAAAATCTATAAGCCCCAATTCACACTATAACCCACATGTAAAAACGCACAGGAAAGACACTGCATTCCTGTGCAATTCACATGCGATTCAGTGTGATTGGGCTCCAATCAGGCTCAAAATGTAGCTAAAATCGCACCTAAGAAGTGCAGACACCTTTTATGGAACAGGATCGCATTGTTGTTTTGTACCATGCGATTCAGTGCAGGCAAACCACATTGCAATTGCAGAGCCTTTGGGGGGGGGTCGGGGGGTCATTAACTTTGTTTTGACACTTGATGAGGAACCTTTACATTCATTCATAGAATTTAGAGCTTACTACTCAATGGCCGAGCAGCTCTCAGCCAGACTTGATTTTGTCCCAGGAGCGGGACAGAAGTCCCCCATCTTGCTGCCAGACACACAGTGGTGTATACCATATATAGCGGAAGCTACAAAGATAATACAGTGCACACACCCGCTGCAATTTTTGGAGAAGTAAATTGTTCATTTTGAGCAGCTTTGTCTGAACAAACTATTTCAAGTTAAAGTGTTTGTTTCCCCCAACATTTTAGATTCCTGATGTGTGCTTGCTGTACCATGTACTAAAAGTATACCATTCTCTTTCTATTGCTTCATTTATGTGAGATCCCTGGTATTCCTGCTTTCCTATTAAAAACTACCCACACTAAGCAGGAGAGCACACTGTGGTCAGTTCTCTAGCTATGCTCTCCTCCAATGATCAGATTTGTCCTGACACTCCCCCGCTACACAGCCATTTTACTGTTGCTTCTCCTCCCCTAGCCCTTATGCAGCCAAGAACAGAGAGAATATGATCACATTTTTTTTTGCCTTTGATTTCTATTTTAAACCGAATGGGTTGTTTTACAAGGTGATCATTTACAATCACTTTAAATGAAGCCTAGGGATCAGCTTTAAGTAATTTACTATATCCTGTCAAAAATGTAATGTTGCCTAGAGCTTGGGTTTAAGCCCATTTTGGGTGGTGTTTTTCTTGCCGTCTATGACCCTGTGAAGCAATTTGGAATTATTTCTGTATTTGTAAGAGCAGAACAGTCGCTAGGACAGGAAGAATGTCATCAAAAGATTTTTTCAGGGAAAACAAACTGCAAATAAAAACCACACCAAGGTTCTGCCCCTTCCCCAGTCTTTTAAAAATAAATACATAAGAAAAACAAAATATTCTGAGTGGAGTTGGGTTTTAACAAGAATGATATTAGAAAGATCAATTGCTAAGGGGCAAGAACTGGGAACAAACTGCAATAAATGCATGCTATGTACAATATATACAATATACAGGATCACTAAAGTTATTTTTTTTTAAAATAACAAACATGTTATACTTACCTCCACTGTGCAGCTCGTTTTGCACAGAGTGGCCCCAAACCTGGTCTTCTGGAGTCCCTTGGCGGCTGTTTCGGCTCCTCCCCGCAAGGACTCAACACCTTCATGCGAGCTCTCATGGTGTTGAGTCTTTACGGGCATGCTCCCGACATACAGCCGGTGGCCATAGCTGCCGACTGTATCACTCGGCACTGTCCCCCGGCGCACCACGTCATTGGATGTGATTGACAGCAGCGTAAGCCAATGGCTGCGCTGCTTTCAATCAACCAATGACAGAGCCGGGAAGACGGCCGAGAAGCCTGCGCGTTCACGGGACTTTCGAGGGGTCAGGTAAGTAAAGGAGGGGTTAGGGGGGCCTCTAAATCGGCAGATGTTTTTACCTTTACAACCCCTTTAAGTCATGAAAAGATAGAACTATTTGCTTTTGAAGTCCAGTCCTAATACGATATTTAATTTATGAGATCTTGCATCTAAAAACATGGGAATAACATCCAGACTATCTTAGAATAAAATAGTATGTACGGTAAATACTATTTGTTAGGTTATTAAGAAAAAGGTGTGGAAGGCAGCTTGGCTTTTATGAAGAAGAAAAAAAAAAAAAAGGTGGTTCCAAAGAACCAGTGTCATCTCTGTAAATATGATTTATTTGTAGAGTCTTCGATTTAAATCCATAGAATGATCTTTACTTTCTACTTGGTCACGGCACTTAACAAGATAAATAAGGCACTACACAAAAGATTACAAAAAACGAGAAGCAAAATTTTTTTCCTGAGGGAATCTAATCTATAACCAGCAAGGTTAACAAAAGTTCATGCCGGAGCACACTATAGGATTGGGAATAACAAAACTATCAACAGCAATGTGTTATCCCTGATGGAAACTTCCATTTTACTGCCTTAATACTCCTTTAAAAAAAAAAAAAAAAGGAGGAGAGAGAAGCAAACAGGAGCATAATAATAGTTTTCCACTACAGAGGAAACCATCTCCATGCAAAATAATACATTATTAGCAACCTGAACAATGACAATTGTGAGTATGATGATAACAATAATTAAATTGCATGAGGCAGTCTTCATAATAAAAAGAATAATTGTTAAAAGACGGGTACTTTCAATGTTTGCTTATAAAAATAAAGGAGAGAACAAAAATCACCAATGACCTCAGAATCAGCAGACAACTACATTTTAGTGACATGAGGAAAGATTGACTTTTGTTTTCTCTACATTTTAACCACCTAAGCCCCAGAAGAATTTGCCCCCTTAATGACCAAGCTTTCTTTTGGTGGCATTTGATCACCTCTGCGGTTTTTATGCTATAAACAAAGAGCTCTCTCTCCCCTGAACTCTTGGTATTTAATGACCCTCCCACTGTTAGTGAAATTTGACCACACCCACTATTTGATGTGGTTTGGAGGGTGTGTGTAACGGACGGGGGCGGGGGGGGGGGGGGGGGGGGGGACACCATCGTGATCGAGTTCCTGTACCTATTTCCCCCCAAAAAAAGCCCAGTCTCTCGCTCTCCCTTACACACACACTTATTCATCAGTTTAGACCGATATATATTCTACATATTTTTGGTAGAAAAAAAAAAAACAATAGGCGTATATTGATTGTAGACACGATAACTTTTGCGCAAACCAAACTATGGGATAGATTTAGGAACTGTCATTTATTTTTACTATCAATAGCCAGGATCTGTGTCCCCTGTCAGAAGGTGGATCCGCTTGTTTATCCTGACAGATGCCCATCCTGCCTCTGAACTAGGAGATCGCGGGTCACCGGCAGACAGAGTCCGCCCAACCTGCGGGCACACTCCCACAGCGGGAACAAGAGCGCGCTGGGGGCGGCGCGTGCCGCCCACAACTCCAACGCTACAAGCAACCATACAGGTACTGCGGTTCGCGCAGCTCTGCCAACTTGCCGCAGTATATTTAAGTGAGCTGGTCAGCAAGTGATTAAAACATGATAGTACTCAATTTATGGCAATTTTCATAGCATAGCTCGGAGAGAAATGGTAAATAATATGCCAAATACAGATATTCCATTACCCCTTTCTCTAAGAAAATTAACATCTACATATGTATAATCCTGAAAACTGGGGATTCTTCCTTCAAATACTACTAGGTTAAAAAAAAAAGTGATTTTTAAAATTACCTAACCACCAGCACTGAAAATTAATTGGGGAAGGTAATGCCCAGTGCAAAAGCTTGGAGGACATAAAAGCCATAGCTAAACAAATACAGTAAACCCTCGTTAACATTAGAGTGACTTGTCATGCGATTTGAGAGGTAACAATCACATGACAAGTCGCACCCTATTGTCAGCAATGGCACTCTTCAAATCAGTTCCACACCGACTTTGCGGTGCTGCATCGCTTTGAAAAAGTAGTTCTTGCACTACTCTTGGCGATTTCGGGTGCAACTTGCATAGGACACCTGAACAGGAAGCCGCACAGATGTCTTCAAAGTCGCACTGAGATGCAGTTTTGAAATCGTGAGATTTCAGGTGAAGTCACACAATTTCAATGTGAACAAGTGCTAATGGACCAATTAATACAGAAATTAGGAACCAGTCAAGATAAAACCTAGGTGAGACAGGAAGACACACAAATATATATATATATATATATATATATATATATATATATATATATATATATATATATATATATATAAAAAAAATTGAATTTGGGGTTTAATGGGCCTTATTGTTAATAGGTAAGCAATCACTCTCCTGGAAGGCACTACACAGTATCTCACAAAAGTGAGTACACCCCTCACCTTATTGTAAATATTTTACTATATATTTTCATTACACTTTGCTACAATGTAAAGTAGTGAGTGTACAGCTTGTATAACAGTGTAAATTTTCTGTCCTCTCAAAATAACTCAACACACAGCCATTAATGTCTAAACTGCTGGCAACAAAAGTGACTACATCCCTACAGGGAAAATGTCTAAATTGGGCCCAATGAGCAATTTACCCTCCCCTGTGTCATGTGACTCGTTAGTGTTACAAGGTCTCAGGTGTGAAAATGGGGAGCAGGCGTATTAAATTTGGGGTTCTCGCTCCCACTCTCTCATACTGGTCACTGGAGGTTCAATATGGAACCTCATGGCAATGAACTCTCTGAGGATCTGAACAAAAAGAATTGTTGCTCTACATAAAGATGGCCTAAGCTATAAGAAGATTGCCAAGACCCGCAAACTGAGCTGCAGCACGGTGGCCAAGACAATACAGCCTCGCCATGGTCGACCAAAGAAGTTGAGTGCATGTGCTCAGCGTCATATCCAAAGGCTGTCTTTGGGAATAAGACGTATGAGTGCTGCCAGCATTGCTGCAGAGGTTTAACGGGGTGGAGGGGGTTCAGCCTATCAGTACTCAGACCATACGCTGCACACTGCATCAAATTGGTCAGCATGGCTGTCTTCCAAGTAGCAAGCCTCTACCAAAGATAAGTGAGTGAATAACTTGTATAGCGCTACAAATGCAAACTGAATCGCCTCAAGGCGCTTATTTCCATCCAGTGTCGTCCTTATCCTTCAGAAGAGATAAGTCTTACGTTTTTTCCTGAAGGCCCGATGGTTTTCTTCCATGCGGATGTTTGTGGGCAGAGCGCAAGAAAGCTCGCAAACAGTTTGCTGAAGACAAGCAGACTAATATTTGGTATTCATACTTCCTACTGAGCAAAGTATATATTTGGTAGTGTGGTATAGTTTGTGGCTGGGAGTGACAAGCCATTTTTAATGCATTCATATTTAGGGATACACATTATTTGTGATGGTTTATTCATTGTTTTTACATAACTTTTGTTTACAGATTCATTGTTTATTTTATTTTTCTATGTTGCCCTGGTATATGGTAAAGGGAAAAATTATTGCGCTTGTTCTATAAGTGAAAATTAAAAATAAAAAATAAAAGCTGCGATCAAAAAGTGTTATACCACACCAAACAAATACATAAAACAGGAAGCAGATCGCGCTAATATGATTGCCCGGCTATCTGCAAAATGGTATATCAAAATATGAATGACAACAGATACAGTGAGCTGTGACTTATATGCCTATATACTTTAGAAAGTATAAAAGTATGTGCATAAATGCTCTTAGTGAAAAGTTATCTCAGTGAAAAAAATATAAAAATAAATACACATGAATGATAAAAATATTTGATAGATGAATTCTGTAGCCAACAGTCCACCACACAGAAGTTTCAAATGAAGATGTCCCCAGTGCAGAAATTGTAAAACATCCCAGGAAAGGTGATGAGAAAGCACTTCCAAAGACAAACACTGCCTCTTACCGAATATTATTGGTCTCTGTTTAGGGAGACCAAATACAGCATGTAAGGGTGTGTTCAAAGCAGGTATTCCCTCCGGTTATCCAACTTAAAGCTGTTAGAATCGGTCATCTCAGCCCAACAGGAAATATGTGAACAGAAGAGGGACTCACAATGGTGTAAAATCCTCACGATTTAATAGATAAAAATAAGGTATTCACTTGCATCAATTCAGATAAACAAGGCATCCAACATGAAAACAAGCCGGCCAGCTTAAAAAACGAACACCCGTATCTTCTGGGTTACAACGATTTTCTGTTTAAGATAGCTTAAAGGGATATGTACTGGTAGTGCTTGGCCAGTCCCAGCCTCCAGGAATCTCGCTGGATTCGAGCAGACTGCTCAGATTGAACTTTCCCACCCCTGGTATATGGTAGATTTCATGGTTTGTTAAAGTGGAAATATCTTTGGGTCATTTCCATAGAACATACGCTGCATGTCATTCTTTTTATTTTTTTTTAAAGATGAGTTTTCAGTCCTTTTGTTCTGTTTTCATAATGATTTGTTTCCATCCTACTTTTTTCTATCTTTTTATTATTTATTAATTTGTATGAAAATTATTTGTTTCATGTTTTTACTTTGTATATGTATGTTCATACTTCATAATTTTACTTGCAATGTTTGCTGTTCTGCTGCAGACCTGGGCTGTATGGGTTGTGATCACCAATGGTGGGCGGTTTTCTCCCCGTCCATTGATTGATCCCACCTCTCAGCTTGTGGTCTTAATGGAACGTGCACACCTGGGGCAATTCGTAATGAGTAACCACGGGAGTGTGAAACTCTTCTGAGCATCTGTGGATCTTACGTTTCATGTTTTAATGCATATTCAATAAAAGAGGTTGATTTTATTTCCTGGATGTGCTGCCACCTTCTTCACCCCCATTGAAAGTACAAGTCAACATGCAAAAGGCTGTCAGAATTTGTAGTTTGCCATTCACAACCGAATCTGAATGAATGATGTGGCCACACGGCCACGTTATTTTTAACCAGTGACAGCGGGCACCCAGAGAAGATGCCCGTCCACTGTCACTAAGGAGTGTAGGGGGAGGCGATAGCTACTGGAACATGTTCCACCCTAATTACGGGTGGTACATGCAACATGTTCGAAAAAGTGAACTAATCCTTTAAGTGTTAAATTTCAGCTACAGAGTTCAGCTCTAGCATTTCCTTTAGCTCCAAGATTGTTAAACAATTTGCAGTAGCTCCAGACAGTTCTGTATTTCCATGAGCTATAAGCAATGGTGGACATCAATCACCCACTTACATTGCCCATCAATGTAAGGGGTTAATTTTCCACTGACATCCATACACTGACAATCAATGTGAGGAGTCACAGTTCAACAGACCATCATTATAAAAAGGGGACACTTCTCTACTGGCCACTAGTGTAAGGGTTCACAAAAATTGTCATATTCTGATTCAGTTCCTATTAGCACTACTAATTTTTAACCTTCCTGCCTCCCAGCACACACAGCACTGTGCCCCCCTGCTACCTCAGCACCTCCGACACTGCACCTTTCAGCCAGCTAGAAACTCAGCCACGGCATATTTTACCACTGCCCCTCCGCCCTTGTTCCCTCTCGTCACTTTTGAAGGGACATGCAAAGATGAGGAAAGGCCAAGCTTGAGATTATTGGGTTCTCTGCCATTTCCTCCTCTCTCTCTAGTGAACTCTCCTTCCAGTGCAGCCTCAGGTGGCCAGTCAGCTCTGTGCAGGTTGTGTGTGTTCTTGGGGGAAGAGGCGGTGCACATTTCTGGGCTGGGAGAAGAGGGAAGCCAACCTCTTCCATTACTATGGAACGCCACTTCTTCCAGCAGGCATTTTCTAGATAATCAACATACAAATGTATGCTTATTTTATTTTTAAAAAAGGTAAGAATTGTATTAGAAAGACAACACCACCATTTATCTGTGCCTCCCTCCTAAACTATTAAGCCTTCTATATTATTTTTTTGAATGTGAAATTTCTATACAAGACTGAAACCAAGGGGGGGGGGGGGGGGCATTAAAACTCATTCTTCTACTACAAAAATAATAGTCTGCTGCCCTGTCATAATAATAGATTACCATGCCTGCACAAATAAATAAATGTTTTAAATTATATATATATATATATATATATATATATATATATATATATATATATATATATACAAAAATGTGATTTCATGCTACATTGTTTGTAATAATTTTCCCTGACAATACTAAATCCATATTAATAGTTTACTCCTAAATACTGTAGGATTTGTCCTCCAATATGTACATAACAGCAATAAGGGACACATCAATTAAACAAGATCTTCGAAGCGCAATCAGCTTCACCGTGCTGATTCGCTCGATTTCTGGCAGATGATCTGTGATCAACATGCATATTCAAAATGACTGGGAATATCAAAATTTGAAAGTGCAATGTTAGATCAACTCATCCCAAAATCAACATGGCATATATAACTCAGGCACTCAATCTATAATAAATAAAACAAGCAAGTCAACTAAAAGTCACAACAAGGTACCAAAATAAGTGTATTCCCTTTGATTGTACATAGGAGGTACTCACAGTTGGTTGCTTGAATACAGAACACATTGGGGTTAACCAATTGAACGGTTTCTGTTACCATCTGAGGGACATTTGTGGAGGTATTGATTGAGTAGAGAACAGATTCCTGTGCGCACAACTGTCTATCACCACTGTAGAGAAAAGAAAAAAAAATTCAGAGACCAAATAGTATGCATGCTGGTAAATACTGTTCTTTAGAATACTTTAAACATCTGGCCTAAGCACACATTGTATTACAAATAAAACATTGTCAAGATGTTTTTACAAGATTTAAAATTTACAGCTCTAAAATTTTATTTGCCATTCTAAAAAAAACGTAGTTACGGAAATGTCACTAACGTGTTTAACGTATATTTAAAGCCAAACCCACAGTTTTAGTCTTGGATAGAGCAGAGAATGCTTAAACCTGTAAAGTTTACTTTTTACTTTCTGTGTCCCATTTGGGAAATTTCCATTCACTCTCCACCCTGAAGACACAACAGGAAGTGAGAGGAAACATTTCCAAGTAATCTAGTTTTCACCAGGACAGGTGTCGCTATTGGAAGACTTCTCACCTACTGTTATGGTGACAACAGACAGTAACATTTTGGATTTTAATAATTTTTCATCCCAAAGACAATGGTTACTAGAACAAAAAGAGAGACAACATAAGGCAATATGGGGGCCTAGGCAAGGTACCAGCTCTGTCCCTTTCCCTACCCCTTTAATTGACATTGGTAACAGACAAGCCACCCCAATTACATTGTATATGGCCAAATTACACAACAAATTACCACATCTTTCCATATCAAGTGACAGGCATATCATTTAGGCATTGGGAAACTGCATGAGTATGAAAGTTGTTGCTGAGACCCCCTGGGTATCAATTGGAACCTAGGTTACCATCTAGTTTACCTTAAATAATTATCAAGTTCTGTTTCAGCAGAACAGCAAAAAAATTCAGGAAGGAGACGACCATTTTAAGACTTGTTATTAGAGATCACTAATTTTACATTGGATTTGGGGCTCTCTAAACACTCAGGAAGTTGTTGAGCGGTATGTGTGAGCAGCTAAGGATGTTCAACACTTGTAGGAATTCACTTTATCTAATGTGGGGAATGGAAAGGGTTACATTAAATTGTTCATAACTATAAAATCAAAAAAACACTGGACTTCTGGAATATCTAATTAAGACCCCTTTTCTCAAGGGGCAAAATCTGCTTTGCTCAGCAGGGGACCTGTGAGTAGGTAAAACACACTGACTTGGCAGCATAGCCCTGAGATCTTTTCCATATCAATTGTTCTTTTTTTACCAATGGAGTTTTGTTTCTACCAAGTAAAGTCAATCAGTGAACTGTTTATTCCACTTGGTATTGCACGGAGCAGGCCCAATCCTCCTCTTCACGGGTCCCCAACCGGAACTCCTGGCTCCTCTTCTGCTTGCTATGGGGGCACTCATGCAGGCTTGCTCCTGAGCCATAAGACACACAGACAGGGGCTTGGCCATGCCACCCGCTCCCTTCTCACTGGCTGCGATTGACAGCAGCGAGAACAAATGGCTCTCGCTGCTGTGTTTGAGGCAATAAGGAGGCAGAGCCAAGAAAATCTCTGCTCTTGTGCACATCGCTGGATCAAGATCAGGCTCAGATAAGTATAAGGGAAGGCTGGCAGGGGAAGCTGCATGCAGTAGGTTGTTTACCATAATGCAGAGAATGCATTGAAAAGGCAAAAAAAATACTTTCTGTCTTTGGGACCACTTTAAATATCCTACCTACATATTCTCAGTTGCTCTAATAATTGGTGAATTCCATTATAATATAATATAGTAGTTCAAATGCACTTGTATATACAAAACATGCATACAGCATATGCTCTGAAAATATAAATCTATCAGCGCCACTTGTGGTTCTGGAATAGGATACAGTTGCTTATTACTTGATCAAATAAAAAATAAAATAAAAAAGCCACCCCCCCTTTAGGAGCAGAAATGCATCATGCTACATCCCTGGCATATCACCTATGATCAAATACAATTATATTAAAAGAGCATAGCATTAGTAAATCGCTTTCATCTGAGTATTTGCAGAATATAGGACATAAAATACAAATGTGGTTATATAGTACTATAGACTACTGATTTTGGCCCCGCTACACATGGTCTTAAAGAGTAACTCTGCTTCTGTTGAGCAAAAAAAAAAAAAACATCCTCTCTGGGTTATCAATGTACATTCCTACCAGTCTATGTCCTAAGTGCCAGTTCACAGCAGGAATCACACAAGATTGCATGATTATTGATGGGGAAAATGGTGACTCAGAGCTCCATCTTGTGGTGAAAATATGGCAAGTCTAAAATATCAATAAAATAAAAATGTAAAACCATACATTTTATTAAAATATTAGAGCCAGACAATTTCTTTATTATAAGACTCATCTGGGAGACTTCTACTAAAATATATCAAAGTGAAATTACTAAAAATATTATTAAAAAGATACATTCAATATAAAGAGTGAATTGATTGTTTACAAAATTCTGCACAACAAAACCTAAGCTGTTGTTTAAATTAAACAATTCTATTGTTACAATTCATAATATAAAAGTCCATTTGGTCTCCAAATACATAGCGAGGGGAGGAGGGGCACTTTACTGGGGTGCAGCGTTGTCAACCCCCTGAAGCGAAATTTATTAAGAGGGTGCCCAAAATTTACAATCACCACCATTTTTTTACTGGCAAAAATCATGTCATTTACTGACAGGGCCACATTTTTTACGGGCACTTCAAAAATGTACATAAAATAGCCGATTTCAGTGCAATCAATCAATATTTAAGCTATATATTGTAATAATCGCACATGTAACTAACTTGGCAATGTCTTTAACCCCTTCAATACAGGGCTTTTATACCCATCTCCATACCGGGCCTATTCTGGGACTTCTCTCCTACATGTACAAATCATCATTATTTTGCTAGAAAATTACTCAGAACCCCCAAACATTATATATTTCACCGATCTCATGCTTACTAGCCGCAATTGCAGCCTTGTTTAGACTCCGGTACCCGGGGCGTGACGTCATCACATCGCGCCTGGGCCTCTGACGGTCATAGAGATGACTGGTGACCATCTGGTCACCAGTCATCTCTATGCTTACTATCCAGAACTGGGCGATTCCTTCTCCGGGCCCCCGATGGCACGCAAGATCGCCGCCAGAACACAATGATATCTGAATGATGCCTCTAGCTGCAGGCATCATTCAGATATCACTGCACAAAGAACAGGACGTCATATGACGTCCACCCAGGATGGGAGATCCCCTTTCTGGACGTCATATGTCTATGTGTGGTAGTGAAGTGGTTAAAGGGGTTGTAAACCCTCGTGTTTTTTCACCTTAATGCATCCTATGCATTAAGGTGAAAAAACTTCTGCCAGTCACCGGCAGGTTTTACTTACCCGAGCCCTGGAAAGTCCCATGTCGAGAACGCGCTTTTCCTCTGCCTGGAGGTTCTCGGCTCTTGATTGGATAGATTGATAGCAGCGCAGCCATTGGCTCCCGCTGCTGGCAATCAAATCCAATGATGCGGGTGTCGTGACAGAGTCATGCATTGGCAGCTATAGCCACCAAAATGCTGGACTCGGAAGCGCGCTCGCAAGGCAACCCCCTCAGGAGAGCGCTTCCCAGAGGAGGTTATCTGATGCGGGGAGGAGCCAAGAGAGCCACCAGGGGACCCCAGAAGTCACTGTTTGTGGCCACTCTGTGCAAAATGAACTGCACAGTGGAGGCAAGTATGACATGTTTGTCATTTAAAAAATAAATACAAATTTAGAACCTTTACAATTTCTCCATTTATGACGGCCAGGTTAATATAACTCACAGGGTTTTCCTTTACAGTGTAAGTGGGGACTCTATGGACCCTGACGAAAAAGGGAACATTCTGGACCTGATGTAAAGAACTCTGATGTAAAGGGAAACTCTGATGTAAGGGAGTCTCTGGTTACCATAGCTCCCCTCCTTACACAAGAGTCTATAGAGCCCACCCCTTAAATCACAGTCCAGAGACCGCACACATGGCACATGGAATTGTCAGAGAACGCATACATTGCACATAGGATTGTCAGGCTGCACACATGGCACAAGGGCAGGGCTGGTACAATAACATACACAGTCAGACTCTGACCCCATAAAGCTAGAAGCAGATTGCTTGCCCTACCTTCCACACAAATGGGAGAGAGGAATCTTCATTTGTGGTAGTACATATAAGACCCCACATCTCTCCTTCAGGCTGGAAAAACCAAGACATTTTATTATTTATTTTTTCAAAATAAACCATCTTGGCCTTTCCAGAAGCATCTCTGGTATTGTTTACTTCCGCCCGAGCCTTGGAGGGTAACAGATGACTGGGAACAATCTGGTCAGCAGAAATCTCTATGCTCAAATTCCGGTGGCAGCCGATTCATTCTCTGGCTCAATGATCGCACAGGCAAGCCGGTAGAAGCACAGAAGCAAGCAGATGAACTGCTGCTGTTCTGTTCTCATTACACGTTTGCCCCTGACGTATATGTAGCTCAACATACAGCTTAAACCTTGCATCCTAAATAACCAACCAGACTGTAACTTTGGATCTTTATTACGATTAACAGATGGTGGCCATATAAGATGCGTATGAATAACGGTGAAACTAGAGATAAACAAATAAATGAACATATAAGAATTAGAACAAAATGCTTGGTGAGTTGCATGGTTTTAATCCTTGCAATAGATCTGGGGTGCGTATCGAGACTGGTTTGGGCACATCCAGAACAACTTCTTTTATGTCTACAAATACAGGATGTACCTATGAATTTAAAGACTTCATTACTGGTTTGTCCCAGAATATTATGCATTCCCTGCAGTATATCAGGAGAAAAGGAACATTAAAAACCAAGATAGGGGAGCACATATCCAACATAAATAAAGGCTTTAAAGGGTCACTAAAGGAATTTTTTTTTTTAGCTAAATAGCTTCCTTTACCTTGCTGCAGTCCTGGTTTCATGTCCTCAGTGTTCGTTTTTGCTTTGATGTTGCTGTAAATCCTCTCTGTTCTGGACACTTCCTGGTTGCCTGTTTCCTGATAACCACAGTACTGGGAGATTTCTCACGGTGGTCACTAATCAAGGAGGTGTGATTACTGTGTGTAAAACGAAACTGGATTGGTGCTGAGGAGTTTTAGACAAAGTATCACTGCTCTCTATTGGCTGACTGCCCTCTAGTGGCTCTCTGTACATCAGAGAACCAGCAAACAACAGCAAAAACGAAACTACACTGCAGGCACATTATATGATTGTTTTTTTATCCATTTTTAATCATTTTTAAAAGGAATCAGTTAACTATTATGTCTCTATGCCCTGTAAACAGTCATTTCAGCTAAAAAAAAATTTTCCTTTAGTGACCCTTTAAGGGCCATAGCCTTTCTAGATATTTTGCACACAATAGGAACACAAAAGGTTAAAGTGTAATATGAATTGATAGATTTTCCCCCACATTGGCAAGGTAGTAACAGAAGAAAAGTCTCTAGGTTGGAGACCAAATGGATTTATAATATGAAAACCTTTAATCCATTCAGGTTGAATATCAAATATTAATTGTTTCATTAACAACAGCTGAGGTTTTGATGTGCAAAAATTTGTAAAAAAGCAAACAAAAACAATGTATTTAACGTTTTAATAATATTTCTAAATAACTTAACATATTTTAATAGAATTCACCCTCCTAAAATGGGTCTCATTATTTATTTAAAAAAAAAAATTGTGTGTATATGTATATATATATATATATATATATATATATATATATATATATATATATATATATATATATATATATATTTTTTTTTTTTAAATATTTGAAAAAAAAATGTATGGCTTTTAAAGCGCAGTTCCACCCAAAAGTGGAACTTCCGCTTAAACCACTCCTCGCCCCCATATATATGCCACATTTGGCATGTATTTTTTTTTTGGGGGGGGGGGGAATGTGGGCTTCACGAGGAGTAGGACTTCCTGTCCCACTTCCTCCTTCCGCCCAGGGACCGCTTAGGCGATACGTCATATCGCCTACGGCGGCCCCTCCCTGTAGGCGATTGCCTGGGACACGTGACAGGTCCCAGGCGATCGCCTGTCCAATCAGGTAGCGCAGTGTCTGGTATTGTCAGGGTTTAAAGTCGGATCACTGTTCATTGAAGTTGGGCGCGTTTCTGACTTCAAGTCACAGGGCAAAGTCGGATCCAAAAGTAGTACAACTGTCGTGTCGTACCAGTGTGAACCCAGCCTAAAGACTGATGCCCCAGATGGTGCAGGAGAAAGCTAAATAGATTAGGTTACAATAGGTGCAGGTTAAAACAAATAAAGTGGTTCCAAAGCCAGCATTCCCCAAATCCTAACTTAGCGATGTGTCTGTCTTCAGCACCTCCCTCCCTGCATTCACAGAACAGAGGCAGGAGTGGTAGCAGTGGCGGCTGCTCAAAAATTTTGGGGGGCGCAAACAAACAGAAAAAAAACATCAATAGCAGCCTCACTGTGCCCATCAATTGTCGCCACTGTGCCATGCCAAACGCAGCCACTTTGCCATGGCATTGCCACCACTGTGCCATGCCATTGCCGCCACTGTGCCATGCCAAATGCAGCCACTGTGCCCATCAAAAAAACAACATCAATAGCAGCCTCACTGTGCCCATCAATTGCCGCCACTCTGCCATAAAATTATCGCCATTGTGCCCATCAATTTTCGCCACTGCGCCATGCCAAACGCAGCCACTGTGCCAATCGTCGCCACTGTGCCATGCCAAACGCAGCCACTGTGCCATCAATTGTCGCCACTGTGCCATGCCATTGCCGCCACTGTGCCATGCCAAATGCAGCCACTGTGCCCATCAATTGCTGCCAGTTTGCCCCTAAAATGCCGCCAGATTGCCCCCCGCCTGGCACTTACCTTTCTTAGTCAGCCATCCTCGGATCCTCCTCGACGAACCTTCGATGTAGTCCCGCCCTCGATGTCGCTTCAGCCAATAAGGTTACCGGTAACCAGATCCAGTGAACCCGATTGGCTGAGATGCGTGTCAGTGTTAACCAAGGAACGCACACCCCGTGCATCCCCTGGTTAACTATTCAGATGGCCAGTGTTCGCCAGGGGGCCGGCCATCTGAATAGTGGGCGGCAGCGGCGACAATACATAGATTCGTGCAATGTATGAATCTATGTATTGTTTTTCAGCGGCGGTGCAGGAGTGAGAGGGGGCGGCGCTCATGCGCCCTCTATATTGATGGTGTCAAACAAATCCTGTGAGCAGAGAGTGGAAGACAGGGCCTATGGATGATCCCAGCCCAGCCTGGAAGAAAGCCCCTACATACCACAGCAGTATGTCCTCCAATCCTGCAGCTTCTAGTATTCACTGTCACCCTTTTTTGGCAATCAGAGCCCAGAATAGAATACACTGGAACGTGGACACCAATGCTTCTAAGTGGCCAGATGTAAGTGCTCATGCCCTGCACCAGAAGTGTGTCATCATCTGGTACTGGAACAAAGCCATGGATATCTTGGTTCTCCTCAGCCTACCATACAGGGGGACCTACCGAAAGGCACTATACAACCATAATTCTCAGGGCAGACAAACATGACGAAGTGTACTCCTGGATAGTCAGAACCACAAAACAATTGAGGGGCAGCAGGGGGCTTTTTAACCTCTTTATGGTTTGTACTTCTTTTTGAAGGTTGGAGCCAAAATCACCTTTCAAGTGGCTGTCCTGGAAGAGGACTTGGGAAGAGCAATTTTTAAGAAAATTTTAAATACAAATATGTCTGGTTTACCAAATTGTTTATATTTTTTTTAGCAAATAAAGTAAGTCCCCACAACAGAGAAGTTTAATTGTACAAAGTGGAATGTTTGCCTCTATACTCTCATGCCACAGAGATTACTTACTATGCATTTAGAATTGTATGCTTTAACTTTAAAACAAACTCAATCAAAATATTTTAAGAAAAATACATATGGGGAGGTATTTACATTTGTCTGGAGTTCCTATTTAAACATTTATTAGTGGGTATAACAGAACATCCATGAGGTTATTTGTGGTCTATGCCCCCAGTTTAGTGCAGAAAACGATGGTCAATCTCATAGATGGAGAAGCACCCATCCAAATGGGTGAAAATGAGCTGCTGTGGCTCAACGCGATTGGCACTGTGCTGACAAGCCATTCACCTCTGCAGCTAGGGGTTCGGATCCCGGTCTCAGCTACATGTGAATTGAGTTTGGTGGTCTCAGCCCAGCTCCCGGGGGGTGTGCTATGCGAGGTAAGCCTGCGCTTAGTACGCCCACCCCCCTCCCACAAAAACCACCACACTTACACGCACTCAAAATTGGGTTAACATGCAGGCACTTTGACCACGCGTTCTCTAAAAATAGAGGCAAAGGACTAACAGGGCTGGTTGAGCGGGCTAGATCCTCTCACTCCCTTATAGGGAGTCCCTCTGCCCCGTTGGGCTTCAAAGCGGAGCAGGTAGGGCGGGCTGTGTGGGAGGACCTCCTCACACACCCACCATTGCCACCCGGGGCATGGAGAAAGGTGGCAGATTGCCTCTGGGGGAGGCCTGCCTACTCCCAACTCCTGCAGTCCGGCTCCTCTCTCGAGTACACGCACAAAATACACTTTAAAAGAAAAAAAAAAAAAAATAAAACTATAAAAAAAAAAAAAATGCCTTTTTGGAATCTAAGGAGGCAATGACTCTTGTACCCGGGTTAGCGTGATTGACGGAGAGGTTTAGAAAAAGAAGTCTGATGTTTATGTCAGTCCCCTTACCTGGCATAAATCCAGTTTGGTCTACTCTATGTAAACCAGGGTGGATTTGATTTAAATCAACTCACTTTAAATCATAATTTTTAAAGAGCAACTGTCATCTCTGTCCCGCAGCGGCTCCTCCTCTGACCCGCAGTTGACTCACCGACAGCCTCAATCAGTTTAATGGGACAACTGGTGATGCGGCAGCGAAACAAGGCGAGGGACGTGGCGGCAGCAAGTGGATGCCCACTAACAGGCGCCACCATGTCGGATCTAAAATGACATGCGCTCTTTAAAATATAAGGACTTATTCTTGCTGGTAGTTAGAATCTTTAATATTTGGAAACAAAACGAAGGCTTCCTATTTAGAATAATAAGCTGTCAGGTTAGTAAACAGTGATATCAGAACCAATTCAATCATACAGTTTGAAGTGTACATAGATTTGCAAAACAATGGAGTAAAGGAATATTCCTGAACTTTATTTTATCTCGTGGTTACTGTGAAATAGTGTAAATACATCAATGCAGTGCATGTTATCTCAGCTTGCAGAGCTTAAAATTCATTGAATGAGTTTACCAAAAAATTGAATATTGCAGAATATACAGCCATATGCTACATAACTAATCTCCATTTCATGCCGACTAAACTAAAATTATTAATGTATCCTAAATAGAAAACAATTTTTAGATAGATTTGGACTCCAAAAGCATTTTATTAAAATATTATATATATACACACATATACATACATACACACACAAATTTATATATTTTTTTTAAATCATTGATTTATATCCACCCTGATGTCAACCAAGTCCTCAATCACCTGGGACAGTTGATTGGACAAGACCTTTGCAAAAATCTTGGCATCCACATTTAACAAGGAAATGGGTCGGTAAGATGCACAATCTTGTGGATCCTTGCAAGGCTTAGGGACCAGCACAATTATAGCCTCGTTCATAGAGTCAGACAAAGATTCCAAGGTCGCAAAGTTAAAGAGGAGTGAAGTCAACTTGGGGGCCAGAAGTTCCATAAAGTAGTTATTGAATTTGGATGGAAGGCCATCCACCCCAAGCGTTTTCCCCAACCCGCTGTAGATTGCCAACTGCACCTCCGTCACGGTGACGTCCGCCTCCAACCTCTCCCTATTCTCCATGGATAGTGCGGGAAGGTAATAGGATCAAGGAAGGAGGAGAGATCAGAGTCCGAAAAGTTAACCCAGGAGGTGTACAGCTCACTAAAGAATTCCCTAAAGCGGGTGTTAATGCTAGCAGATGCTGTAAGCAACCAGTCATGTCCATCCCTGATATAACCAATGGGGGTGGAAGCAATATTACCTTTAGCCAACCATGCCAGCAGCTTCCCATTCTCCCCCCCCCCCCCCCAAATTCAAAGACCTTCTGGGTCGAGTAAAGAAGAGCCTTATCAGTTTGGGCTACCGTGACAGTGGACAGATTCTGTAATGCTTGTTGCCATGCTCGGGGTAGTGATCGTCATCTGGGGCAGAGACATACTCTGCCTCCAGCTTAGTTGCCCTCTCATCCAGCTCCTCCAATGAGTGTGCGGTCTCCCTCTTAATGCGTGATATTTTGGAAATAAACTCCCCCCTAGCCCATGACTTAAAATGAATCCCAGAGCACCAGAATGGAGGCAGAGTCAGTGTTATCGGTCCAAAAATTACAGATAGAAGCAGTTAGCGGTTCCTGCAGGCGTTCATCATTCGCCCAAAATCTGGATAATCTCCAGAGACGGGACTCAGGAGGGGTAGTTTCAGCAAAAGAGAGGCACAGTGGTTCGTGATCATAAATGCACCGGGAAAGCACAAATAGACTCTGAACAATTTGTAAGGCAGGTCTAGAAGAAAAAAACAAATAGATTCTGGACAAGATCCAATATGTGGAGGAATGACAACTCTTGTAGCGTCGGGTACGTGTGTCTCCAGACATCCGTAAGGGCAAAGGTATCAGCCCATTGGCAGAGTCACGAGCTGAAGCACTCAGCCTATCCAAAGCCGCAGGGGGGACCATATTGAATTCTCCCAGGAGAAAAACTAGATCTGTATTAACAACTGTACCACAAGTTGCATAATCACATGTAGGATCTGGGCCAAGGCCAACGGCAGGAAATATATCCCAACCAACACCACAATTTTGTCATAAAGGTTAGCATGTACAATGACATATCTTGCCCTCTCTGCCTGTCCTGACTTCAATAAGTTGGAATGGCAGAGATTACCGTCTAGGATGCTAACCCCATGAGCATACGTGGAGTATGTGGCATGGTAATTCAGGCCGACCCATGCTTTTTTTCAGGCAGGCAGTTTTTGGTTCCTATAGAATACAAATATGTGGATTATGCTGCTGGAGGAAACAGAACACCGGGGAGTGTTTAACCGCCAACATTCCAAGAAATCACTATACACTGAGACATCTGGGGTTTGAAAAAACAAATTGATCAGAAGGAATATGCTCGCAAGGGCAGCAACACAACCCTAACCCGCAAATATCCTAGCATGACATACAATCCTATGCCAAAATTACATAAGAAAAGAAAAGTACCTTTAAAAACAAGAGTTAACCCAAACAAAAACCCTAACTCCCCCCCGCACCCCAAGGAATGCTTACAACCCAAACATAATACACCCAATGTTAGGGAGCGCGAACCAGTGGGTGTAGTCTCATAGTGGAGTTGGTCTGGCCGTATAGAGCAATAAAGGGCTCCACCGCAGTAGGAGAAACTGTGGATAAGCGGAGGGCTTCACCTGCAAACATAAAAAATTCAGTAGATTACACATCTTGTAAATGAAGGTAGGTACAGGAGGCTCCTAGTCAAAAGGGAAAGAATCAGAGATTTAGTCACGAACAGGACAGTCCCCATACTGGTACAGCTAGGATAGTGCATAGGGAAAATGCACTTGCAGCAGCAATCCATAATGTGAATGTGAATAGTTAACCATGCAATTCCTGGAATAGGCCACTAGAGTCCGCCAGCAGCTAAGTAATAAACCAAGGATGTCACTTTCAGATAGAGACTGTACTCATAGAAGCAATGAGGAAAAAAAAACTGTATATAGCATATTATATTGCTTCTCAGCAAAAGCTACCAGAGCAGTGCTGGTGTGGAATAACAGAAGCACAATTTAAAACTCTGGAGTTCGGAGGCTGTGGAACCTGCGGCAAGAGTTCACCTGGTCAGACAAGAGGCACGCAATGTAAATGCGTTGCAAACATCTAGTCAATAATAGGCACAACAGGTGCATGACAGTAACTTACTGATGAAGAAGGTTAACCCCTCTGGCAACCCCCAGATAACAGAACATCAGTACAGGGGGGTATCCGTCTACCTAAGAGGGTTGAAGACAGAAAGTAGTAGAGATAGTGCTCAAAAGAAACATGATGCCATCGCTCAGCGATGTGGAGGTAGCGATTCCAACCATGAAGAAGCACCTCTGGGGGAGGTGAAAAATTTTGTTTTCGCCATCTTGGTCCCTCAGACGTGCTGGGAAGAGAACGCTGTAGCGGATACCCTTGACAGGCATGGCTGCTTTAACCTCGTCGAATAAGTGCCTCAACTTCTGCGTTTTCACTGAGTAATCTGGAAAGATGAGGAGCTTGTTGTTCTGGAATGCAAGATCTACCTGTACCCTAGCAGTCCTGAGCACCTCAACCCTGAAGTTCACCTTGGGGACCTGGCTTAGGCGGGATACAGTAAGCCCTTTCCACAGCGGAGAAGGGAGAGAATTAGGCTGTAGGCAGGAGGGTGTGCAGTAACTTCTCCAGAAATTGGCAGGTGCGGGCCCTCTACCCCCTCCGCCAGGCCCACGATGCAGAGTTGTTCCTCCTGTTGCGATTATCAGCATCCTCAGCTTTGTATTCTAGAACCCGGATTTTGGTTTGTAAGGTGGAAAGGCCAGTGCTATGGTTCTCCACTGTGTCTTCCACATGGCCCAGGCCCTGCTCAGCAGAGGAGAGCCGGGATCTTATTTTGTCTATATCCTGCCTAATGAGCCCCACATCCAGCTGCACAGCATCCACCTTAGTAGTCAGGAAGGTTATGGAGGCCTGACAGTTTTATATGTCAGCCAAGACATCTGCAAGTCCTGGCTGAGAAGGAGAGCGCTGCTCCATTTTCTCAGTCTGGGATGCCATGTTAATGACGGAGTGCGTGCGGGTCCCTTTGGTGGGTGGGGAGGGGGGGCGGGTTAAGCCTCTTACCCCTTCCTTTCAGTGCCGGGGGAGGGGGGGCGGTGGCGCATGTGGGTGTTCGTTGCAGCAATACAGTGCCCGTTTGTGCCAGGAAGAAGGAGTGAAGCCAAGGATCGTAGCGGAGCTCTCTCACAGACGTCGACTCAGTGCGCTCTCTTTGCCACGCCCCCAAAACAATTATACAAAAAAAAAAAAAAAATTAAAACTGCAATTTTCGGTTTCAGCCAAGTGGGTCCTGAACTTTCGGTTTTGGCCCCAAATTTTCCATTCAGTGCACCAGATTATTACTGTCTGTAAATTTGTGTCATAATGATAGAAACACAGGAACAGAAAATGACATTAAATCTCCCCAGTGGGGTCACAATCAGCTATAAAAACGTTGTTTATCCAAAATAGCAGGTTAAACAGCACAGTGCTTGTGCTTACTAACCTGCCCCCTTCTAATGTGTAAAAAACCTGGCTGATCCTGCTAGTTCCTATGTCCCCCTCTGTGTCCTGAACACAATAATCATGGCTGTTGAACCCTGATTACCGTGGTCAGTTACGTGCCTTTCGTCATCCGCAGATCTCCTCTATCCCTGTCAGCTCTTTGTGAACTGTCTCCACCCCACCCCTCCTGACACTATTAGTACCTAACTAAACGTTAAAAAAATATCACTGCAAGCCCCTCTGTTTTCTTCAGCCGTAATGCAGCGTTAGTGTTTTTTTTTTTAAACAAAGCCTCTAAATCAGGGGTTGACAAATTTGCTTGGAATCTAGGAGCCAGCTAAAAAACTTAGGAGCCAGAAAACGCGCCCAGTCCCGACGAGCTTGCGCGCAGAAGCGAACACATACATGAGCAGCGACCGCATATGTAAACGGTGTTCAAACCACACATGTAAGGTATCGCCGCGATTGGTAGAGTGAGAGCAATAATTCTAGCCCTAGACCTCCTCTGTAACTCAAAACATGCAACCTGTAGAGTTTTTTTTAAATCTCCATAGGCGACGTTTAAAGGGTAAAAGTTTGACGCCATTCCACGAGCGGACGTAATTTTAAAGCTTGACATGTTGGGTATCAATTTACTCGGCGTAACATTATCTTTCATAATATTAAAAAAAATGGGGATAACTTTACTGTTGTCTTATTTTTTTATTAAAAAAAGTGTAATTTTGTCCCCAAAAAAGTGCGCTTGCAAGACCGCTGCGCAAATACAGCGTGACAGAAAGTATTGCAACGATCGCCATTTTATTCTCTAGGGTGTTAGGATAAAAAATATATATAATGTTTGGGGGTTCTAATTAGAGGGAAGAAGATGGCAGTGAAAATAGTGAAAAATTACATTAGAATTGCTGTTTAACTTGTAATACTTAACTTGTAATACCAACGGCCACCACCAGATGGCGCCAGCTTACACATCTGGTGGTAATAACTTGTAATACCAATGGCTCACCACCAGATGGTGCCAGCTGCCCCCCCTTCCAAGCCAAGTCGCCAGGACCCTATTTCTAGTCGCCATGGCGACCTGGCGCCCGGGATTTGTCGACCCCTGCTCTAAATAACTTTTTAATGAATCTTTAGGTCAGTCATGTGACTTTCGGCCACTCTACACCGCCGATCCAGGGCTACAATGGGAGGGGCTGAGTGGCCAGCACGGTGGACATTTGACCTTCCCGGCTGACGTCAAAGGGAGATCTTGGCCCCTCCCACTGTAGCCCTGAATTGGAGTATGCAAACGGCTGGAAGTCATGTGACTGGCCTGAAGATACATTGGGGGGAAAAAAGGGGGGGGGGGGGAGAAGGTATTTAGAGGCATTGATTTAAGAAAACACTTATACAGTGCATTATGGCTGCAAAAAAGAGGCTGACATTGAATTTAATGTTAAGGTTACAAACGTTTTAAAGACTAAAATGATGTACTGATAACATCAAATGTTTATTCACATGAAAAAATAAAATAAAATATATCTTACGCGACTACAGAAACCGAGCATTCAGAGAAGACGCTGAAGTCAGCAGCAGTGCAGTCAGGATCACAACAGCAGTTAACATCACACTGGGCCACCAACAGGTCACAAACACACAGGCTGGAAACTAGGAAAAATAATGTTATTAGATTCAGAGGATGATAACTGCTGTATATTACTTTAGGTGCACCAAGAACAAGTGGGCATTAGCATTCCATACCCCTGTACCCATTAACCAATCATACTGGCAGCATTTGAGAAATTATTAGGCAGATACTTGGTAGCAATCAGCCAATACAGAGAAAAGAAGCTGTATATAGGTCACACGGATACACGCCCCTTTGATATGCGAGGCTGTGGGGAATGCCCACCAGGAAGCTGTCACTATACTGGCCGTACAGTGACAGCTTCCTGGTGGGCTCGCTCAGTAGGTTCAGACCAGGATCCCAACAGGCCAGAGCGCATCACTATTCCTGATCTAGCATATTCACTTTACTTGTACTTTTGCTAAATAAGAAAAAAAAAAACACAAAACACACACACACGCATTTTTTTTTCGCCCATGCAGTGTGCCACAATGTATGCAGACTAACAATTTAATAAGCTTACAAATAGGGATGAGCCGAACACCCCCTGGTTCGGTTTGCAGTAGAAAATGCGAACAAGCAAAAAAATTGTTTGAACGCCGTTAAAGTCTATAGGACACGAACATGAAAATCAAAAGTTCTCATTTTAAAGGTTAATATGCAAGTTATTGTCATAAAAAGTGTTTGGGGACCTGGGTCCTGCACCAGGGGACATGTATGAATGCAATTTGCTGTCATTGAAGAAAAAACGACATGGGTTTCCACCCCCAGTCCATTACCAGGCCCTTTGGGTCTGGTATGAATATTAAGGGGAACCCCGAACCAAGAAAAAAAATGTGTGGGTGTCCCCCAAAATTCCATTACCAGGCCCTTCAGGTCTGGTATGCATATTAAGAGAAACCTTTCACAAAAAATAAAAAGGCGTGGGGTTCCACCCAAAAATCCATACCAGACCCTTATCCGAGCACGCAACCTGGCAGGCCGAGGGGGGGGGGGAGGAGAGAGAGGCCGATCGGACCCATAGAAGGATTATGCGCATGCGTGCGTTTTTTTTTACCTTTTCTGTCACTTTTTTGAGTGAAATGGTAGGGGTACAATGTACCTGTTACCAATCTGAGTTCCGCTTCGTTCAAGAGGGCTTCCAGATTCTGATAAGCCCCCCGCCCACAGACCCCCACAACCACCGGGCAAGGGTTGTGGGGATGAGGCTCTTATCCCCATCAACATGGGGACATTCTACCCATGTTGAGGGCATGTGGCCTGGTACGGTTCAGGAGGGGGGCGCTCTCGTCCCCTCCTCTTTTCCTGCGGCCTGCCAGGTTGCATGCTCGGATACGGGTCTGATATGGATTTTGAGGGGGACCCCTACGCAATTTTTATTTATCAAAGGGTTCCCCTTAATATCCATACCTGAAGGGCCTGGTAATGGAATTTTGAGGGACTCCCGCGCATTTTGTTTTTTTGGTTTGGGGTTTCCCTTAATATTCCTACCAGACCCAAAGGGCCTGGTAATGGACTAGGGGGAACCCATGTCGTTTTTTTTTTAATGACTTTCATCTGTATTGCCAGCACCGACAATTCATTATAGCCGTGAGTAGCTTTAAATTACTTTTTTTTCCCCCTTTAGAAATGTATTGTGTGCAGGGACTTTTCTAAGCATGGGAAACATGCGCTACTTTACAGGCATACTATAGACACCACTCAGGTACAAAAATGTAAAGGAATATTTCACTTTTATTGATTCACTTTAAAAACATTATTAAAATCACTGCTTGCGAAAAAACAGCTGTTTTCAAAACTTTTTTTTGCATTGATACATGTCTCCTGGGGCAGGACCCAGATCCCCAAACACTTTTTATGACAATAACTTGCACGTTAACCTTTAAAATTGGCACTTTTGATGATTTCTACCATAGACATTTAAAGTCCGATCGTGTGTATGAGGCCTTACACAAGGGGGAGGGCTTAGTAACTACATAGGTGCCCCAATACAGGGGTGGTGAGGGAAATACACAAAAGGGCACTGATACGGGAGGAGGGAATTACACAGGGATCCGACACGGGAGGGGGGAGGTTGGAAAACAACGCAGGGTCATCGATACAGGAGGGGAGAATGATGCAGGGGGCCCCCCCGACACAGGAAGGTGAGAATGATGCAGTGACCCCCCCCCCCCCCCGACACAGGAAGGGAGGGGAACGACGCAGTGCCCCCTCAACACAAGATGGGGGGGGACGCAGTGCCCCCCGACACAGGAAGGGGGGGACGATGCAGTGCCCCCCCCCAACAAAGGAAGGGGGGGGACGAAACAGTGCCCCCCAACACAGGAAGGGGGGACGACACAGTGCCCCCCCCAACACAGGAAGGGGGACGACGACACAGTGCCCACCCAACACAGGAAGGGGAGAACAATGCGGGGGGCCCCTTGACACAGGAAGGGGAGAACAATGCAGGGGGCCCCTTGACACAGGAAGGGAGGGGAACGACGCAGTGCCCCCTCAACACAAGATGGGGGGGGACGCAGTGCCCCCCGACACAGGAAGGGGGGGGCGATGCAGTGCCCCCCCCAACAAAGGAAGGGGGGGACGAAACAGTGCCCCCCAACACAGGAAGGGGGGGACGACACAGTGCCCCCCCCAACACAGGAAGGGGGACGACGACACAGTGCCCACCCAACACAGGAAGGGGAGAACAATGCGGGGGGGCCCTTGACACAGGAAGGGGAGAACAATGCAGGGGGCCCCTTGACACAGGAAGGGGGAGGGAAAACGATGCAGGGCCCTGATACAGGAGGGAGAATGACACAGGGGCCCCAATATGGAGGGGGGGGGGGGAGAATGATGCATGGGGGAATGAGCAGGGGGGGGCAGGCCTGGTACAGGAAAAGGAGGGGGGGTAGAAGGGCACAGTCTACACCGCGGACTAGCAGAATGACACGGTAGAGCAGTAAAGACCTATGTTCCCAGACCCACCTACCGGCCCCAGTCTTGTGAGCTGTAGTAGGTACTGAACTTACCACTGCTCACCAGCACGGGGACAGAGCGAGTCTGAACTCCATCAAACGACTCGGACTCTCTGACCAGTACAGGGGGCAGGCTGACAGGTGGCAGAGCCGAGGTGACAGGCTGCAGTGGGGTGGAGGGCCCCTCTGTCCTCTGGTGGGTCTCATTCTCCAGCAGCTCCCACACCTCCGTCTCATTGTCAGCACCGATCCTCTCTATGCTGTGTTCGCGGTCCGGCTGTTCAGTCCCGGGGAAATCAGCACAGCCTACCTCCAGCATACACAGGAGGATCAACAACGACAAGAGAGGAGACATGGCCGCGTCCTGTCAGATGTTGCTATAAACATCCAGCTTCAAGCTGGACTCCAGGAAAAGCGTCATATGACCTCCCACGTTACCCATAATCACTTCCGGGGCGTGGAAGGAGCGTACTGCACGGACAGACTGAGCAGGAATCCCTACAGCGCCCCCTGGTGAGCCCCGCTTGCAATGCTTTATCTAATGAAGAGCTGTGCCAGCAGGAAGTGCAAAAGTAGATGTGACCTCTAACAATGTACTTGCCTTATTTTGTTCCTTTTAGTCTGTTAGCATACCATTGAAAGTGTGTTGGTGTATTTGTTACCTGCAAAAATCACCTGTTGATCTTGTCAGCTGAAAACTTTCAGTGCTGTCTGCTTTTGCTCATTGTTATTAGTTACATTGCTCTCATCTATTGCTGAGGACTACAGAACCACAATATTTTGGAGAAGAACAGAGGGAGCAGAGTCCTGAAGTCCTATTTCTGTTGGGTCTATATAGTAGGATGTGACACCCTAGGACATGAAGTGTGTTACTGGCAGGATCACCAGGTCAAGAGAAAAGAAAATAAAGCTTACGGGCTAAGTTCACTTTAAAAATAAAAATAAAAAATTCAGGAGCCTGGAAAGCATTGCACCAGCAATCAGCAGATCGCAGATGCCACGCAGGTCTCCTGCAGACCTGTCAGTGTATCAGGTTACCTGTACATCCCATACGGATAAGCCGATACTCCTTGACAAGAACACTCAATGGATTACCACAGTGCTGTGGTAGTTTATTGAGAACTACAAATTGGGTGGAACATGTAACATGTTTGCAAAGGGGAACTTATCCTTAAAAAAAAAAGAAAACGAATGCAGCCACCACAATCTAAGAATTGGTAAGCTTCAATATTTTACATTTGTGTATTTTAAATTAAAGATGTTTTAAAAACAGCTGCAGTAATCCATGATATAATATTTTGTACCTCAGGGCTCGACAAAATCCGGGCGCCGGGGCGCAATTGCGACAAGAAATTGTGACCTGGTGCCCGGGGAAGCTTAGGCCTGCAGAAGGCCGCGGCCTCAATTACCGGCCGGCACGGGCCGGCCGCGATCGCGCCGCGGGGGAGTGGGGGTGCACAGAGACACAGGATCCTCTGTCTCCTTGCGCCCCCACCGCACGATCGCGACGGGCCCACCGGTAATTGAGGCCGTGGCTTTGCGGCCTTCTGCAGGCCTAAGCTTCCTTCTGTGAGCTGGCGCCATCTTGTGGTGGCTGTTGGCATTACAAGTAAAACAGCAGTTCTAATGTGTTTTTCAGTGTTTTCACTGCCATCTCCTTCCTTCTAATTAGAACCCCCAAACATTATATATATTTTTTTATTCTAAAACCCTAGAGAATAAAAAGGCGGTCATTGCAATACTTTCTGTCACACCGTATTTGCACAGTGGTCTTACAAGCGCACTTTTTTTGGGAAAAAATACACTTTTTTTAATAAAAAAATAAGACAACAGTAAAGTTAGCCCAATTTTTTTTTATATTGTAAAAGATAATGTTACGCATAGTGAATTGATACCCAACATGTCACGCTTCAAAATTGCATCCTCTCGTGGAATGGCGGCAAACTTTTACCCTTTAAAATCTTCATAGGCGACGTTTAAAAAATTCTACAGGTTGCATGTTTTGAGTTACAGAGGAGGTCTAGGGCTAGAATTATTGCTCTCGCTCTACCAATCGCAGCAATACCTCACATGTGTGGTTTGAATACCGTTTACATATGCTGGCGATACTCACGTATGCGTTCGCGCTTCGTGGGAAGGGGCGCGTTTTCTGGCTCCTAACTTTTTTAGCTGGCTCCTAGATTCCAAGCAAATTTGTCAGACCCTGTTGTACCTAATAAAAAAGTTTGTAAACAAAAAAACAAAAACAAACAGCTGTAGTGGTGCAATCTCCTGCTTTAAGTGTCTCTGTCATGAGAGAGGAATGGTGGCTGCCATTAATGGCCTCTCCGAATAAAAATGCTAGTTGCCTGGCTGTAATGTGGATTCACTGGTTTCAATACTTTGAATCATCAACCTGGAATAAGTATGCATGAAAAGACATTCAGGCTATGAAGTATATTGATCTGCATGATTGTTTCAGGTCAGTGACAGTAAAAAAGCAGGAGGCTCAACATAACAGCCAGGCATCCAACATTTTCAGAAGGAGGTAAACAGTAGCAACCCCCATATTGTTCTCATGATTACATTAAAGGAAACCAGTCTGCAATCTAAAATTGGCACTGTCTGTTCTGACTCATATTTGAAAGAGCAAGCGTTGGGTTGTTATCGTCATTCTCTCTCCAGCACTTAATGATTTCCTGACCCAGAGCAAGCATAGAGCATCAGAGCAGAAAAAATAGTTGGATAATGTACTTTCCCTGGCCAGCTTCAGAGAATGCCAAGATGCCCAAATCTCATAAGAAGTCTATGCTGCACTGTGCTGCACAGGGGCGGACTGACAACTCATGGGGCCCCCGGGCAATAGAAGATTATGGGGCCCCTCTGGCTTACAGATGGCCACCACGCCAGGAGGCAGTGCAGAGGCGGGGCAGCTAAAATCTTGGGATCTTCACATTAAAAGCATGTCAGTTTCGGACATATCAGGGACAGATCTAAAAAAAACACAGATTTTTACATACTGTCCCTGGTTTTACTGAGCCTGGCAACCCTGATGGGGCCCCCTAGTGGCATGGGGCCCTCGGGCAGTGCCCGAGTGACTCAATGGTCAGTTTGCCCCTGGTGCTGCAGCATCTTCTCATAAAATGTAGCCTTCTCAGCATTCCCAGGGATCTTGTTGGCTGGAGGATGACCTCACCCCCTGCACTAAGGGGGAAGTATATTATTTAGATATTTTTTTCCCCCTACAGGTACTTTTATGCTGTGTTTTGGAAAGGGGCATCTTGTTTGGGATGAGAAATTTGGGAAATTTGTTCTTCAGTCCTGGTTCACACTAGGCTGCGGGAGTGAAGCCGTGCGAGTTAAGTTTAACTCGCACGGCTTCACTCCCGCTGGCAGTCCCGATTTCGGACGCGATTTCAGGCCGGAATCACACTAGTGCGTTGCGTTTTTGAGCTGCGTTCCCGTTGCGAATTTCTCTAGAGGGTGTTCTGCGGATCAACTGCGGTTTAGCTGCGGATCGGGTGCGATTTAGAAGAAATAATTATCTGAGCTGCGTTTTTGGTGAGGGCCAATCATTGTTAGCTGTGTGATGATGTAGGTAATAAAAGGGAGTGACCTTTCTTGGACTCTTCCTTTTTCACGAGCATTCAGTATAGTGTGGAATTGGATTTGGATTTCAGAAGAAATGTGTGCTGCCCTGCCCATGATCATGCCTACAGTTGTTGCTGCAACAGCAGCAATCTTGCTGGAAGTTGAGAGGAGGAGAAGGAGGAGGAGAAGAAGAAGATACTGGGTTCATCCTATCATTGCAAATAGGGATGAAAGAGGGCAGTTCATGATATTATATGAAGATCTCCGTGGGCATGAGGACAAGTTTTTTAATTATACACGCATGTCAATAACCAGGTGATTTTTTATTTAATTTTGCTAAACATTTTCTTTCTCCATTGTTCCATATAAAATTTTTAAATAATTTTTTTTTTTTTTTTTAAGTTTTGATGAATTGTTAGGACTAACGTACCATAGTTTGGAGCGCCAGAACACATGCTTCAGAGCAAGCATCCAGCCTGCACAAAGATTATTAATCACATTAAGGTACTTTTCCACACCTATGTGCATTTTCAAATTGATGTTGAAGCATGTATTCTTTTTTGGGTTCAACTATCCAACATCTGTACTTAGAAATGAACAACCAGACATAAGATGCCCAAAAATATATTTATTTTTTACTTTTCTCCCCAAAATAAAGAAATAGACAACATATATTTGCTTGGACTAATATAAAAAATAAAAACTTTGCCTTCAAGTTTACCTCTGGATTAAACTTTGATTCAAAATATGCACACATGCTTGTTTACTGTGGGCATAACGTAAACTTTAGAGATGTTGATATGTTTTGGGAAATAATGGTGTGTCTGAGGAGTATTGACTTGCTGAAGTAGATTCATCAATCTCGGTGCTTGAAGCATGGCTAGACTCGCCATGGTGCTGTGGCACATGGTGCTGTGGCACATGGTGCTGTGGCCCATGGTGCTGTGGCCCATGTGTCTGAGGCCCATGTTGCTGTGGCCCATGTGGCTGTGGCCCATGTGTCTGAGGCCCATGTGGCTGTGGCCCATGTGTCTGAGGCCCATGTTGCTGTGGCCCATGTGGCTGTGGCCCATGTGTCTGAGGCCCATGTTGCTGTGGCCAATGTTGCTGTGGCACATACATCCCCTGCATTTGTGTTTGTGGCATAATTGAAGGGATTGGGGATGGGATGGGATATGGAGTTCGCCTCTGTTGTACCTCATATATTGAAGTTGGCTCCTGAAAGCTTGAAGTGTAGGATGGAGGAACATAGGGGTAAGGTTGGTTTCCTGGGTCTGGGTACTGGCCTGACATTGGTAAGTGTATGTGTGTTGTTTCTTTTGTTACATATGGCCTTTCCAATGTTGGTTGCTCGCTTGGCACTGTAAATGACTGCAGAACGTGTTCTACTGTGGTTCGCATTTCTAAATATCTCTCAGGTAGAACTTTTTTGATCAATGGTACAAAATTAAGCGCCAGTATTGTAGCTGGACATAAGAAAGCATCCACCTTTCCAGCCATTTGTTGTAACATCTCTAGAAGACGCTCGCTTATGTCCATCTGCGATACTGGCGTTCGCTTACGTGCCACTTTGGCAGGCCGCGCAATGGTTGTCGGAGCTGAGGAGGGTCCAGGCATAGGCTCAGGCAATCCAGAATCAGTCTCTGGGTTTGTGACCCATAGATCTGACCCAAGTGGCATTTCAGGTATTTCCTCATTTGGATCAATGCAAACTGCTGGCACGGATTGGGCCTCAGATTGGCTCTCTGGTTGATCCTCCAGGACATCCTGTTCGTCCCAACTTGCTTCGGTCCTGTTTTTATTAAAAAAGAGAAACATTACTAATGCAAAATATATAGTCACGATACATAGATGATGTAGAGGATAACTTACTCTCTCATCTCTATGAGTGGTTTCAAGAAGGCAAGGTCCTCTGCATACATATAGGGTACTCTAGCTGGTGCCCCCGAGCCACTCCTCACTTCTCTTAGATGTTTGTTGTATTTCTTGAAGGCATCACGCATGCTTCGCCAACGATTCTTGATGTATACCACTGAAAAAAAGAGAAGATACTAATTATTTAATCTTTCTTATTTGTTGAAGGTACCTAGCTACAGGAAATTCATTTGGAAGTCTCCACTATGAGTTCAAGGTTGGAAAATCAACTATATCTGGCATTGTACATGAAACATGCCTTGTTTTATGGAATGTACTAAAACCATTGGTCTTCAAAAAGCCTACAAAAGAAGATTGGTTGAAGATATCTGATGAATTCTGGGAGAGATGTAATTTTCCAAACTGTGTGGGAGCCATCGATGGCAAGCACATACGCATCCTGAGGCCATTTGATAGTGGGAGTCAGTTTTTTAATTATAAAAAATATTTTTCGTTTGTATTAATGGCAGTGGTAGATGCCAAATATAATTTCATTTATATTGATGTGGGTGCTTATGGTAGCAGCTCTGATTCTGGTGTATTTAATCATTCCACATTTGGGAGAATGATAAGGGCGAATAGTCTGGATTTACCCAACGATTCCTCCTTGCCCGGAACAAATGAGCCAGCCCTCCCATTTGTTTTTGTAGGGGACGAAGCGTTTGCCCTTGGTAAAAATCTTCTTCGACCATTCTCAAGTAGAGCGCTGAGCAATGATAAAAGAATATTTAATTATCGGCTCACTAGGGCACGTCGAGTAGTAGAGTGTGCGTTTGGAATTCTTGCCAATAAATGGAGAATATTGCACACCGCCATCAATCTCAGTTTGGAGCATGCTGTCTCTGCTGTCAAAACTGCGTGTGCACTGCACAACTATGTGCGAGAACGTGATGGAATTGATTATGAGGATTCCATGATGCATAACATGGAGGCGGCACAGTGGAGTTTGACTAGGGGCACTAGCAGTGGGAAATTGATTCGAGATCAATTTCTTAATTACTTTCTATCGCCAGCTGGCGAGTTACCTTGGCAGATGCAGGCAATTTAAAAACAAAAAATGTGGTGTTGTCATCAAAATATATGGCCCTTTAAATATTAAAACATAAAATACTAAGCTAAAAATGTCACTATGTGTAATTTGAATGCAGCTTGAAAAAAAAAAAAAAAAGTTATTTTTGGGCAGAATATTAAGGACTCCGAAGTTATTCTCTACCTGAAATTGGACAAAAACACCAAAAATTGGCTTGGTGACACTGTTATGTGTGTTCTGCTGGGTGTCATTGTACAGAGGATGATGTCTTTGTAAGACCACCATGGCCAATAACGTCACAATAGGATGACAAATACAGATAGTCACTCCCCCAAGGATCTGCAAACATACTTGGTAAAGTGAGTTTACATATTTTGGTGATAGACACACACGCAGACTCATACAAACAATGACCAAGGGTGTGGGAATGAGTCACGTGCCACCAGCAACACGGGGACAGGGTGCATTAGGAACACCATGCCAAGATAGAAAACATGTGGCATGGTATGGGTTAGCAGACTTTACATGCCCTCACAGAATGCATGCTTGGATAAAGGCCTGCTCTGGATTTGTGGGCGGTACGCACTGTAGTTATTGGGGTCTACTTAGAATTATAATTTAAGAAGTTAGGGAATGAAAAAATAAATCAAACTTACCTTTGTCAGCTTGAACTTGGGATGAGCACATGCTCCACTCTGGCAAAAGGCTTTTGGTAATTTCAACCCAGGTAGTTTTTTTCAAAACATTGTCCTTATATTTAGGATGCCGGGTGTCATAGATTTGTGGGTTCTCCCTGACAAGCCGGATAAGCTCCTCGGAATCCACACAGTCCTTCACCTTAGCAGTGACTTTTTTGCTCTGTTTTTTGGACATGGCTACTCACCTCAGCAGCATGAAACAGACAGAGGAGGAACTAGGAAAAGGGGGAGGTGGTGGAGGAGGAAAAAAAACTTCCGTTCAAACCGCAACACACCTGCGATTTAGATGCGTACCCATAGAAGATAATGGGACTGAATTCGCACCTGAGCCGCACCGCAAGACATAAAAACCGCACGCGGTTTGGAGGCAATGCGCAGTGCGGATGCATCGCACATATGTGAACCAGCCTCATTGAAAACAATGTATTTTAAAATGTCCTGCGATTTGGATGCGGTTGAAACCGCACTCAATTCGCTTAGGTGTGAACCTAGCCTCAGAGACATCTGTGCAGGTTTCTGCACAGATGTCTATGTAAATCGCGGCCCGAAATTGCAAAAAGTAGTACAGGAACTACTTTTTGAAATCGGTGCAGCGCCGCAGATGTCCTTGTTCACACCTGAGCATTGTTGCTTGATACATGAAGCCCCAAAATGTACATGTGCTTCTTTGAGGGAATTGCGCATTTTTGGATCTATAGACTTTAAGGCCGGATTCACACTAGTGCGGTGTGAATTTCAGCTCTCTTATCTATGCAGAGAGATAAGAGAACTGTTCAGCAGATCCACTGTGTTTTAGCTGCAGATTAGCTGCGAATTTGGAGACCTGGGAGAGGGGAGGGGGAGGGGGGAAGTGCATTGAGCTGAATGAGAGAAATCCTGAAGAGAAATGAACACATCTGCGAATCAGCTGCATACCCATAGAAGATAATGGGCCTGAATTCACACCTGAGCCGCACCGCAAGGCCTAAAATACGCACGCGTTTTTTCGGCAATGCGCAGTGCGAATGCATCGCACATACTGTATGTGAACCAGCCTCATTGAAAACAATGGCCCGGATTCAGAAAGGAGTTACGTCGGCATATCTGCAGATACGCCGTCGTAACTCCGAATGCGGGCCGTCGCATCTCGGCGCCCGATTCATAGAATCAGATACGCCTCAATGTTGCCTAGTCTCCTACGCCGTCGTATCTTAGGGTGCAATACTTACGCTGACCGCTAGGGGCGCTTCCCAAGACTTCCGTGTCGAATATGCAAATTAGGTAGATACGCCGATTCAGAAACGTACATCCGCCCGGTGCATTTTTTTACGTCGTTTACGTAAGGCTTTTTCCGGGGTAAAGTTACCCCTGCTCTATAAGGCGTAGCCAATGTTAAGTATGGACGTCGGGCCAGCGTCGAATTTTGCGTCGTTTACGTAAGTCGTTCACGAATAGGGCTTTGCGTAAGTTACGTTCACGTCTAAAGCATTGACTATTTGCGGCATAATTTGGAGCATGCGCACTGGGATACGTTCACGGACGTATCACGGATACGCTACCCCCGCCTAAAGATACACAATTGTATCGGAATCCGGGCCAATGTATTTAGAAATGTTCTGCGTATTAGATGCGGTTTAAGCCGCACTCAATTTGCATAGGTGTGAACCCGGCCTTAGGGTTCTTTCAGACAGGTGATCAGACCCATCCGCTTTGCTGTGCTACTGTCTGCTGTGTTTCAGTCCACCTTGGAGCTGTGTGCAGGGAGCCCATAGAAGTGGATGCAGACTTAGCAGCTGCAAGGACACAGTTGCATGTCCAAATTTTGGCATGCTGTAGGGATCAGAACGCACAGTGTCTGTGTTCAGATTCATGCACCCACTCCAACTAGGGTTGCCACCTCATCCCTTTAAACACAAACATATATGAATTACACAGGTTCTGAAGCGAATTTAATGCAGATAAGGCACCAAGTGAGTTTAAAGTGGAGTTCCACCCAGGAAAAAAACATTTGCCCAAAAATCATAAAAAAAAAAAAAAAAAAAAATTATACTCACCCGAAATACCTGTTGCTATGCAGAAGTTCGTAATCTGCCTATTCCGTAGCCGCGGTCATTCTTCTTCTTCATCTTCTCCTAGTGAATGGGGTGCGCTGCTTTCTGGGAACTGTGTGTGTTCTCAGAGAGCAGCCGCCCATTCACAAGTCGGTGCGAGACTCGCGCATGCGCAGTAGGAAATGGGCAGTGACGCCATAAGGCTTTACTGCCTGTTTCCCCTAGTGTGAATGGCGGCGTAGGACCTGCATCGATCGTGGGATTGGCATCGGGGGGGGCCATCAGCGCGGGCAAGTAGGACAGGTAAGTGTCCTTATTAAAAGTCAGCAGCTACACTGTTAGTAGCTGCTGACTTTTAAAAAAAATAATTTGAGGGTGGAATCCCGCTTTAATTACCACCTCAATCAGCCGCAGAACCTGTATAATTAATATGCGTTTGGTTTTAAAGGGATGAGGTGGCAACCTTTGTAGACACTACAACTTTTGCAATATACGTTTATTTTTATTTTGTTTTACCTAAAACATGTAGCAGAATACATATTGGCCTTAATTGATGAAGAAATTCGATTTATTTTTTTTTACATTTTTTTTTAGATGTGTTTTATAGCAGAAAGTAAAAATTATTATTTATTTTTTCAAAATTTACTGTCTTTTTTTGTTTACGGTGATCGAATATTACCAAAAGAAAGCTCTATTTGTGGGGGCAAAGAAAGGACATCAATTTTATTTGGATACAGCATCACACGACCGCGCAATTGTCAGTTAAAGGAACACAGTGCCATATCGCAAAAAATGGCCTGGTCAGGAAGGGGGTAAATCTTCCGGAGCTGAAGTGGTTAAAGTGGTTGTAAACCCCCAAAAAAAAAAATTAAAACCTGCAGGACAAAGGCATAATGAGCTAGTATGACTAGCGCACTTGCTCATTATGAATTACTTACCTTAGATCGAAGCCCCCGAAGCCGTCCTCGTCTCCCCCTCCGGCCGAAGACATCTCTCTGGAAGATTACTTCCGAGTATCACCGCTCCGGCGCTGTGATTGGCCGGAGCGGCAAAGACGTGACTCCGCGCATGCGCGCGGGAGTCGGCATTAGCCATTGAGAAAACCGTCATTCTCACTGCGCCTGCGCTGTAGACAACAGTGTATTCCTTTTGGCAAATATCTCCAAAACCGCATAGGTTTAGGAGATATTGCAAACACCTACAGGTAAGCCTTAATCTAGGCTTACCTGTAGGTGTAACTTCCCACAGAGGTTTCACAACCACTTTAATGTGTGTTTACAATCCAGGTAATGAAAAATGGTAGGGGGGTTCTCCATACTAGAATCTTGGTTCCTCCACTCTGTAACCATTCCTATCTATTTCAGCCTCAGGTTGACCATCACTGTTTCACCCCCTGCTTGTTTGCAACTTGGTTTTGGGTTAGTACGTCTGTGCTGGCAGCTCAGCAAGAAACTTCATTGGATACATCTGTTACCTGCTTTACAGGGTCAAATACAATGCTGCCTCACTACAGATACTGGAAATTTGACTGCAGTAAGTGGTGACTTGGGAAGGTTTCAATTGCATGAGGTTTGATACCTCCTGTAATTTATAGGAACTAAGAGATGCATTTTAAATGCAAAGCAGTATCAAATAACTGCAGCAGTTCTGACTCTTTCGGTTTTTAATAATTTAAGGATCTACTGCTGAAATATTCCCTTTTCTGACTATCTGGTCTTGCAGTGCTACCTTGTAATTGGACTCATACAGTCAATCCAGAGGTGATAGTTACATTTAAATTTTATCTAGAAACATTGTAAAATCTTTCATATTATTTTTCTAGCCTAGCTTGTAGACAGCTTTTCAAAAATGTTCTTATGCTTCACTACTTGTAAAGACCATGGACTACTTTTGCAAATGTTGCTGTTCGTAGGAGGTTTGCCTGTGTTGCATGTATGCTGAAGCGTATCTAAGGAGCTGCAAGAAGAAAGGGATCCCCCACCCTGCACAGCCAGGCACACTGCATCCTCACCAGCACTCTGCAATCAGGAAACAGTCCAGTGCTTTGTTTTCTTTTTTGTTTTATTGAGGGTGAGATGCTGATGCTGAGTCATACCAGCCTCCCGGAGTTACTCACCCTGACCCAGATTCAAACACAGGCTTGGCTGCCAGCTGAGTCAAAACATTTTACCTACGCGCACAAAAAATACTATCTCTACCTAAACTAGCACACTAGAGGGTGCTACACAAGGAAGCTACATTAGGGCTTGTTTGGCAGTGACCTTGAGTGAATAGTTATGCCGTTAAATACTGTATGGACATCATCACACAGAAGCTTTCCCTATGAAGGATCTCAGGCCTTCTTCCCTGTCAGACAATATTATCTTCTCTCCAATATATTAAATAGTAGTTAGTCACATTCAACTGGACTGCCTTCTATAATGTTGAAGATGTTTTGTAGCCACTTCTTCAGTTCTAATGAGCATACCTGGGAATTTACTGGATCTGACCCAGCAATAGCAGAATTTAGCTCTGGTTGCCAGGTCATTACCGCAATAGTTGCATGTACAGAATTTATTTTCCGGAAATGTAAACAAAGCGCAGTATGCGTTATGTAGTTTCTCGATATCAGGGGATGGTTCACAGAAGAGCTGGCACATCTGCCAACACCCAACAGGGCCGAAGACGATCCTTGCGGGTACTCCCACATAAGAATGCGTGAGCCGACATGGCTGCAAACCTCCGTGCGTGATTGCACTCGCCAGTGCTCCATGGAGCATGCAATGCGTGACAGATCCTGGTGCCCAGTGGCCTATTTAGGCCAGCAGTCTGCTCCACAAGTTGCTGGATGATCATCAGCCCCCCAGTGTGTTCCTGCTTATACTATTATTGGATTCCCTGTTATTGTCCCAGCTTGCCATTGACCTGTCTTGTCTCCATCCCAGGCTCTGACCCCTGGCTTCTTCTACTGACTCTGCTGTTGCCCGATTGCTTGTGTATGACCTTGGCCTGTTCTACTGAGGCTGCTGCTGGCTGATCTCTTGCGTTTGACTCCGGCTTGTTCCTGACTCTGCTTCCTGTCTCTCCCTGCTGCCAAGTATCACCTGTACTTCTGAGAGCCTACTGCTCTGCAGTGTATTCTGCTCATCTGGTGATCATCCAGTGAACATCATCTTAGCACTTCAGCCTAATGTGGCTGGCAACCTATGCTTCTTTTGGCATAGCATCTCCTGTTTTCACCTTCAGGGGTGCTCTGCACTTGGTCGCAAGGTGAGCCCTCTCAGCCTCCGACTAGCTACGTGACACTTAGGCCTAGTACACGAGAGGATTTATCTGCGGAAACGGTCCGGAGGACCGTTTCCGCGGATAAATCCTCTGGCGGATTTTGATCTCATAGTTGTACTAACCATGAGATCAAAATCCGCGCGGAATTCCCTCCGCGGTGACGTGTCGCGCCGTCGCCGCGATGATGACGCGGCGACGTGCGCGACGCTGTAATATAAGGACTTCCACGCATGCGTCGAATCATTACGACGCATGCGAGGGATGGATTCGGACGGATTGATCCGGTGAGTCTGTACAGACCATCGGATCAATCCGCTGGACTGGATTCCAGCGGATCGATTTCTTAGCATGCTAAGAAATTTTGATCCGCTGAAAAACCATCGGCCCGAAAAATATCCGCGGATAAATATCCGCTGGTGTGTACACACCAGCGGATCTATCCGCTGAAAGTGATCCGCGGATAAATTGCAGCGGATAGATCCTCTCGTGTGTACGGGGCCTTAGAGTCAAGCATGCTTTGCCCTGGCAGTAAAAACTGGCTGAAACATAGAGAGAAGAAAGGAGGATGCACAGACCTTGTGCAGTACCAAAGATAAAATGTTATTTAAAAATGTAACAGCAATAGTAATATTTGCTTTTGTTTTTTCACCTTGCTTTTGTTGTTTGCTGTCCCTAAAATTTTTGTGTTGTGAACCCCTCCAGGGTGTCACACACACACCCGCTGCTGAGCTAACCCCCATCACAGTATGTTCTATGTATGTACTGTGTATGTAGCATCTTCCATGTGTGTATGTTACATACATATTCTATGTGCATGTGTAGCATATTGTATGCAGTGTGTATTTATGCGGTACTGTTGTGCTAAGTATAAGAGGGTGGTGGTGAAAATAATCCAAATAGGTTTTGTGCGCTGGACTATATATGCTTGTGACTCTAAAACTATGTACATTACATAAAGGGGGAGGGGGGGGGGTGTCTGCGCTGTGGAAGGGCAAGGAAAGTGGAAAGAATGTAACTAATAACACACTCAAACAGGTATATAAATCCAATAAATAGTGAATGGTAAAACGCACTAACGTTCACACCTGTGAAACAGGTATAATAAGAGTAATAACCAATGAATCCAAAACACATAGAATACATATACCAAATAAAAAATTATATCAAACAGTGCACATAAAGATTTATAGTGATATAGGTCCAATAAATGGATAGTCCAGCCAAAGTGGTGATAAAATGATCAAAGTTTGTATATAAGGTGACTCCCACCACCGAAAATGATAACAAAACACACTTAGTGCTGCAGGATTCTTCAGTGATACACCTTTGTGTCTGCAAGCAGCTCACCTCACTGCAGTTAGACAAACAGCATACGCAGACCGTAAATGAAAATGGTATTTTCCACGGTATGGCAGTCTCCTTTAAGTTGTTGCAGTCCTCTCAATGACAGATAAAGGCCATACATATAGGTGTAAAAACAGGGAGAGCAATCATAGCGTACCTCGGATGGGGAACCACATAAGGGCAAGCGCCAAACACAAAGTATTGCACTCACTTGTTGTACAGGGAGCGTGGGCAAAACTCCACGAACGCCGAGTTCGTAAGCCCTCTATGTGTATATGGCTCTGTATAGGTCCCTTACTGTTACCAGGTCTTCAGTAGGTTAGGTACTCGATGGGTGATATAAAGGGTAAAGGGGAGGCATACATTGCATAATCCTGTTGAAAAGACGTTTATTAAAACCATAGAACAAATAAAAACTCACATTTAGCAGATGGAACAAATGTACTAAATCCACAAGCTCGTCTTCCTGTTGTCAGGATGTTGGTATACCTAATGCTCCAATCCCGACGCGTGTCGTCACGTCACGTGACTTCATCAGGGGATCCCCACATCGGGATTGGAGCATTAGGTACACCAACATCCTGACAGTAGGAAGACAAACTTGGCACTCCTGGATTTAGTAAAAAAAACTCAGTATATGGCCAGTTTAACACATTTACTTTAACCACTTGGCGCCCGCGCCCTAGCCGAATGATGGCTACAACGCAGACCCCAAATGCCGGGAGGACGTCAATAGACGTCCTCCCCTTCGCACGCGCTGTGATCACCCGAGTCACTGAGACTCGGGTGATCACAGATCCGAGTAAGGGCCCAGTTCTGGCCCCTTACCACATCATCTGCTGTCAGCCAATGACAGCTGATCAAGTGATGTAAACAAAAGCCTGTAATTTGTTTGTTTTTCTCACGCTGACAGTGTGAGGAGAAAAAAAAGCCGATCACCAGCTTATGTGAAAGGGACATCAGTTCCAAGAGAAAGGAGGCACATCTGCCTCGTGTGCCACCAGTAACCCCTGCCAGCGCCACCTTTCAATGCCTCCTCAGTGCCACCTATCAATGCCTCCTTAGTGCTGCCTATCAGTGCCCATTACTGCCACCCATCAGTGCCCATCACTGCCAGCTATCAGTGCCACCTTTTAGTGCCACTTCTCAGTGCCCACCAGTGCCACCTTATCGGTGCCCATCAGTGCAGCCTCATCAGCTTACATCAATAAAGGAGAAAAATTACCCGTTTGCTGCGGAAATTAACGATTACCTGGTCGATTAATCGTTAATTTCTTTGATCAATTAAAAAAAATTTGATCAAGGACGATTCGCGGAGTGAGCTCCCCGTTCTCGCCCATAGGAAAAGCCGCGGCTTCGGCCTAGCTCCGGAGCCGCGGCCATCTTGGTCCACCCGGTGGCAGCTGAGTAGCGGCGCGCTGACGTCATCATCACCCGCCTGCTTGTATCATCTTCCCTTGCGCACCGCACGTGTCCATCAGCTACTCTGCGGACGGGTCTGCCTGCCTGATGTATAGTCAGGTAAGAGTGGACAACCATACTGTGTGTGGTAATATTATGGGGGCAGATGTATATATTCCTGGAGTATGGGGGCAGATGCCTCATTTATACTTATGAGCCGGTGTATGTGTATTCTTGAAGTATGGGGACAGATGTGGATATTAAAGCATGGGGGCAGATGTGGATATTAAAGCATGGGGACAGATGTGGATATTAAATCATGGGGGCAGATGCTGTAATATACACATCTGCCCCCATACTGCAAGAATAAACACATCTGCCCCCATGCTTTAATATACACATCTGCCCCCATGCTTTAATATACACATCTGCCCCCATGCTTTAATATACACATCTGCCCCCATGCTTTAATATACACATCTGCCCCCATACTGCAAGAATATACACATCTGCCCCCATACTGCAAGAATATACACATCTGCCCCCATACTGCAAGAATATACACATCTGCCCCCATGCTTTAATATACACATCTGCCCCCATGCTGTAATATACACATCTGCCCCCATGCTGTAATGTACACATGGGGGCAGATGTGTATATTCTTGCAGTATGGGAGGCAGATGTGGATATTATAGTGGGGGGGGGGGGGGGAGATGTGGATATTACGGTTTGGGGGCAGATGTGGATATTATGGTATGGGGGGGAAGTCATGGATTGTGGAAACCAAATAGTGTCGAGTGATTGTATATAGTGTATACCACATTTACCACTGACTAATGCAGAGTTGCAATGCAAAGAGGTCAGCTAAAAGTAGTTGTATCTGTATGTGCGTTAATTAATCGAAATTAGTCGATTAAAAAAAAACGATTAATCGAATACAAAAATTTTAATCAGTAACAGCCCTAAAAAAAAATATATATTATTTTTTTAACAAAAAATAAAAACCGCAGAGGTGATCAAATACCACCAAAAGAAAGCTCTATTTGTGGGGAAAATTTGGGTACAGTGTTGTATGACTGCGCAATTGTCATTCAAAATGCATCAGCGCTAAAAGCTGAAAATTGGTCTGGGCAGGAGGGGGGTTTAAGTGCCCAGTAAGCAAGTGGTTAATCCTGTTGCCATGGAATGTGTCCAGGCTTATTCTGAATGTCCAAGAACAGGAGGCATGTAACCACTGATATGCAATTCCATTTTTGGTGTCAGAAATTCTGAATGTGGTAATCCTTTGATTGATTTACTGTACATGGCTGAAGGTATAAATTGTTCTCAAATCACCAGGGTGGAGATGTTAAAATGACAATGTGTGGAAGACTGAAGACCCCACCTCTGTTTAGAGATGGTTGTTTGAATTTGACACAGTGGGCCTCTTTCATGCCTCTCTGTTCAAAATGTGAACCTCGCTGTTCTCAAATATTCCTGCTTCCTAAGGTGTTGGAGAACTACTGTCAGGAAAGGTTCCATCCGCTTGTAATACCTATCATTTGGCATGCAGTACTGAGGTCCACCAGCAGGTGTCTCCTGGCAGTTTTGAACTGTCAGGGGAACTTCTCCCTGGTGGTGTTATGTCATCCTTGGGCCGCAGTACTGGCGTCCACCAGCGGATGGATCCTGGCAGTGTGGAGCAGACAGCACCTTCTGCGCTCAGGTGTGACTTGAGGCCAATTACAGGCATTCCTATAAATACCCGGCAAGTGCAAGCACACCTTGCCCTGGTATCATCCTTGTGCCCTGATCTGTACCTGCTGCCTGATTATCTGAACCTGTTCCTGAAATCTGCTACCTGAGTTCCTGATCCTGTCTCTCTGTCCTGACCCATCCATCCTCTCCCTGTCCTGTGTTCCTTACCCCATCTGCTGATCTCCCTGTGTATGACATTGGCCTGGCTAACATTTATGCTTCTGGAATATCCCTTTGTCCATCTGCGGATCTGCTGTGTATGACGCTGGCCTGGCTATCGTTTATGATTCTGGCATTTCCCATTTATTGTACATATCTGTCTGCTGTTATTTGTGGGTCTCTGTCTGTTGGTTGGTTTGTTGCACTGTGTCATATTGGAGTTGGTTGTATTTATATTATTCACTTACCTAAATAAATCATTATATTTTCATTTATATGTGTTTGGTGTTCCTCTGTTGCTGGCCACACAGTTCTGGTCACACCTGGTACATGACAACTACCTGTAGAATATCCCCTTCTATGCTAAGCCATTCGTTTGTGTGGTGGCTTTTTATTCCTTGCTACAGTGGTCATCAACCCTGTCCTCAGGGCCCACTAACAGGCCAGATTAATAATTACCTTGGGGAGATGCAGACTAGAATACTGCAATCGCTGAGCAGCAAATAATATCACCTGTCATGTATTTCAGTTGTTTTGCAAACCTGGCCTGTTAGTGGGACCTGAGGACAGGGTTGATGACCACTGCCTTACTATACTGCAGTTTATCTACCAATCACTATAATCTTATGTGGGTTTTCGCATGTTAATGACAGTTTAAGCCTAGGTTCACATTGGAGCGATTTGTCATGCGATTTGAGAGATCAAATCGCATGACAAATGGCAGCCTATTGGAGGCAAAGGCACTGTTCCAATTGGTGCGACACCGATTTTGTGGTGCCACACCGATTTGCAAAAGTAGTTCCTGCACTACTTTTGCCGATTTCAGGTGCGATTTCCATAGACATTTGTGCATGAAGCCACACAGATTTCTATCAAGTAGCAGCTGAAATTGCGCTGATCTTGCTACTTTGAAATCGCACTACTTCAAGTAAAGTAGTGTGATTTCAAAGTAGCATCAATGTGAACCGGGGCTAAAGTAATTTTTATTAAGGCTGGGTTCACACATGAGCACCCAGAGGCTTACATTTACAGTTTCGGGTCCCATTTCAGCCCGTGGGTTTTTTTTTTCCTTCTTTGAATTCAGACCTGAAAATCACCAAAAGATGCAAATCGCACTGGAGCCTCTAAGTAGTTGTGTGAACCGGCTCCATAGAGAGCTGGTCACAATGTCCTGCTATTGCGAACTGGATGCGAGGGAACCCGCATCCAATTCACACTGTGAACCCAGCCTAAAAGAATTAATAGTATATCCTAACAAATGTACAGAGACTGTATTAAACACTGTATAGGTGATTTTGATCGAACAAATGTAATTACTGGCTTTGTATCAACCTGCTTTGCTCACAACTGCTATATCCGCAGTAATTCTGTACATTTTCATATATATATATATATATATATATATATATATATATATATATATATATATATATATATAAACATACAGTATACTTAAAGGGGTTGTAAACTCTTGAATTTTTTTAACTTAATGCATTAAGGTGAAAAACCTCCTGTGATGCATCAGCCCCCCTTTTTACTTGCCTGACCCCTGTCTTTCCAGTGACGGGGACGAGCACACCAGCTCCAGCCGCTGTCGGGTACTGTTTGGATAGACTGATAGCAGCGCAGCCATTGGCTAGTGCCGCTGTCAGTGAAATCCAATTTTTCTATTGAAAAGCCTATGGCGTGCAAAACACACCCAAAAAACTCCACCCTGTGCAGAAAAAATGTGCACACACATAAAGAGGTGCGACAAAAACGTGCAACGATGCTACGATAATTGGTCCTCCTCACAAAGGACCTGACCCTGATCCCCCGGGTTGTTAGGCTCCAGACGGGGACTGAGGTACTCAAATGGTGCGAGCAACCGAAGCTGACACGGACCCCATTCCTTGGAGGGTCTGCCGAAACAGAACCCAGAAACAGAAGGCCATGTCCACCCACTCCCAAGACGTTCATGGCTGACCCGAGGACCGGCACCCTACTAATCACTCGTGACAAACGTGAACACCAAACAAAAAAAATACCTAAAAGTGACAAACAAGGGGAAAAATAAATTAGAAAGTGGGGTAGAAGGAAGATGAGTAGCGTAAAAAAGTGACCATCGTGCAATACGATGGCCGGCCCTCCAATGAAAATCAATGACACAAGAGATGGGGGCAGGGCCGAGTCCTGCTGTCTGTGTCAATGAACACAGCAGCAGGACATTGGAGAGCACCCACACAAGTGCCCTGAGGGAGAGCGGCTCTCCAACGGGGCACTTGAAGAGGAGCCAGGAGCGCCACTGAGGGACCCCAGAAGAAGAGGATCGGGGTCTCTCTGTGCAAAACCCTTGTACAAAGGAGGTAAGGATGACAGGTTTGTTTTTTAACAAGAAACATTTACATATCCTTTCAAATAAAAAAAAGTCCTGGTAACCCTGCAATGAAGACTGATTGCTCAGGTACTCAGTGTTATAGGGTGAAAACAATTGGTCACTGTCTTACAGTTGTGCTTCTGCATGGTTACTCTGGTTCACCAGCTTCCAATGGACAATACAAGGGGTTATTGCCACACACGGGCATAGTCCACTCGTGTCATCTGGAAACCTACTCTGAGAAAAGCTATGTAGCTATCAATAGAGTGCTTGCTTGTAGACAGGAAATGGCTGCAAAAAAAGGCTGTAGGAGATCATCATTACTAGGATGTAACAAAGAATGGGGAAAAAATATAAAAAAGTTGAACAGTAAAACCATCTTTTATTTTTAAAATGTAATTGTTTAGGATACAAAGTTATTTAGCAAACTAAAGGTCTTTCAATTAGGGTTTACATCTGCATCTACAAGGATTCTTTAATTAGTTTGTTGGTGCATGTCCAAAAAAGAAATATAATCTTATCCTTGAAATGTCAATCCATTATCATTTTCCAAGCACAAATACTTTATTCTTCAACTCAGCGATTACACAACCCACTTTTGTACTTTTGCAACATCATCACTAAGCTATATGGGTTTGATATACATCTTGTTTTTTTTATGAGCACCAATATAAAGCTTCCAATCACATAATAATTCTCAGGAATAGGTACATATAATTGTGCTACTGCAGCAACACAGTTATATGAGGTTTTCCGCAGCTTTTTTTTTACCCGATTTATACATGCCATATGCTGCTATAAAGGCTAGGTAGGCCCAAAACGTATACTTACAGTGCATTCTATCAACGTTTCCTTACATCATCTTGAGTCTGTTCCCTCACCAAGTAAATAAATGTACAAGCAAGAGTGTCTCACTCTCACCTCTCCTGCTGCATCCCTGTAATGTAAAGCAAATGAACAGACTCTAGGTGTGGCTGGGAATTCAGGTGCAATAATCTTGCTGCCAGGAAAGTAAAAGGCATTCAAAATCATGAAATATCAATTGGGAAATACAGATGTTTCCTTTGGTCAGATTGGCTGACAGCCTAATGTCTATAAAGCAGTGGTTCTCATTCTCATTTGGCCCACTAACAGGCCAAATGTTATGCATTACCTTGGGGAGATGCAGACTAGAATACTGCAATTGCTGAGCAGAAAAAGATATCACCTGTGATGCATTTCAGTTATCTTGCAAACTTGGCCTGTTAGTGGGTCCTGAGGACAGGTGTTGAGAACCACTGCTATAAAGAAACAAAGGGGGTAATCCACAAAAGAGATACTATCCCCTATTTTGTAGCTGCTATAACTTTTGCGCAAACCAATCAATATATGTTTATTGCAATTTTTTTTACCAAAAATATGTAGAAGAATACATATCATCCTAACCTGAGGAAAAAGTTTGTTTAAAAAAAAAAAAAAAAAATGGATATTTATTATAGCAAAAAGTGAAAAATATTGTGTTTTTTTTTTTTCAAACTTGTCCCCCTTCTTTTGTTTATAGCGCAATAAATAAAAACCTCAGAGGTGATCAAATACCACCAAAAGAATGCTCTATTTGTGGGGAATTTTTTTTATTTGGGTACAGTGTTGCATGACCGCGCAATTGTCATTCAAAGTGCGACAACGATGAAAGCCGAAAAATGGCTTGGGCAGGAAGGGGGTGAAAGTGCCCTGTATTGAGGTGGTTAAAGATGGTGCAGCCATAAGACCATATAAACCTCCTGCAAGGCTATTTAAAACACCTGAACATTTTCAAAAAATATGGGGATTTAGTCACACCATATGGCTATATGGTGCTTAAGCCCACTTACTGCGTCAAAGTACCCCATTATCAGTGGGTCCCATGCTATCCATTTAATGGAAGATCCTGCTTCTCTAAACCATGGAAGAAATACACTCCTCTATATGGGAGAACTAAAATGACTCCTCCCATAACACAGGTGGAGTGGACACTAATAAGAGACAATGGTGGGGGAGTGGGGTTCTCCAGCCCAAAAGTATTTGGTCAGAATTCATACAATGGACAAACAAAAATTTGGAGGGCACACTCTAAAGAATGCATTAAAGATGGTGCATCCATAAGACCATATATGACGCAGTAAGCAGGAGATAAATGTCATTTTTGCATGTGTGCGCTGTAATATTTTGTTCCACTGCTATAAAGGACTCACAGATAGCTCTGACCATCATAAATCAGGTAAAATAGTCACTAAACAAATTGGAAAACCTTGTCTGATCACTATGGTTTTGACCTGACAACCTTGTGCCCAAAAGTGTCACCAGCTGTCTCCACCCATTTGTGTTATTTGATTACTATCAAAAACTAAATGTTATATTCAAAATGCTTGTCCATGTATAAATATTTAAAGGAGTTCTCTAAGCTAAAACTTTTAACCCCCGCTGTAAAACTATACAAAATAAACTTTCACTTACCTGCCTACGATCCCCCGTTGTTCCGTTATCGCCGCGCGTGCTCCGGTTCCTGTCAGCTTCCTCTTCCTGCGGGTCGGTGACTCACCGTGCGCTCAGCCTATCAGCGGCCGCGGCGGGACATTGCTGCGGCCGCTGATAGGCTGAGCGCACGGTGAGTCACCGACCCGCAGGAAGAGGAAGCTGACAGGAACCGGAGCACGGGCGGCGATAACGGAACAACGGGGGATCGTAGGCAGGTAAGTGAAAGTTTATTTTGTATAGTTTTACAGCCCGGGCACAGCGGCGGTTAAAAGTTTTAGCTTGCAGAACTCCTTTAAAACAATACTTTTTATTCCATGGATTTGTGTTGCTTGCAGGCAAAGTTTTTCCAACACCTATGCTTTATGGTGTCGCCATCTTGAATCAAAATATAAAAAAAATAAAATAAAATAAAAAACACGGAGACCTAGACGAGGGACTGAGTTTGCTTTGGATAATAAAACTTAATTAAATTGTATTTTCAGTTCCAAGCTGCCATTATGGAAGCTTGGAGATCTGTTGTTTTTGGTATTTATTGCATCACTGCTTTCTAATTATATCCTAACGCAAGGTTTTTATGCACCCCTTAGTTGGTAGTTAAAGCACTCTGCTTTTAGACTGTACAGTATATTGCAGAGCCTATACTTATGTTTTTGTCTTTTTTAAAGCCTCTTGCAATACAAGCCAAAGAAGCTTCTTTTAAAATCCTAAGCCCGTCCCTCCAACTTCTGCTTACATCACATCCTGCTTAGCTCCTAAACCCATCCAGCTAGTTTATTTACATAGCAATGGGGAGAGCCTTAGCTTGTAACAACACATGGTCCTAAAATCTAACTCCATATTATGGCTATAAAATCACTACAAATACCCATGGCAATGCATACCATCTCTTGACTTTATAATGGAAAATTAAATACTTACCTTCCCGTAATTTTCCTTTCCTGGTACCTATCCATGGCAGCATACACATGGTTGGTTGCTCCACCCCCGGCAAACCCACAGGACCATTATAACTCTATAAAAGAGAGAGACGCCCCCCGCCCCCATTCTCGTAACTAGACTCAATTCAGCCACAAGAATAAGAACAATGGAATATGCTGCCATGGATAGGCACCAGCAAAGGAAAACTACGGAAAGGTAAATATTCAGTTTTTCCATTTTCCTGGTACCTTCATGGCAGCATACGCATGGTAAATAATTTGCTACCAGGGAGGGAAATGGTGAAGAAAACAGAATTTTAAAATTGACTATTACAAAACAAAAAAATGTAAGGTGTCCTCCCAAAATCCCAGGAGGTGAGACTAGCTGGATCTAGGCTGTAGTCAGTCATAAACCTGGAAAACCAAGAGAGAGCCTAGGGCTTGAGTTTCTGAGACTTTGTGCCCTGATGTAACAGCTACTAGGAAGGTCGCCTTCGGTGTGATGTCTTCCAAAGAACAGCCTTTCGTAGGCGCAAAGGGAGGCGATGAAAGAAAATTTAGCACTATTGGTAAGTCCCATTTGGGGTATAGACTTCTTCTTGGTGGTTTTAGCCTTATTAGCACTCTTATGGCCCGTACACACAATCCAAAAATCGTCCGACTTTTTTCACTTAATAGTCGCAAGTAGAAATTGAATAGGTTACTAAAAAAAAAAAATGTATGTCATGTGTTGTAATGTATTTGTATTGTATTTTCAGATGATAACTATACTGACTAAATGAAAATTGTACGATCTGGTATCATACAAGGAAAATTTTCGTGCTTGTCCGATCTAATAATATTGGATAATTTGTCATGATCGTCTCTCGAAAGCTCTGTACTAATGATCTGATTATCGTACGATATTCGGATCATGTGTACAGGCCATTAGAATGTGTTCTACCAGAGGATTGTGGTGTCCGTGAGAGCTGAGAGGTGCACCTTCAGGGTATTAAGGCCTAATCCTAAATCTAGGCCTGACTGGAGATATTGCAGCACGTGCTAATTCGAGAAAATCGCAGATCGCAGCCATTATTAATTAAAAAAAATTTAATAATAAAAATGCTATAAATCTATCCTCTATTTTGCACAAACCAATCAAAATACGCTTCTTGCAATTTATTTTACCAAAAATATGTAGAAGAATACATATCAGCCTAAACTGAGGAAGAAATAAAAACGTTTTATATATTTTTTGGGGATATGTTCTTATAGTAAAAAATATTGGGCCAGATCCACAAAGCAGATGCGCCGACTTAACTCGAGATACGCAGCGTAATTGAAATTTACACGGCGCGTATATTTGCGCCTGATCCTCAAAACGAGATACGCCTTAAAATCAGGTTTTTCCGTCCTACCTAAAATAATTACACCGGCGCTTTTCCGTGTGCAAATTACGCTAGAAACGCCGCTGTTTTGATAGGCAAAGATGCAAATGAGGGAGATAGGGCGATCCACAAAATTAAGTGTGTGCGCCGTAGATTACGCCCTGTGCGCTTCTGTTAGTTTCAATGTGTAAATTTACACATTATAAAAGGTGCCCTAATTTTACACATACCGTGTAAAGGTCAGCTAAAGCAACACCATTAAGGAAGAGCTGAGCACACACACTTGCTGGACTACAGTGTGTATGCCAACATGCCAGGGGCATCCATGCGCATAGCTAGACTAGTGACTTCAGTGACCGAGGGTACCCCCTCTTTTGAGGGAACAGCAGTCAGAAGACGCCTCGCAGAATGCATCTTTGCACAGTAAACACACACATTAATTATGTCACAATGAGAATGCATGCATGCACACCCACTGTGGTCCCTAGCACAGACATATCACATGCACATCTAATTGGATTAGATCCAAGTACCCCCCCCCCCATTGGTACTTGGGAGCAGTAACGCCACGCCACGGCTCCAATTCTGTTACTGTGCATTCATACACCATTCAGGGACCTGGGATCACTTCTCCCTGGTCCTGGGGATCCCTTCTCCACCAAAACTGAGGGTGACACCCTTATTTAATCAGGAATGCCACCCCCCCCACATTCACACACATAAACCAAATCATATGTACAGTATAATAAACAAAATCATAAAAATCTAAAAAAAAATCATAAAAATAAAAAATCAAAAGTACCCCTGCAAATTAATTCCGGCGGCGATTGCTCCATCTGGGCTGCCCACGGGCACGGACACGGGCACGGCCACGGCCAACCGGAGGATCTTCATGGGGGGGGTGTTAGCAGGGGAGGGAGTATCTTCGTGGGGGGGTGTGAGCAGGGGAAGGAGGATCATCCGGGGGGGGTGGGTGAGCACGGGAAGGAGGAGCCTCCCCTGGTGTCTGTCCTCCTGCTGGCCTGCCCTCCAAGGCCACTGCTATCCTTGTGAGACAGACAGTGACGGCAGCCGTATTGGCCTGGCCAGCCCGGGTATTGTCCTGGACAGCCCGGGTATTGTCCTGCACAGCCTGGGTCAGGGCAGTCACCTCCTGGGCCACGCCTGTTGTGGCGGTCTGCAGCTCACACAAACATGTGATGACCGCCAATGAGTTGGTGGCCACGTCACCGAATGACTCCTTCATTACACCCAGGCTGTGCTCCATCTGGGTCAGAGTGTCTTTTATCTGACCCAGAGTGCGGGTCTGCCGGGCATTGTCCTTCTGCAGACTGGCCGGCAGACGCTCGGCCACCCCCCTGGTCTCCTGGGTCGCCATCCTGCCTGCCCCTGAGGCTTGTGGCCTGGGATGAGGGGGGAGAGTGACCCTTGTGGGTTGCGGCCTGTTGGGGGAGGAGTGGGAGGGGCTACCCCTGATGGTGGCCTGACTGCTGCCAGACTCTGGGGTAGGCTCTGGGGTAGCCTCAAGGGTATCCTCAAAGGTAATCATATCCGATGCCAAAAGGACTTCTCTGCCAATTTGAAGATCTTCTTCTTCCTCCCCCTCATCCTCCTCCCCCTCATCCTCCTCATGAGGGGAGGTTTGTCCACTCCCCTCCCCTCCCCTGGGGAATCCTCAGCAGCCTCTTGTCCTTGGGGTGGTGCAGCAGCCTGGCCTGATGGCCCAGCAACCTCCTGGTCATCTGTGGAGGACACAAAACAATCACAGGTTTGAGGATCCACACACTTGGCACATCTTCCCTTCCCCCACCCACACATGCTAATCACCAGATAGAAAAACCAAAAACTTACCTGGCCTCACAGTAACACCTGTCTGATATCCACGCAGGCCCACCACCTGCTCTGGCTGGAAACACCGGGCCACTGCCCATTCCTCCTCACTCGACGGATGGGGCAGGCTGGGCCTCCTCCAGTGCCCGTGGTATGGGCATTGATCTTTGCCACCTTATTACGGACCACGCTCTTTAGAGCGTTGATCTTTTTTTGGATGCCAGCGGGGGTCCTCGTCCCCCCCCCCCCCCCCACCGCATTGATCTGATCCGTTATCTTTTTTAGAATCGCCTTCCTTTGGGCCGGGGAGGTGTTCCGGCTCTCAGGCCCATGTAAATAGCGCCCATATAGGACGATGGACCTAGCAAGGATTTGCTTCTCAACCTGATAAAAATTGAGCTTCCTGCGCTTGGGTGCCATCACAGACACCACTCAGTAACAAGAAGAAACTCACAGGACAAACAAACAAAAATACACACACAACAAACAAACAAAAAAACTCACACAAGAAACACACAAAAAGCAAAACACACAAGCAGACAGCTACTACAAATTCAAAAACAAACACGCAAAAAACAAACACAAAATACAATCAGCAAAAAACAAACACAAAATACTATCAGAAAAAAAAAAGAAAATACACCCAGAAAAAAACAAACAGAAAATACACTTAGCAGAAACAAACACCAACTACAATCTAATACTTCTCCAAAACTTCTCTATCACACACAACTCACCAACAAACACCGACAAACGTTCAGAGCAGAAGCAACTTGCTCTAGGAAGGGTAACACAGGGAAATACTTTTGCAAGGGAAGTGTGTTTGACTGGGGCTATTTATACACAGGGCGATCCTCAAACTAAGTACGCTTGGCCTTTTTCCTATCTCACTGATTGCGCCGAGCAAAGTTCTGCACATGCCCAGTGAGAAGCAGATTAGTGCGCGCATGCGCAGTACGGCCGGCCCTTCATTTGCATGGGGTCACGGCTCATTACAATGAAGCACGCCCACTTCCTTCCCACTTGCAATAACCCCGCCTTACGCTTTGGGATTTAAGTTACGCAAGCGCAATTTTGTGCGCAAATGCACTGTGGATACGGCACTTACGACACCAACTTAGGGCGCCGTAACTTAAATGACATAAGTTTTGAGTAACTTAATTTGCGGCGCTGGCTGTGGATCTGGCCCATTGTTTTTTATTTTCCAAAATTGTAGGTCTTTTTTGGTTTATAGCGCAAAAAATAAAAACCACAGAGGTGATCAAATACCACCAAAAGAAAGCTCTATTTGTGGGGAATTTTTTTTTTTGTTTTGGTGCAACGTTGAACGACCGAGCAATTTTCAGTTAAAGCGACGCAGTGCCGTATCGCAAAAAATGCTCTGGTGATTAAGGGGGTAAATTCTTCTGGGGCTGAAGTGGTTAAATTGCATGAATTGTATTTTCTTATGTGACCTCCACATATTTGTCAGTATAGGAAACCAGGATAAAGTACTGCAAAAATACAGTCCATAACATAATGACCACATTAGGGTATAAAATGGAGACATAATTAACTGATGTTGCTTCACTAGACATAATATAAATCATCTTTTTCCTAGATCTAGGTCAAAGTTCCTGGCTTAGTGAGGAACACTAGAATGGTTTCTATTTTGGGCTGGGCATGGTTACATTAGACCATGCGTGACCTTGGAATTTAGCAATGCATGTCAGGCCAGAAGCACTTGACCAGCGATCTTTCCATTTCTCTGATGTCACTGCTACATGGTTGGGTGTCAAATTTTTGTTATTTCTAAATCGCTTCCTTATTTCTATAACATATTGTACTTCATGTTACTTAAAGTGGCTGTAAACCCTTACAAACCATTTTTTTCTACAGGTAAGCCTATAATAAAGTTTACCTGTAGCTAGCCTGGATATCTCCTAAACCTGCACGGTTAGGAGATATCCCACTCTATCTGCATGTGCCAAAGTCATCAGGACATAGGCACTGAAGCAATGGCACGTCGTGCCGTTACTTCAGTTAGACTGTGCCGTTACCGGCGGCTCCCATGCGCGGGAGTGACGTCACATATTGCCCCGGCCAATCATAAAGCCGGAGTCCGGCCCCGGAAGGAAGAGGGGCAAGAAGATGAACGCAGCCTGCACAGGGGACAGCGCTGAAGTCCTTTGGAGGTAGGTGTCACATAATGAGCTAGTATGCAGTGCATACTAGCCCATTATGCATTTACTTTGCAGGGTTTGCTGTGAGCAAAAGAGGAAGTAAAACCCATCAGGGTTTACTTCCTCTTTAAAACACAATACGGTGCCTTGCAAAAGTATTCACCCCACTTGGCATTTTTCGTATCTTGTTGCCTCACAACCTGGAATTAACATGGATTGTTTGAGGATTTGCATCATTTAATTTACAGAACATGCCCACAAGAACCAGGTAAGGCAAAAACTTCAGAATTTGCAATACTATCAATTAAGACTTGACAACGGACTACACTGATCTAATAATTATAGTAAATAACCAGAAAATAATGCCCAAATTATGGGATTTTTATTTTCTCCTGAGAAGATGTGTTATGATTGGACACAATATCTGATGGCTCCAATTTTTTTCTATTGTGAAATGTATTCTATTACACAGACAGACCTAAATTTCCTCATATTTATTGTAAGCATTAGCTGAGTCACTTTCTATAAAGACTCGTGTTTTAAGCCAGCTTTTAAAAGGTGTGTCACAGAGGATCCAAGTCGGCTTGCATGTTTGCCACTATACATTGTTTTCTTTAAAATTGGAGGTCATTGCGTCTATACAAGGACAACTAGGTCCACAAAGAAATATGTATGTAGTAAGATTTTATATAATTCAACACATGTGGGTATGATGCCTGCTTCTATATAGATGAGGCCAACATGTAGTTACAAGACGCCTATAAATTCTCATCAGTTCATGTGACATCATCAATGATTCCCTTTAAAGATATAGTAATATTGTAGCTGTATACCACTAATGCTATCAGGAAAGTCTGTACATCTGACAAAGGGGTCCCAATGTGTGCTTTCCTCCTATCACTAACATGCTATTTATTTTAGACATAAATGGCACATATCACAAACCACCTAATGTCCTCTTGCCACTGTGGCCAAAATCAGCCGTTAGAACCACTGGTTTAACTCCTTAAGAGCATGCATTATTTTTTCAGGATCTTCAACTGGAGAGTTTTATATAACATAATTGAAATACAATGTGTAAGGCCTGGTTCACACTGGTACGATTTGAGATGCGTTTTGAGATGTCAAATCGCATTTCAAATCGGCAATTGTCAGCAATGGCACCGTCCTAATCGGTGCGACGGCGCATCTGCGTTCCTGTACTACTTTTTGCAATTTCGCTCACAGCCAAAATCGGGACTGCCAGCGGGAGTGAAATTGTGCGAGTTCAGCTGAACTTGCGCGGCTTCACTCCCGCAGCCCAGTGTGAACCTGGTCTAAATGAATGAATATATGTGTAGCGCCTGTGTACTTTCAGTACAGGTGCTATTTTAAATTTACAGGGTGGATGAGAGAGTTAGTTAGCTCTCATCCGGATGATTTGTACAAATTGGGCTTTTGTTTTCAGCTGGGCTCTATTGTGTGTTCATTCTGTGTTCCTGAGGTGCTTTTCCACCCCGGGGCGACAGGTGGCGCCAGTGGAGTCTAGGTAGGAGTGCCTCTTGCCAGCAGCCAATCAGGAGGGGTTTTGCCTCGCGGGGCATGCTGGGGGAGGAAACTTTAGGATCGGACGCCATTGCGTCTGGGTTCTTCTTCTTCGTGGTGTTCCGGGTGTGGCACCCACCTTCAGGCGATATGGCCTACCAGGCCGGGGCGCACGTGCTACACGGTGTTCTTGGTTCTGGGACCCTGCTGGCCCGGAGCAACTGAAGCTATGGTGGGGCCCCAGTGATCGACTGGGTCCCTGAGAGAAGATCCCAAGCGAGTTGTGCTGTTCGGTGGGGAGTCAGTCTGAGGAGAGACAGAGAGGAAGGCAATCCAACAGGGATCAAGGTGACCGAACACTGAGAGGTTGGATGTCAGCAACCTGTCAGTCGGTGACCAAGTAAGAGCTACCTGAGGGAGATTCAGGCACCACTAAATTCACTGAGGAAGATTCACTTCATGATCTACGTTCTAGGAACGGGCCTGTGGCAGAGGTTCCTCCCTGATATTAATTTGCACCAGGTCTGTGGCAGAGAATTGTGTTTTTCTTCCCAGTGCTCCGAGTGATACCCTGGCTGCCAGGTCGGTGTGAGGAACCTGTCCAGGTACACTACACCCCCGGCTGGAGGGGTGACAAAAGTAAAGTGTAATTTTGAAGCAGGACTGCTTCCTATTTTGTTAGGCCTGAATCTGCCATTTTCTCCTCCTCACCCATAATAACCTATAATCTCTTTACCTCAAGTTACTGTTTGCCGTGTTGGGCAGTAATAAAAGCACAAGAAAGACACCTGCTGTTTGGACATTCCGTCATTGCTACTCTCATCCACTACCCTAGACGTCAAAAGCCATAGAGGTAACACACCATCCCAATCTAAGCCAGCGGCTCCTTCGGGGGTAGCGCTACATATGAGTTTATATTTTGACCATTTAAGTGTAGCTAGTGGTGTTAACTAACCAATTTGCTGGTTAAATGATTGAACCCCTAGGTTTACACCAATGCGTTTTTTAGTGCGTTTTGCAGTTTTAAGAAACGCACTACAGTCCATTTAACATGGTTTCCTATGGTACACGTTCACATCTTTTTTTAAATCAGATAATTTTTATTGATCACAAACACAAAAAACACACATACAATTTTTCTAAATGCGCTACAAAAAACAAGGTAAATATATTGGTGAGGACACAGAAGCAGAATGACGTCTAGGTACGTGATTTTGCAGAAATCAGTGTAGTAGACACCGCTACTCCAGTGATCTCCACTTGCTTCCAGGTCGTCTGCTGAGTGGCTAGCCTGAAAATGTTAAGACATGGAGACAACCCAAAATTTGGGATTTCCTCTTGCTTTCACTTTTAGTGGTAACAGTAAAAAGGACACATAGAGAAGGTAAATCTCCCTAATAGGGTATGATGTTTGGAGTGATTAACTCAGTGTTTTTTTTTTTTAATCGGAAAGTTTTTTTTTAAATGAGACAAAAACCAAGTACATAGGATAACAAAAGAGAAATCAAGTACAAAAGCTGTTTCCATTCCAGTATACCAATAAACACAGTTAAATACAACTCACGTTCAATGCAAATTTGGTACATTGTTAAACCGCCTCTCTATCCTTTAAAGTTTCTTATGACATCTCCCACTGAACCTCCCCTATCCAATTTTCCAAATAGATGGGGTTTGTGGGACCTACAAGGGACCAGACAGCTCATTCATATCTCACCTACGTTCCCTGGGTGCTTCCAAACGATACTCAGCCAGTGGGACATTGCAGTCCCCGCATCAGAACAAGCTCCCTTGGGGATAGCCCAGGGACATTGAGCCATAGCAACCAGGGTTTGTAAGTGTTCCAATTTAATTCTGGTGGGACGGGCCCCCCAAAGCACCAGCTTAAACAGGGAATTGACCATCCAAATGATTTTCAGAGGAATTACAAAGGGGAATTATGAAGGACATATAGAAGTTGGAGCATAAGTATAATTTTAATTAAATTTGTTTTCCCCGCCAGGGACATTTTAAGCTTATTCCAAATATTTATTTTTTCTTTAAACTGGACCATCAGGGGGCGCATGTTACGGCTACAATAATCCGTAATGATGGGAGATATTTGGATACCCAGATATCTGAAAGAGGTCACTAAGGGAATAGAACTGGGAATAGATGTTGCCTATCCAGGCGCATTATCTAACAACATTAATGCTGACTTGGACCTGTTAACAGTGAGCCAGAAGAATTGGCCAAATTCTGAGATTAGGGACATAGTGCTGGTTAGAGAAGAAGGGGTGTCTCCCAAAAATAACAACATATCATCGGTGTATAGCATGAGCTTCTCATGAAATTCGCCATACTGAAACCCAGTGATATGTGGGCTATTACGGACCAAGCAGTGGCGGCTGGTGAAGTTTTAGGATGGGGGGCGCAAGGCCCCACCCCTCCACTTTTGGTCCCTCGCACTTCTCATAAGCCACACCTCTTATAGAATCCACCCACTTCGTCCCCTGTATTCCACTTGCTTCCACTCATAGTGTCAGGAGTATACAGCTCAGCATCACAGGACAGAGTATATAGCGCATCCTTACAGATCGGCGCAAACAAACTAAAAAATTACACTGTTAGTAATGAAGGACTCTAAATGGGCATGAGATTATCAGAGACTGCAGACATACTGCACGAGATTACCAAAGACTGCGGACATACTGCACGAAATTACCAGAGACTGCGGACACACTGCACGAAATTACCAGAGGCTGCGGACATACTGCACGAGATTACCAGAGACTGCAGACATACTGCACGAAATTGCCAGAGACTGCGGAGAATACCATCCTCCCCAGGGGTTTTTACATGTGGGAAAGGAACAGGCCGCCTTCAGTAGCTCATCTAGGGTAAGCGGAGATTCTAATGCTAGACAGACTGCAGAGGATAGGTTGGGTATAGACAACTCACTAAGGTAGCCCGCCAACAACACAGAAGAATAACCAGCTCAAGATCCATAAAGGTCAGAGTAAAAGGATGACAGTTCAGTAACAATTTGATAAAGGTCAGGAAAACTGCTTTATTTGTGGGGAAAAAAGGACGTCAATTTTGTTTGGTAGCCACGTTGAACGACCGCGCAATTGTCAGTTAAAGCGATGCAGTGCCGAATCGCAAAAAGTGCTCTGGTTAGGAAGGGGGTAAATTCTTCCAGGGCTGAAGTGGTTAAGGTTTCAAGAGGTGCTCACAATACACATGTGACTGGCACAGGTTTAATGTTAATGTTGGAAAATTACTAATAAAGCTGTGGCCTTGCTCTTTCCAACGTAACCTGTCTGAATGTTGTTTATTGGGCAAGGTTATTGGTAGATATAGTTAGTTATGACTCTGACGTGTCCTTTCAGCCCCAAATCCACTTTTTGTCAAAAGATTGTAGACTTCACCTCCGTCACATCTCTAAAATCCACATTTTTAACTGATGAAACCAGCAAGCTACTCATTCACTCCTTGTTATCTCTCACCTTGACTATTGCAAATCTCTTCTCATAGGCCTACCTCTCCATAGACTATCCCCTCTTCAGTCTATCATGAATGCTGCTGTCGTCAGACTCATCTACCTTACCAACTGCCACCCCTCTCTGCCCATCCCTACATTGGCTTCTGATTTAAAATACTAACAACATACAAAGCCCTTCACAACTCTGCCCCAGCTACATCACCAATCCTGTCTCCAAATATCACCCAAACCATCCTCTCAAGACCTCTTGCTCTCAAGCTCCCTCTTCTCCTCCTCCCATCTCTAGGACTTCTCCAGAGCCTCTCCCATTCTCTGGAACTCTCTACCTCAATCTGTCCGGCTATCTCCTACTCTGGCTGCCTTTAGGCAATTCCTGAAAACTCATCTCTCCAGTGAAGCCTATCACACCTCCAACTAATCTTTTACCACTTACCACCTGCCCCACTCTATTAGATTGTAAGCTTTAGGCCTATACTCCTCAGCAGTCATGTGTATTGGCAGGGCCGTCCTTAGCACAGGGCAAACGGGGCAGCTGCCCTGGGCCCAATCTTTGTAAGGGGGCACGCGCTACCGGTGAATTGGGGCCCCGATGATGGCTTTGAAGAGTGCACAGAGGATACAGGAGGCTGTATTCCCGATCTAGCCAGCAGAGAGGGAGCTCCACTGACGCGCTGACCCCGCCCCATGTAGCCTGTATGCTCGATAAAGAGCGGCTGTAGTTAGAGCAGTGATCAGAGTGGGTGTGTCAGTGGAGCTCCCGGCCCCGCCCCTCTATACTGGCTGGGGAATACAGAGGTCTGGGAGCTCCACTGACACGCCCACTCCATTCACTGGCTCTCACTACAGCCACTCTGTTCTGAGCATACAGGCTACATGGGGCGGGGTCAGAGCGTCAGTGGAGCTCCCGGCCCCGCCCCCTCTCTGCTGGCTAGCGAGCGAATACAGTCTCCTGTGTACCCTGTGCACTCTGAAATGCTGTCATCGGAGCTGTAATCTCATGCAGTATGCCCGCAGTCTCTGGTAATGCCGTGTAGTATGTCCGCAGTCTCTGGTAATGTCGTGCAGTATGTCTGCGGTCTGGTAATCTCATGCAGTATGTCCGCAGTCTGGTAATATCATGAAGTATGTCCGCAGTCTGGTAATCTCGTGCAGTATGTCCGCAGTCTGGTAATATCGTGCAGTGTGTCCGCCGTCTGGTAATATCGTGCAGTATGTCCGCAGTCTGGTAATCTCCTACAGTATGTCCGCAGTCTGGTAATCTCCTACAGTATGTCCGCAGTCTGGTAATATCGTGCAGTATGTCCGCAGTCTGGTAATATCGTGCAGTATGTCCGCAGTCTGGTAATATCGTGCAGTATGTCCGCAGTCTGGTAATCTCCTACAGTATGTCCGCAGTCTGGTAATATCGTGCAGTATGTCCGCAGTCTGGTAATATCGTGCAGTATGTCCGCAGTCTGGTAATCTCCTACAGTATGTCCGCAGACTGGTAATATCGTGCAGTATGTCCGCAGTCTGGTAATATCGTGCAGTATGTCCGCAGTCTGGTAATCTCCTACAGTATGTCCGCAGTCTGGTAATATCGTGCAGTATGTCCGCAGACTGGTAATATCGTGCAGTATGTCCGCAGTCTGGTAATATCGTGCAGTATGTCCGCAGACTGGTAATCTCCTACAATATGTCCGCAGTCTGGTAATATCGTGCAGTGTGTCCGCAGACTGGTAATCTCCTACAGTATGTCCGCAGTCTGGTAATATCGTGCAGTATGTCTGCAGACTGGTAATCTCCTACAGTATGTCCGCAGTCTGGTAATATCGTGCAGTATGTCTGCAGACTGGTAATCTCCTACAGTATGTCCGCAGTCTGGTAAAATCGTGAAGTATGTCCGCAGTCTGGTAATCTCCTGCAGTATGTCCGCAGTCTCTGAGCCTCTCCTGTAGTATGTCCACAGTCTCTGACCCTCTTCTGTAGTATGTGTATTAATGTGCCGCTTTACTTGCTCAATTATTTGGGATTGCTCCACTGCTCAGTGAGTGGTAATGATGTGCATTAACCTATAGCAACCAATCAGTGAAGCAAGCGGGAAGCAGAAATGATGTGTTGTAACCTCTAGCAACCAACCACTGAGCGGTAAGGATAGGCTGTAACCTCTGGCAAAGAATTGCAATCACTGCATGATCTGCTGCAGTAAACTAATTTTGAGTCCATCTGCTATTTATTTTTTTAAAGCGGTAGTTCACCCTCACTTGCATCATTTTTCCATCGAGACAGGCATTGTAGCGCGAGCTACAGTATGCCTGTCCTGATTTTTTTACCCCCGTACTCACTGTGTACCTGTACGATAAAGATTTCGGCTCCCGCGGGGAATGGGCGTGCCTAGGGAGAGGGAGGATGATTGACGACCGGCCCTGGCACGTCACTCTCCCCGAAGACAGCTGGAGTAGGTCTCGGCTCTTCACGGCGCCTGCGCACAGGCTATGCGCAGGCAACGTGAAGAGCCAAGCCTATTTCGGCTATTTCCGGAGAAGCGTGACGCGCCAGAGCCGGCCGTCAATCATCCTCCGTCTCCATAGGCACGCCCATTCCCCGGTAGCTTCGATCTACGAGTACAAGGTGAGTACGGGGGTAAAAAAATCGGGACAGGCATACTGTAGCTCGCGCTACAATGCCTGATTTTATGGTACAATAAAAAAAAAACTTTTTTTCGTTCATAGGGTGAACCCCCGCTTTAAAGACAGCCCTATGGCTATATGTAGTACCTGGGCTGCCTGGAAGTGGAGATACAACAGATTTTACACTGGACGCAGCCTCATACACTTGTGTGGACTGGGCCTAACTGCCATTTTGATTTCCCTTTGCACATGCTAGCCTAGTCCTGGTTTCTGATTAGTTGGGTAGACTGCGGAGCTAGGTGTGTGGAGATGTGTCCAGGGATCCTCTACTACCCGCTGACGTCACAAGAACTCCCCCCCCATACACAGCTAGCCACTGCGGGGAATCCTGGTGACGGAGGAGCGACGTCGGCGCGGTCACGTGCCTCGCTGCAGTCACCTCCTTCCTCCGGAGTGTCAGTGCGCTCCAAGATGGCGGTAGAGGTCGGCCGGACTCGTGTTAGCCGGCACTGAGTGCGGAGAGAAAGGTCAAGCTAACTGAGACAGAGAGGGCTGCGGGAAGAGGACGGACCCGCGCCTTGGCGCCACAGGGATAGCGAGGTGCCCTTGAGGAAGACGGAGGAGGACAAGGAGGAGAGAGGGAAGAGGTGGCCGGCCGGGGCCATGTTCTCGGTACTCTCCTATGGCAGGTTGGTGGCCAGAGCGGTGCTCGGAGGACTCTCACAGACCGACTCCCGGGACTACAGCCTGGTGACCGCCAGCTGCGGCTTCGGGAAGGATGCCAGGAAGGGGATCCTAAAGAAAGGCATGTGCTACGGGGACGACGCCTGCTTCATCGCCCGGCACCGCACCGCCGATGTCCTGGGTAAGTGCACGGGGACTACATGTACCAGCGGGCACTCAGGGGTGCTGGGACTTCCAGTGTGGCCATGTACTCATCAGTGTGTGAGGTATGCAGGGCCGGACACCACCACACCATGACCTGGAGTGTTCTACAAGTGTACCCTTATCACAGGTAGAATCTACCTATCCGACCTCTGCGGAGCCGCCTCTTCTCCCCCTTCCCCCCACCTCTGCGGAGCCGCCCCTTCTCCCCCCCCACCTCTGCGGAGCCGCCCCTTCTTTCCCCCCCCACCTCTGCGGAGCCGCCCCTTCTCTCTCCCCCCCTTCCCCCCCCCACCTCTGCGGAGCCGCCTCTTCTCTCCCCCCCCCCACCTCTGCGGAGCTGCCTCTTCTCCCCCCCCCCCACCCCACCTCTGCGGAGCCGCCTCTTCTCTCCCCCACCTCTGCGGAGCCGCCTCTTCTCTCCCCCCCCCCCCACCTCTGCGGAGCCGCCTCTTCTCTCTCCCCCCCCCCACCTCTGCGGAGCCGCCTCTTCTCTCTCTCCCCCCCCCCACCTCTGCGGAGCCGCCTCTTCTCTCTCTCCCCCCCCCCACCTCTGCAGAGCCGCCTCTTCTCTCTCTCTCCCCCCCTCTGCAGAGCCGCCTCTTTCTCTCCCCCCCACCTCTGCGGAGCTGCCTCTTTCTCTCCCCCCCCCCACCTCTGCGGAGCTGCCTCTTCTCTAGCCCCCCCCACCTCTGCGGAGCCGCCTCTTCTCTCCCCCCCACCTCTGCGGAGCCGCCTCTTCTCTCCCCCCCACCTCTGCGGAGCTGCCTCTTCTCTAGCCCCCCCTCTCTGCGGAGCCGCCTCTTCTCTCTCTCTTCCCCCCCCCCACCTCCTGCGGAGCCGCCTTTTCTCTCCCCCCCCCCCCCCACCTCTGCGGAGCCGCCTCTTCTCTCCCCCCCCCCACCTCTGCGGAGCCGCCTCTTCTCTCCCCCCCCCACCTCTGCGGAGCCGCCTCTTCTCTCTCCCCCCCCCCCCCACCTCTGCGGAGCCGCCTCTTCTCTCTCCCCCCCCCCCCACCTCTGCAGAGCCGCCTCTTCTCTCTCTCTCTCTCTCCCCCCCCACCTCTGCAGAGCCGCCTCTTTCTCTCCCCCCCCACCTCTGCGGAGCCGCCTCTTCTCTCCCCCCCCACCTCTGCGGAGCTGCCTCTTCTCTAGCCCCCCCCCACCTCTGCGGAGCCGCCTCTTCTCTCTCTCTTCCCCCCCCCCACCTCTGCGGAGCCGCCTCTTCTCTCTCCCCCCCCCACCTCTGCGGAGCCGCCTCTTCTCTCCCCCCCACCTCTGCGGAGCTGCCTCTTCTCTAGCCCCCCCCTCTCTGCGGAGCCGCCTCTTCTCTCTCTCTTCCCCCCACCTCTGCGGAGCCGCCTCTTCTCTCCCCCCCCCCCCACCTCCTGCGGAGCCGCCTCTTCTCTCTCCCCCCCCACCTCCTGCGGAGCCGCCTCTTCTCTCTCCCCCCCCACCTCTGCGGAGCCGCCTCTTCTCTCTCCCCCCCCCCACCTCTGCGGAGCCGCCTCTCCCCCCCCCCCCCCCCCCTGCGGAGCCGCCTCTTCTCCCCCCCCCCCTGCGGAGCCGCCTCTTCTCTCTCTCTCTCTCTCTCTCTCTCTCTCTCTCTCTCTCTCTCTCTCTCTCCCCCCCCACCTCTGCGGAGCCGCCTCTTCTCTCTTCCCCCCCCCACCTCTGCGGAGCCGCCTCTTCTCTCTCTCCCCCCCCCCCCCACCTCTGCAGAGCCGCCTCTTCTCCCCCCCCCACCTCTGCGGAGCAGCCTCTTCTTCTCTCCCCCGCCCCTCTGCGGAGCAGCCTCTTCTTCTCTTCCCCCCCACCTCTGCGGAGCCGCCTCTTCTTCTCTCCCCCCCCACCTCTGCGGAGCCGCCTCTTCTCCCCCCCCCTCTGCGGAGCTGCCTCTTCTCCTCTCTCCCCCCACCTGCGCGGAGCCCGCCGCACCACAACATGCTGCAGTGCATAGACGTGAATGAATTGTCATTTTGTGACACTTCAATAAAGTAGGAAAAAAAGAAACCATGACTTGCATTGTAACAACGTAAGTCGGCGCCCTTGCCGTCCCACACAGTGAACACCGGATTACTTGCACACTTTAACATGTGGTCCGGTGTGCCCTTAGGAAACCATTGCGTCTTTAGAAAGACTTTTTCAGTTTTGCACATATCAGGGAATAGTTAGACCCCATGTCAAGTTTTCATTGTGGTCTGTGATTGTATAGGGGAAGCCACAATTGCTCTCTAGAGCAAGAGGAAGGTGGAATCTTTTAGTAGGGATGCTTGGTATAAAGGGGGGAGTTCTCCTTTTTTCCTCCGCTTCCTGTTGCATCTCTTTGGACAGGAAGTTATATTCAGGAAGCAACAAAAAACTGACAGGTGCTTTAACCCTTACTACTCTATCCAAATCTACAAAACAATTGTATACAATATGTAGTGTGATGAGCTTACTTGATTTTACCTAAGTGGTGGTGTGGCCAGTTTCAGAAATACTGCAGCACTTTTTATTTTACATTGGACTGCATTCCAAATCATCCGTTGGGGTCATTTGCTTTGATGGCATGAAAATCAGGATGCAGAGCATTTCCCTGCCTTGGTCTGGTGACTTTGAAAGCTGTTCTGCCCTTGGAGGAAACATGGTGCCCTACCTCTTTTGGCATGAAACCCTACCCCAGCCTTGTTTTTGCTGGATTGATTTCTTTGCCAGTGTATATAAAATAAACTTTTCTGTGTGCTGAACATGTGACCTGTGTGTTTCCATTATCTTATTAGAAGGGGAATGTTTGTAGAATACATATCCTCCCTGATAAGTTGTAACAGCCATGTTAGACTTGCAAAGGGTTAATACCGTCATCTAAACATGTACCTGTTCATAAGGTAGTGCAGACTTTGCTGCCCTTCCATACTCAAGGTCACACTGAGGTCTAGACTGGTATAGAAGCATGGATATACGTTTGTCACATTCCAGTTATTTTTGCTACATGTAACCCGCGGTGTTCAAAGACCCACAGAAATTGTCCACTGTAGCCATGTCACACACAATAACAAAGCCAGGAATATGTATCCATATAGATCTCTCACTCACTTTCTTAAAGTTATTGCTGTGAACCAGCTCTTATCTTTAGTTTGTTTGAATAGTGGGGAAGAGTTGGAACCCCTGACTGTTTTTACTGCTACCTTGGCTCTGCTAGAGTTCCCTCATTTCCTGTTCTACTTGCAGTACAGGCATACCCCGCTTTACGGACACTCACTTTACGTACACTCGCGAGTACGGACATGCCCGCGAGTGTACGTAAAGTGTCTCACAAGTAAAAATATTCCGCGCCGTGCACCCGCATTAGACGGAACTGAAGTTCTGAGCACTTAGCCTGCCCAGTTCCAGTGTGCTCTTTCTGTATCCTGGCTGCCTCCCCACCTCCGGTGACATCACATCCCCTCAGGCTTCCCTGTCAGCCACAGAATGCCATGCAGCCTCTCAATAGCACTGTCCTTTGTGCACAGCGCGATGTCCGGGGGATGGATTGGAGTGGCCCCCCTTGCATCAGATGAGCTTATTTACATGTGAGTGTTCCGTTGATGCCCCCACTAAAGCCCCTGGCACCCCCACTACAGCCCAGAAGTGAAAAAAGGCATTGCTTCACTTTAAGTACATTTTCGTTTTACATCAATGCTCTGGTCCCGTTGTGTACTTAAAAGTGGGGTATGCCTGTATTTGATTAGACTGGAATGTAGAGGAACTCTCCAATAGCAACAGACATTAAATACTACAGGTGCACCTAATGGAAATGTTGGTGCCGACACCGAAAATTTAGGATGCACTGAAACCAAAAATTGCAGTATAACAAAATGTTTTTATATATAATTGTATAATTTAAACTTTTTAATTTAAAGCGGAGGTTCCGCCAATTATTTGTTTATTTTAAAAAGGCCAGCAGCTACAAATACTGCAGCTGCTGACTTTTAATAAATGGACACTTACCTGTCCAGCGAGCCCACGATGTTGTCAGCCGAGGACGAGCAATCGCTCGTCCCTCGGCTGCACCCGCCGCCATCCTCGGTAAGGGAAGTCCCTTCTCTACTGCGCATACGCAAGTAGCGCGTCGCGCCGTCACTGGTCCCTGCTCTCCCCTGAGAACAGTGTGTTTCCCAGAAGACAGCGGGGGCTGCGGGTAGAGACGTGTCTGCCGCAGTCCCGTATTCCTGGAAGTGGGTGGAAATACCTGTCTTAGACAGGTATCTGCACCCCCCCTCCCCCCGAAAGGTGCCAAATATGACAGCGGAGGGTTCCAAAAAGCGCAAGCTCCATTTTTGGATGGAGCTCTGCTTTAATATCATAAATTTAAATGAATATGAATTTATTGTTGGCCATTATCGGCACCTTTTTTAGCGCAAGAAAAAGCTCTAGAAAAATGCATCCCTGATTTTGTGTGTGTCATCACTGTTTTGTTGTGCTTCTGTTGTGTTGAAAATCTTGCTTGCTGCATTTTCGGTCAGTTAAAAAAAAAACACATCAATAACGCACCTGTGTTTTTTTGTTGCTGCAGTTTTGAGTCGCATGACCTATGAAAAACGCACCATAAGCGCAGTGTAATCGCAGCAAAATTGCATGCGCCTTAATCGGCACCTTTTATCTCTATCAGCAAAATGCCGAAACACAATTTTTTCCGATGTTTCGGCCGGCCACTGATATTTTGGTGCATCTCTAATAAAAACCTTTTATTTTAGCAGAGGAGGGGGAAGAATAGAAACCCTGTCCGCTATTTCTATCAGTCTGTCTGCAGACTAATGCTGTCCTTTGCGTGGATTTAAAGTGGTTGTACAGCTCAGAAATTAAATATGAACAAAGCATATCCCTCTATGGCAGCCCCCTTGCTCACATTTGGTGGAAATTAGATGAGGGTGAATCTGAAATGCCAGCCGCTGTCAAAGTCCTGCCTACTGGACCGGCTCTTATGATGGGCAATCTGGTCCACTGCCGGGAAATTGTAGTGTGATGTCTATCATAGCAACTGGTCCAGAAGGCGGGACTATGTTTAATGGCTGCTGGCATTTCAGATCCAAGCTGTCACAGCAGGAGATCCCCTCTCTGTGATCCAGCCGGCTCCCCTCCCCGATTGCCCCCCTGTGGCTGCACTGATGGGCACTGATTCATGACTAAAACATTTTAAATAATTTCATGAGATAATTTTATGAGAGTGTGTTTAGGGGCAGGGTAGCGTTTGGGTGGGGGAACTGGTGGCGAACTCTTTACTAGCTAGTAGCTCAGGACTTGCATTTTTGAGCCCTGCTCTATAGTGTGTGTGTGTGTGTGTGTATACTTGTCTCAATTAAGAGCACAAAGTGTCATTTTTGTCTGCTGCTCTGTTTTTTTCTATCGGCATGAGACTCTTTCGACACGTTATCTTGGCACCAAAAAGAAAAAGGAGACACAAGGGAGGGACCTACAGCAGATTGACAGCCTGAGCTCTGTTTTGTGCTGTCTGAGAGGGGGGTGTGTCCTTTCCTTCCAGTCAGCTCTCGGAGCTCCCCCTGCTGAGCTCTGCAGAGTGTAATTTTAGCTATCCACCCCCTTTTTTCTGACAGCTCAAAGCAGCTTTTTTATAAATTCTGAACTTGATTGAATGTAGAGAAGTGAAGGCTGCAAAAAAAAAAAACAGGAACAAGTAATATATGAGGATTTGATTAATCTCTGTATCACCAGAGGCCAGTTACTTCACTGGGTATATGTAAGGGTTTACAACCATTTTAGATTTAATTAAGCTTTGAGGCTTTATGCCCAAGGATGGTACATGATCGCCCTTTCTTTGACTATAAATTTGATACAGTAGTGAAATAAGACTGGGTTTACTCTGTTCCATGTGCATGCAGGCCTTATAGTAATGCACACATGTAGGTTTTACTGACTTTCACACTACACTACAGCACATAGATGTGAACTAACCCCATAGGAAAGAATGGGATTTTTTATTTGGCATGCCTAAGTTTATGCTGCATTAAAACAGACAAGTGTGAATAGGCTGTAAATGAATTGGGGAATGCCTTCCTAATATGAGAAATGCTATTTTACATTTTTTTTAACGTAAGACTTCATGTCTATACGTGGGTATATTTAGTACATCTAAATGTTCACGCGTATGGACAGTGTATTTTTTGTTCAATTTTTTTTTTTTATTATTATTTGGATTTGTGGCCTTGCTAGCATTTAGCACTTGGCCTTCCATTAGGATGATCAGACTTAAAGCTCTGGCACAGCATGCCGCATACTTGTGTTGTAATGCATTTGAGAGCCATTCAAAATGAATGTCCCAGCAATGCACCACAATTTGTGCATTACATTAGCATATGATAAATATGTATTTTAGTGCATATTACTGCAAAACCAAGATCTGAATAATATCCTTATTCTCCAGAAATAAACACCCACTCCCTAATGGCAATGAATCAAAAAAATTTTTTTGCCTCCTTGTAATGTCTTTCTGAAACCCCCCCCCCCCCCCACTCCTGTACATGCAAGTTGTGGTCGTGTGCACTGCTGTATGAAAACCACAAATCATCCCCATTTTATTTGCTGCCACACAGTACCAAATGTGTGAGCAGTTATACGCGTGGGGTAAAGTATTAATGGGCTTCTGGTTTTTGTGGTAAAGAGTAACTTTTATGCTTTTCACCTTTTACAGAAGCTATACATTTGGGGGGGGGGGGGGGGACTACAAATCCCATGGTCTATCTTGGGAACGAGCAAGAGAGGCCACATTCCTATATACTTGAAGGCCTCTTGCACATGATGCTCCCATTTTTAAGCTACTTTTTTCAGATGTTTTTTTCTTTGTATATTTACACATATTTTTGCATATATGCTTTTGTGCAAATGCATTTAAAGCGTATTCTCTCATTCTGCACAATATTTAATTGGGCATTTGTGCACATTCGCACGTGAGGTGTAAATTACTGACCATAATGCAGATTTAAAAAAAAAAAAGATGCACAGTGCTTGGGTTTTTTTTTTTTTTTTTTGTTTGTTTGTTTTCTTAATCGGAAACAAGTTTATTAAAGAACAAGTTTTACATACATGTCATAGCATCCAGTTCCACCAAATCATAGTGCACATACATTATGTCCAGTCATCCCCATCCCACCGCCCCATGCATGGTAATTGCAACTTAGTTTATAAAGAATGCCCATCCGCCCACATGATTTCCTTTTATTTTTATTTATTTTACTTTTTATTTTTACACTGTCCTTTTTAACCAATTTGTTTGGCATGACAGGACCTCCTTAAATGTGATATCTTGGGTTAAAATGACCTCAGATCTCATATTTACACTTTAATGCAATTTTTAAAAAGGTAATTTTATTTTTTGCCAAAAAAAATCCCCATTTAAGACCATTGGGCGCAAGTGACATTTGATGTCACTTCCATCATCCAATTGTATGGAGTCGAGTGGGGGCCATCTTTCTCTCAGCATCCAGCCTCACGGAGGAAAGGATGACATTGTCCATGCCACTACCGACGGGCTCCACTAAGTGGCAGAGATGACCAGGGTGCCCCCGATTTTTAAAAGTGATCTCACGGTAAATTCGCCATGGAGAACACTTATCTGAAAGAGGAACGACGTACAATGATGGCGGGCGGTCTGCAAGTGGTTAATGCATTCTATGGATTAAGGTAAAAAAAACTTCTGTGTACAGCTTGTGCCACCTCAGCCTCCTTTTACTTACTTGAGCTCCATCTCGATCTAGCGGTGTGCATGAAAGCAGTGGCTCTCCCGGGTCTATTTCGCTCTCTCTCCTCATTGGCTCACACAGCAGCCAGAGCCATTGGGCTCCTGCTGCTGTTCATCATAGCCAGAGAGCCAATGAGGAGAGAGTGGGGGGCAGGGCCAAGCTACAACGTGGTTTGAGAGCGAGCCTGCTTGAGTGCCCCCATAGTATTGCTATGCCATTTTCTTTCCTTCAGCCACAGGTTAGATCAATTTTCAGTACAACCAGCCTGCCCTAGATGGATCGAAATTCATCAGTTTCCTACTGAACTAGCCAAGTTTTGATAGTCTGTGGCCAGCTTTAGAGGCCTGGCTAAGATGTTTCTGCTTTTCATTCAGGCAGATCTGCTTTATGTCACTGTGTCTTTAGCTGCTTGTTTTAGTGGGGGGTTAAAGGTTACCTTTACTTGCTGCTCACCGACATAAGATTTACATCTGATTGTTTTGTCAGCGACTTGCGTGTTCCCATCATATAGTTTGAAGCTCATCAAACCTCATCACAGCAGCACCAGTTTTCCAGGTTCCAAGCTAATCTGGATTTCTGAACCATGTGGGGGTCATACTTCTGCTGTCTTGCAGAGTGTATAGATTGCATGTATGACCACAAATGCATGTACACAATAAAGCTGGCCATACATTATACAATCTTCCTATTCAATTTACATTGATACAAGGGCCTACCTTGTTGCATACAAATTGAAGGTGTTAAGGTTCTAGCCTCCTATTATATGGTTTTTGGTAAGTCTAAGCCCTGGTTCACATTGATGCTACTTTAAAAATTACGCTATTTCACTTGAAGTAGCGCAGCTTCAAAGCAGCAAGGTCAGCGCGATTTCAGGTGCTACTTGATAGACGCCTGTGTGGCTTCATACACAAGTGTCTATTGAAGCCGCATCTGAAATCGGCAAAAGTAGTGCAGGAACTAATTTTTAAAATCAGTGTCGCACTGATTGGAACAGTGCCATTGCCGCCAATAGGCTGAGACTTGTCATGCGATTTTATCTCAAATCGCTCCAATGTGAACCTAGGCTAAAAAGAAATTGTATAATGTATGGCCAGCCAATACTTGAATTAGCTTGAATACATGAAAGATGAGCACGGATGTAAACCTGTAAATTGGATCAGGGTAATAACATATAAAAAAGGAAGAGTAGGGGGGGGGGGGGACAACCATAATAATTAATCATGTTAGACTAGTTACAATGGGTTAGAGGACACATACTGTTTGTAGTAGAGGTTATGTATTTGGAAGTGGGCCTGGCCGGTAGTTTTGTTTGCTGGGTGAACAAATGGTTTCTTGGGCTATAAATGGATTCTAAAGCCATATACTGCAACGGCTTTACACGATTTGGGTCATTATAAACTACAGTGCTGTTTTTGTTAGTTTTTCTCTGGAATGGGGTACAATAGATATGGAATGAGTCACAGAAGTATTTTCTATTTTATCTTGTGAATTTTTCCACAGTGAAGACCAAAAAAGTTCAATGACTCATACACGAGGCCAATTCTGTTATTTGATTCAGGCCATATAAGGGATTAACCCTGTCTGCACATTAATTGGTAAGATCGAAAAATCTTCTTTAAAGTGTCTCTTTTTAAATAAATAAAAAGCACAATCCTTTCATACTTTGCTACTCTGTGTAATGGATTTGCACAAAACAGCCCAGCTCCTGCCAAATGCCTCCACAGCAAGCAGATTTTTTTTTGCCAGTAACTGCCTTATGCAGCCCACTTCCTATTTGTCATTAGGATTACGACCTCATGCACAGCTCTCACGAGAGTTTACCATGAAGGGAAGGGGATGAGTCCTAAGAGGGTCAATGAGTACTGCAGAGCTGGAAGTGTGTGTCTGTCTAAATCCAGGAAGTGAACAAGCAGCAGCTTCAGCTGCCCACAATTAAAATGGATGCAGCCAGACTTGGTGGGGGGAGATTTCTGCAGCATGTTTGGCAAGTACAGAATCACAGTATATATAAAATATGCAAAGTGGTTGGAGGGAAGCTTCAGAATGGCAAACATGTTTTTATTACAAATTGTTTGAGCAGACTGCAGTTCCTCTTTAAACCACTTTAATTTATTCATCCCATACCCTCTGTTAAATAACGTGTCTGAGCTACAGTACAGACCAAAAGTTTGGACACACCGTCTCAATCAAAGAGTGACTATGAAAATTGTAGATTCACACTGAAGGCATCAAAACTATGAATGAACACATGTGGAATTATACATAACAAAAAAGTGTGAAACAACTGAAAATAGATTTCATATTCTAGGTTCTTCCACCTCTTGCAGCAGACACATCTCTAGGACTGGTAAGAGGAGACTGTGTGACTATCTGTTAGGAAACCACTGCTAAGGAAAGGCAACAAGCAGAAGAGACTTGTTTGGGCTAAAGAACACAAGGAATGAACATTGGACCAGTGGAAATCTGTGCTTTGGTCTGACGAGTCCAAACTTGAGATCTTTGGTTCCAACCCCCGTGTCTTTGTGCGATGCAGAAAAGGTGAACGGATGGACTCTACATGCCTGGTTCCCACCGTGAAGCATGGAGGAGGAGGTGTGATGGTGTGGGGGTGCTTTGCTGGTGACACTGTTGGGGATTTATTCAAAATTGAAGGCATACTGAACCAGCATGGCTACCACAGCATCTTGCAGCGGCATGCTATTCCATCCGGTTTGCGTTTAGTTGGACCATCATTTATTTTTCAACAGGACAATGACCCCAAACACACCTCCAGGCTGTGTAAGGGCTATTTGACCAAGAAGGAGAGTGATGGGGTGCTACGCCAGGTGACTACCTCTTGAAGCTCATCAAGAGAATGCCAAGCAGTAATCAAAGCAAAAGGTGGCTACTTTGAAGAACCTAGAATATGAAATATATTTTCAGTTTCACACTTTTTTGTTATGTATAATTCCACATGTGTTAATTCATAGTTTTGATGCCTTCAGTGTGAATCTACAATTTTCATAGTCATGAAAATAAAGAAAACTCTGAATGAGAAGGTGTGTCCAAACTTTTGGTCTGTACTGTATATAAAAAAGATGCAGATTTGTACCTTATATCAGAGCGTCCCCCGGTGCTCACGTGACTCTGGCTCTCTCCTCTCCCAGGCTGACGGCTACAGTGGGACGGGCCGAGGTCGTCAGTCGGGAGGAGAGGGAGCTGAGCAGTCATGTGAGCTCCAGGAAACTGATATAGGGTACAAATCATCATATTTTTTGATATAGCTCAAACACTCGGACACGTTTTTATTGCAGCAGAAGGGGAGGGATGGTCAGTGTCTCGAGCGTACAGGGAGGCAGAGGACAGAGCAGGGCGGTGGTTTCAGGGCTCAGCAGATAAATTTTGGTCAGTTTACAGGGGCAAGGGCAGGATCAGCCAGGTATTTTGGGTTAAACAAGGGGCCAATTACACGGCACAAGCACTGTGCTGTTATGCATGCTTTAAAGCAGAGCTCCGCCATAAAAAAATATTAAAAGCCAGCAGCTACAAATACTGCAGCTGCTGACTTTTTTAATATTGGGACACTTACCCGTCCTGGAGTCCAGCAACGTCGGCAGCAGAAGAGGGGCAATCGCTCGTCACTGCTGCCCCCACCGCCATCCTCGGTGAAGAGTGATCAGACTGTGGATTGCTCTTCAGAGGGTATAGCGTGTAAATGAGCCCTAAGGCTGTTCAGGCATTCCTGTATTTTCCAACAAATGAGCAGGGAACTGGGGGCAGGAACAGGACTAAATGCTTACTTCACGGCACTGCTAACCTCTTGTCTGCAGCAATTACAAACATACTTCTGCTCACCTGGGGAAGAAACTGGACTATTTAAATCCTGGGCTTAAGCCCTTCTTGTAATTTTCATCACTATTCATGGCATATATGCAATGGTTTAAGAAAAATCCTGACCTTCTACAGGAATCCACTGGGGCATGTAATTCCCGGGAACGGCACGACCAGCAATACTCCTCTTCTGCACTAAAATCATCACATGGTCCCGGCGGAGTAATCCTTGTGCTGTTGCTCCTGGCAATCTCAAAGCTCCAGCGGCGTGGTATAGAAGAGGGGACAGGACTTTAGTTTTAATTGACGGGGGCCACAGGACAAGTAACACTCCGCCGGGGCCATTTGATGATTTTTGGGCAGAGGAGTAATGCTTCTCCTGCGGTTCCCAGGAATTTCATGCCCCGGCTGATTGCTGTAGAAGAGGAATCCATCAAAACTGTTCCTAGTTCTGTTCCTTCCCCACCCCCAAAGCTGAGTAAATGGAGCCCAGAGCCACATTCTGGTGTGAACAACGTGTCCAGGTCTCGGGTGGACTATGACTCTGACATAGGGTTGCCACCTGTCTGGGATTGAACCATAACTGTATACCTTGCAACCTCTACCGTAAATTACATAGGGAAGAGTGCTTTGCTGCCATTTTCCCTATGCAGTAACAAAATCGTACAATATGTGCATTTAATTAAACGGCTTGTTTAAAACTACTCATTTGAATGTGATTTCTTGTTTATACTCTGTGGCATAACAAGTTGTTCTGTTATAATCAGATGTGTTCCTATTTTGTCTGCTAGCCTTGGGATAGGGCGTTAGCGGCTTCTGTAATTTCTATGGCTCAGTTCTGTTCTCACTTTGTAACCTTCAGTACAGGTTCTTCCTAAAGCTTTTCTGAACAGATGAGTGGTTGAAATGTGACAATTTGGCATTCAAAATGTTAGGCATTTTTAGTGCTGTTCTCAGGAGGCCGTACATCCAAGGCTGACCTCAATGATTGTGAAGCAATCAGCACTTGCAGGGCTTTCCTGAAGGGCGATTGTGCAATTGGAGTGCTGCTGTTGGTTCTGTGAAATATTCAATTTTGCAGGATGTCTGAGAGTGCCCCTTGCAGTAATCACAGATGGGAAATACCCTGTGCTTTATTAGGCTTCATGTACACGGGACGTTTTTTACAACCTCTCCTGAACGATTTAACTTGACAGATTGTAACCCACGTTTAAAACTTCAGTTTTGCCGCATTTACATGCATTGTTTAGCAGTGTTTTGCAGCATTTTTCAAAAATTTTATTAAATAGGCAAAAACGCCTATAAATGAAACGCCGCAAAACGAGAGTTACCACATTTAGCCGCGTTTGGCGCCTGGATGTTGGAAACTTCGATGTCTGAACAAATTTTTCAAAGAAAGGACTATAAACGCAACTGCCTAAAAACCACCGTAAATGAACCTGTGTACATGGTCACGTAAGATAACATTGAATGAGTTCAGGGGCAGTTCAAAAAAGTGCCCAACTTCCTATGAACGTCCGTTTAGCAGGAGCTACTGGGGCCTTACTGGAACAATGTAGACTTTGTTAATGCAGACCTTTTCTGACTTTTACTAAAAATCACAATAGCATGCATAACTCTGTGTTGATGTAAAATCAAATGATTTATTTTAAAATAAATTCCACTTAAAGGTGAACTTCACCATAACGGCGAAGTTCCGCTTTACGCCCTCCTTTTCTTCTGGAAGGGGGTGGGTACCTGCTTTCACTTCTGTCCAAATCACCTAGGTGATTCCACTGGAAATTCTATAACCCTACCCCAACACCCCCACCTGCAACCTTCCAGGACGCGTCTTGGGTCCCAAAGGCTGAGAACCATTCACAAAGCCTGGCTTGTGCAGTGGTAAGCGGTCTGTGCCGCTGGAAGCCGTCCCAGCCAGCTTCTCACAGTAAACATGCTGCCAAAGGCCAGCATAGAACCGGCCTTGGTGAGGACAGTGCTGAATCCCTGGACAGGGGAGTGTTTATATAGACACAACGGCACCAGTGATTATAGTAAATATATTTCCTAAACCGTGGAGGTTTAGGCGATATTTCTTGCACCTACAGGTAAGCCTTAATCTAGGCTTACCTGTAGGTTAAAGTGGTTGTAAATGGTTTTCAACCACTTTAAGTCAGCAGCCACAGTATTTGTAGCTGCTGAATAGTAATCTTTTTCAAACAGGGTGAAGAACCTCTTGTCCACTTCCTGGTTCCCCTGAGGAAACTAGAGATGTAGTCATGGTTGCACGGAACACTTGTGCATCCCCCGTGTATGTAAACGCAGCCCTTAATGGGTATAACCTTTAGTACACCCTGTGTGAATCAGGCCTAAAATGTACAAAGAAAAGCAGCATGGACACAGGTAAGTATACTTATGTACACCATTTTGGATATTGTTGCCATTTTCCTTGTGGGAAACCTCTTTACGGTGGGCACACGCACTCATTAAAAAACTGGTTGTTCTGAAGTACCTTTCAGCTGATCTCTACATTAGTGAAGCAATGAGCAGTGTTTGGGTTATTCATTAGTGCCCTTTCACATGGGCAGACCATTCAGATCCGCCTGTCCATTATCGGGTGCATCTGAACGGACGCTCCATACATCTCTATGGAGCGACGGATGTCGGCGGTGACATGTCCTCTGACCCGCTCCACTAAATCCAGACGGATGGAAACCCTATTTTCCATCTGTCTAGCGGATCGGATGAAAACTGACAGAGGGTCCGTTTTCATCAGATCCCCCCTCCAATTGAGGAAAGCAGAGATCTGATCGGTCCGTTTCTGCACAGTGTGCAGAGACGGACTAATTTATTCGCCGGCTCAGCGGGGATCAACAAAGCGATCACCGCTGAGCAAGCGGATGTTTTTAACACAGATCCGCACATGTGAAAGGGCCCTTAGTAGTAAAGATTAGTAAAATATCCAGTGGATTGTTTAACTTAATGTTATGCTAGTTATGATTATACTGGTCCCTCATTGTTCCCTGATGGGATTATATTCTTTATATTGTATGCAGTGAGATTATTGCACAGGTTTTTTTTTTTTTTTTTTTTTTAAGGTGAATTTATTTGTTAAAGCCAAACGGGAACCTCTCCCAGCCTAATAGTAGGTCTCTGTGTTAGACTGACAGCGCTGTGCAGTGCAGCAGTTCCTGATTGACTTGAAAGGCTGCCCCTTCCTCCCCCCAATCTGTCCTGAATTACATTTCTGTATGCCAATATAAAGACATATTCTGATGCTTTTTAAAAGGTTTTTTAAATAGTTGTAATAAATGCTTAAGTGGTCAAATGTGGATCTCCTATATCTGCATACAGTTTTTCTTTAGTAACGATAACCTGTGTTGAAGTGAGCAGGTGGTTGAAGGGTTGACCTCTATTTTTGGGCTGAATCTGATTAATCTGTGCAGGCGGTGTGAGTCTGACAGCAGGCAGTTTGCAGATTATCGGGTTCATAGCTAGGTCAAGGCAAAATCTTCTTCTCAGTCTGAAAGGTCTTTCTTGAAGGGCATGCACATGCAGCTAATAGTACTTTCACTCTACGTATAGTAAATGTTCTTTGAGTGGAGATGTGTTCTGAATGGTTTGGGTTTTGTTTGCAAGTATACGCTTAACCACTTCAGCCCCAAACCATTTGGCTGCCCAAAGACCAGCGCACTTTTAGCGTTTTGGCACTGCGTGCTTTACTGACAGTTGTGCGACGTGGCTCCCAAACAAAATTGACTTCCTTTTTTTCCACAAATAGAGCTTTCGTTTGGTGGTATTTGATCACCGTGTTTTTTTTTTTTACGTGAGTAGCGCCCACATATGTAAGCGGTATTCAAACCACATGTGAGGTATCGCCGCGATTGGTAGAGCGAGAGCAATAATTCTAGCCCTAGACCTCCTCTGTAACTCAAAACATGCAACCTGTAGAATTTTTTAAATGTCGCCTATGGAGATTTTAAAGGGTAAAAGTTTGTCGCCATTCCACAAGCGGATGCAATTTTGAAGCGTGACATGTTTGGTATCAATTTACTCGGCGTAACATAATCTTTCACAATAAAAAAAAAAAAAATTGGGCTAACTTTACTGTGGTCTTATTTTTTTAATTAAAAAAAGTGCGCTTGTAAGACCGCTGCGCAAATACGGTGCGACAGAGTATTGCAACGACCGCCATTTTGTTCTCTAGTATGCGTGTCGGACACTTTTGGCACCATTTACATTTTTACAGCGATCAGTGGTATAAATATGCACTAATTACTGTATGTGACTGGCAGGGAAGGGGTTGACACTAGGGGGCGAGGAAGGGGTTAAATGTGTAGCCTAGTGAATGTTCTAACTGTAGGGGGAGGGGACTGACTGAGGGGGGTGACCGTTCTGTGTCCCTATGTACAAGGGACACAGAATCGGTCTCCTCTCTCCCTGACAGGACGTGGATCTGTGTGTGTTCACACACAGATCCACGTCCTTGTCTGTGTAACCGGCGATCGCGGGTGCCCGGCGGCCGCCAGGCACGCGCGCCCCTCAGTGGCTGGAGGCCTTGTATAGACAGCCTCCCGGCAATTGGGATCCACACTGCAGCCGTACGGCCGTCAGGAAGTGGTTAAGCTAGCTACCTTTTTTTTCCCCCCTTCGTTTATTTTTTTTGTCTTAATTTCTCACTTCCTGTTTCTCCTCAGTAAGCTTCCCCCCCCCCCCCCCCCCCCCCATCATCTGAGCGGTGGTTAGTCAGCCAAAACACCTTACTGAGGAGGAACAGGAAGTGAGAAATTCAACAAAGAAAAAAAAAAACATTTTAGAAGGGAAATCAAAGGGTCCGATCACGGAGCTTGCGGCAGGGGGCGCACACGCCCACACGGTGGCAAATTTAAAGTGATATATATTTACGTCTATTTGCCTGTCTGTGCCATTCTGCCAACGTAAAAGTGCGTGACAGTCCTTAACTTCTTGAGACCCGCGCTATAGCCAAATGACGGCTACAGCGCGGATCTGAATATCCAACTGGACGTCAATTGACGTCTGCCCCTTTGGGCGTTCCCCGCGCGCGCTCCAGAGCACGCAGCGGGGTAACTCTGCGTTGGCCGTGTCCCTTGGACACAGCCAATTACAGATTGCCGCGAACGGCCAATCAGAGTGGCCGTTTGCGATGCGATCTGTGCGGCCAATGAGAGATGATCTCATATGTAAACATATGAAATCATCTCTCATTGCCGGCTCACACAGAGACAGCGTCCTGTCTCTGGAGAGGAGACCGATCTGTGTCCCTTGTCCCATAGGGACACAGATCGGTCACCTCCCCCAGTCACCCCCCCTCCACCTACAGTTAGAACACAGTGCAGGGAATACATTTAACCCCTTCCTCACCCCCTAGTGTTAACCCCTTCAATGCCAGTCACATTTATACAGTAATTAGTGCATATTTATAGCACTGATCGCAGTATAAATGTGAATGGCGCCAAAAATGTGTCAAAAGTGTCTGATGTGTCCGCCATAACGTCGCAGTCCCAATAAAAATCAGATCGCCGCCATTTCTAGTAAAAAAAAAAATAATAAAAAATAATAATTCTGTCCCCTATTTAGTAGGCGCTATAACTTTTGCGCTTATTGCGATTTTTTTTTTTTTTTACCAAAAATATGTATAAGAATACGTATCGGCCTAAACTGAGAACAAAAATTTGTTTGCCATATTTTATTATAGCAACAAGTAAAAAATATTGTATTTGTTTTCAAAATTGTCGCTCTTTTTTGTTTATAGCACAAAAAATAAAAACCGCAGAGGTGATCAAATACCACCAAAAGAAAGCTGTACTTGTGGGGAAAAAAGGACGTCAATTTTGTTCGGGAACCACGTTGCACGACCGCGCAATTGTCGGTTAAAGCGACGCAGTGCCGGAAGCTGAAATTTCACCTGGGCAGGAGAGGGGTATATGTGCCCAGTAAGCAAGTGGTTAATGTAAGTTAGTGGTTAGTGTAAGCAAGAACTTTCCTCCTTCTCCTGACCCTGTATATATTAAAACAGACAGACAGACCACCTGCAGAGCGGTTGTTGCAAACCCCTTCTCCAAGAGGCAGAAGCACATCCAACTTCTGGGGAAGTTTATTATACAGGTTATATTAGTCAGTATCAGCCCACTGCTAAGATTACAAGTCTGGTGTTCCAGTCATATTGTGCTTTGTAATGGCAGCATTTGATGTGGATGGTTATTAATACGGCTTATTTAATATGTGGCTCTTCGGGCAATATATGAAGGATAAACTTGCACGATATTGGTCTGTACAAGATGCAGTTAAAGGGGTTGTAAAGGTACAATCCCCCCCCCCCCCCTAAATAGCTTCCTTTCCTTAGTGCAGTCCTCCTTCACTTACCTCATCCTTCCATTTTGCTTTTAAATGTCCTTATTTCTTCTGAGAAATCCTCACTTCCTGTTCTTCTGTCTGTAACTCCACACAGTAATGCAAGGCTTTCTCCCTGGTGTGTAGTGTCGTGCTAGCCCCCTCCCTTGGACTACAGGAGAGTCGGGACGCTCTCTACGTTGCAGAGAAAGGAGCTATGTTTTTGTGGGCATCCTGAGTCTCCTGTAGTCCAAAGGAGGGAGCGAGCACGACACTCCACACCAGGGAGAAAGCCTTGCATTACTGTGTGGAGTTAGATAGAACAGGAAGTGAGGATTTCTCAGAAGAAATAAGAACATTTAAAAGCAAAATGGAAGGATGAGGTAAGTGAAGGAGGACTGCACTAAGGTAAAGGAAGCTATTTGGGAGAAAAAAAATTGTACCTTTTTACAACAAGTATTTTGATCAGGTGTACAGTTTCCAGACTTGTTTTGTGATACATTTTCTAATACAGAAGTAATAGTTTGTCCTTTTTTTTTCCTTTCAGGTGTGGCTGATGGAGTGGGTGGCTGGAGAGACTATGGGGTTGACCCCTCTCAATTCTCAGAGACTCTTATGCGCACATGTGAACGTTTGGTTAAGGAAGGACGGTTTGTGCCAACCAATCCTGTTGGGATTCTCACCTCCAGTTACCGTGAATTGCTTCAGAACAAAGTACCTTTACTAGGTAGGTCTGGATTACCAAGCACACAAATGGTACCCTTTTTCTGGTCAATGCATGTCTTCATGCCAAGTTAATATTACATGTCGACATCCCCCAAATTTGTAGGAATAGGTGGGCTTAATGTGTGTGTTCAGAGGTAGTAAAATGTGTCAGGGGAGTGCCTAATGCACAGCTATTAACACATGGAAACTCGGGACCCTTATGCTTACACTTAGTTCAACGTTAGGCTCAGGTTAAATTGAAATATCCCTAGCTAATCTGAAAAATGTTCCCCACTGGACACCTGTTGGTAAAGTCTGGAGTGGTGACATCATCCATTGGCCCTCCCTCCTTTTCCCTGCCGGCATCGCTGACTGACACAGGGGAGCTGGATCACATGACTGGAGTGAGCTCAAAATAGAATGTACTTCTTATGCAGGTTCGTAAGCATAGGTGGTAGGAAGGGTCATTTTTATAAACTAGTTGGGTTTCTCCTACTTTTACCTGAAACTTTGACAGAAGCAAAGTCTGCCTCCCACCTGTGTGCAGGTGCGCCACTGGGCTCTCTTGGTACATAAGCGGCACATCTGCACAGGGAAAAAATCTTGTCTAGGCAAGAATTGCAGAAGTGCTGCTTGCAGCACAATTTTTTTTTTTTTTTTATTTTTTTTTAAGAGATGTAGTGGGAGGAGGCAGAACGGCTCATAATGCCCTTTATGCCTCGTACACACGGTCGGACTTTCCGAGGGGGGTAAAAAAAAGTCAGACGGGCTTTTTTTTCTCAAAGTTCGGTCGTGAGTAGCCTCAATCTGAATTTTTTGGTCGAAAGCCCGACGGACTTTAGATAGAGAACCTGTTCTCTCTCTTTCCGACGGACTCACGGCGGACTTCTGCATGATCAAAAGTCCGACTTGGTGTACGAGGCATAAGGGGGGTGATTTGCTTTAAATGTTGTTTTGCAGGGTTAGGTTGCATAAGAGTTAAGATGTGAGTTGACTGTTAAAGTATAACCAAAACTAAAAAAAGCTTTGACTTTGGATACCGTGGAGAAGGATAAGAATGCCTGTCTGTTTTATTGCTGTCTGTGCCCGTTGGGGAGCTTCATCCTTTCTACTTGTCCTGTTTAAAAAAAAATCTGAAATTGGGGGTTGCAATTGGAATCCTATGGCCTCAGTCTTTGCGTTTAAGAACCATTCTTATCCTGCTTTTTATCAATCTTGGCAACAATAGTTAATGCACAATATAGAATCGTAAACCGTTGTACCACACTAATTGCTTCTTTGAGACTGTCTGGTGTGCATGTAAGACCTAGGCTCTAGATCAGGGCTCAAAATTTCAAGTCTTGAGCCACTAGCCAGGCCTCAAGGGTTACTCGCCACCAGTTTCCCTGTCCAACACCTACCATGCCCCGCCCCTAATTCTGCCGCTAATCACGCCCTCAACTAGCCACGTCACCTGCCACAAGTTGTGGATTGTCCACTGGCCACGTCACCTGCCACATCAACTGGCCACGTCACCTGCCAAGTTGTGAATTGTCCACTTGCCACGTCACCTGGCCACGCGACCTGCCACAAATTGTGGATTGTCCACTGGCCACGTCACCTGGCTATGTCACCTGCCACGTCACCTGGCCACGTCACCTGCCATAAGTTGTGGATTGTCCACTGGCCATGCCACCTGCCACGTCACCTGCCATGTCACCTGGCCACGTCACCTGCCACAAGTTGTGGATTGTCCACTTGCCATGTCACCTGGCCACATCACCTGCCACGTCACCTGGCCACGCCACCTGCCACAAGCTGTGGATTGTCCACTGGCCACATCACCTGGCTATGTCACCTGGCCACGTCACCTGGCCACGTCACCTGCCACAAGTTGTGGATTGTCCACTGGCCACGTCACCTGCCATGTCACCTGGCCACGTCACCTGCCACAAGTTGTGGATTGTCCACTTGCCATGTCACCTGGCCACGTCACCTGGCCACGTCACCTGCCACAAGTTGTGGATTGTCCACTGGCCACATCACCTGCCAAGTTGTGAATTGTCCACTTGCCACGTCACCTGGCCACGTCACCTGCCACAAGTTGTGGATTGTCCACTGGCCACGTCACCTGCCACATCAACTGGCCACGTCACCTGCCACAAGTTGTGGATTGTCCACTTGCCACGTCATCTGCCACGTCACCTGACCACGTCACCTGCCACAAGTTGTGGATTGTCCACTGGCCACGTCACCTGCCACATCAACTGGCCACGTCACCTGCCACAAGTTGTGGATTGTCCACTTGCCACGTCACCTGACCACGACACCTGCCACAAGTTGTGGATTGTCCACTTGCCACGTCACCTGCCACAAGTGGATTATGCACTTGCCAAATCACCTGGCCACATCACCTGTCACAAGTTGTGGATTGTCCACTTACTACGTCACCTAGCCACGCCACCTGCCACGTCAACTGGCCACGTCACCTGCCACAAGTTGTGGATTGTCCACTGGCCACGTCACCTGCCACATCACCTGGCCACGTCACCTACAACAAGTTGTGGATTGTCCACTTGCCACGTCGCCTGCCTCAAGTTGTGTATTGTCCACTTGCCACGTCATCTGCCATGTCACCTGGCCACCCCACCTGCCACAAGTTGTCGATTGTCCACTGGCCACGTCACCTGGCCACGTCACCTGCCGCAAGTTGTGGATTGTCCACTTGCCATGTCACCTGGCCATGTCACCTGGCCACGTCACCTGCCACATCACCTGGCCACGTCACCTGCCACAAGTTGTGGATTGTCCACTGGCCACGTGACCTGACCACGTCACCTGCCACATCACCTGGCCACGTCACCTGCCACAAGTTGTGGATTGTCCACTGGCCACGTGACCTGACCACGTCACCTGCCACATCACCTGGCCACGTCACCTACCACAAGTTGTGGGTTGTCCACTTGCCACGTCACCTGCCACAAGTTGTGGATTGTCCACTGGCCACGTCACCTGCCACAAGTTGTGGATTGTCCACAATGCAATACAAGCAATTACATTTTTTATGTTTTTTTATGGTTTTTCATCATTTGCCATCATTTTTGAGATTTCCAATGTAAAAAAATAGGTCACCTTTAAAAACGCCTATATACGAAATCGCGGCAAAACGCCGGTGCCGCGATTTGCCGCAATTTGCCGCGATTTGCGTCTAAAACGCGAAAGCTGAATGCTTCTGAACCCAAAATTTTGGGTTTGGAAAAACGGCCCTAAACCCAACTGCTTTGAAACGCCAAAAAACGTGATTGTGTGCATGGACACATAGGATAACATTAAATGTGTTCAGGGGCAGTTGGAAAAAATGCCCAAATGCCTCTGAACTCGAGTTTAGCAGCGTCTCGTGTGCATGGGGCCTAAATGTTTTATGCAGAATTAAGTTGCAAAAATAAATATTAACAACAACTTTATCAGTTCCCCTCAGCACAGCTTTACCTGTGCCCATAAATGCAGGCTCACCTGTGCCCATCATTGCAGACTCATTGTGTGCCCATCATTGCAGACTCATTGTGTGCCCATCATTGCAGACCTCCCAGCATTGGACCCGCATTCTGTCTATTACAGGTGTGGGTTAGGAGGAGGCGGGGCTGTGTGTGAGAGCGAGCAGAGCGGAGGAAAGTTCAATGAAAGGCTGTTACAGCGGGCTATACTGCTCGGCGATACCGCGGCTCTCCTCTACCTTCATGCTCTCTGCCACGGGATGAACAGTGGGAGAACAGCTCCCGATCAACCCCGCCGGCAGTGCTTGCCCCCCCCCACTCCCAGGCAGCCCAGCTCCTCGCTAGACCTCATTTTCCACTCGCAAAATGCGAGTAGGCGAGTGGAAAATTTGAGGTCTGCTCTAGATAACATTATGTTGTAATTGTTTTTGTGCATTCCTAGTATACTGTCATGTCGGAAGGTCCTTTCAACCTGTATGGTTATCTGAACTTTGTTTTGGATAGGATTACTGTGTAGCATCATGGCACATTTCTCTTCTACTTATTAGTATATACAATATTACGGTAGTAAATATTGATATAAAAGAACAGTAACGTTTTTGGTTCGCACTAGTGCGATTTCAGGTGCAACTTGAGTGGCACAGAATCGCATGACAATGCAAATCGTTGTTTTCAGTGGTACCAATTGACATCAATGCAGCGCACCATGATTTTGGAAAAGGGTTCTACTTTGGCACTTCCTGCCTCATAAAATATGCAACCACATCCAAGTTGCATCATATAATCGCACTCAAAGTCTGATCAAAATCTGATTGCAACTGTATGAACCTGATCTGACGGATGGGGAAATCTTCCCATGGGGATACTAGTTCTGGTGATACCCTGGGAATCCCTAACTTTGCACTCGGATTTTCTCATTTCCTGTTTTGGCTGTGAGACAGAAAGTGAAGGGAAATCTCCCCTATGGGATACAGATGGGCAAAAAAGCTGCTGGATTATAATAGGGCTGCAACTAACGATTATTTCCATAATCGATTAGTTGGCCGATGATTGTTTCGATTAATCGGATAATAGCCTTAAAAAAATAAAAATTTGCATTTTTTTTTTTTTTTTGGGTCAATTTGTTGGGCAGATTACAAAACACAAATTGCCGCAAAAACACATTACATGCTTTTCTGCAGCTTCTCCATTGAAGTATATTGAACAAAAAACAAACAAAATAGCCCCGTTTTGCGCTAAAAAGTCTTTGCCTTTTCCAAATACGCAGCAGCTGAAAAAAAATCATGGATGTGAACGTGTCCCATAGGAAAACATGGAAATGAATTGTAGTGTGTTTCTGCAAAAAGCACCAAAAAACAGAGGTGTGACCCCGGCCTGAGATGTTGAGTAACAAAATGGGGTTATAAAAACAAAAATAAGTACAAAAAAGAGCAAATAATCGCTACTGTTAGAGCCGGTTCACGCTGGGGTGACTCAGCCGCCTGACAAGTCGCGTCCCATTCTATTCAATAGAACCGTTCTAATAGGAGCGACGCAAGTCACTCCGACTTAGAAAAAGGTTCTTGTACGACTTTGGGGGCGACTTGCATTGACTTCTATTCAGAAGTCATTTTGCAAGTCGCCTCTGAAGTCGTCTTCAGGACGCCTTGCCGAGTCGCCCCCGAAGTCGTGCCGCCGCAGTGTGAACAGACTCTAATGCATAACGTCATTTAAAATGACCGTGTGTGGGGAAAATGTCATTTTATGTCTTCTGAAAAACGAAAAAAATAAATAAATAATTCGAACATGCTTGAATTTTTTTGTCGTTTTTTGTGTCATTTAAAATGATAGTGTGTGGGCAAAACAACGTTTAAAATGAAGTTTTTAAACACGCGCATGCTCAGAAGCAAGTTATGAAGCGAGCTTCAATGGAACAGAGTTCCGCCGTACTTGCTGAACGTAACTGCACTTTGCTAGAGCATTTTGAAAAAACGATGGTGTGTATGCTTCATCGTTTTTGAAAAACGTCGTTTTGTTTCATTGGTTTAAAACGTTGTTTTAAATCATCACAAAAAACGACCGTCTGTACGCGGCATAATGGTTCATTTTTTTTACTGTGGGACAGTGAAAGTAATATTTACAGTAGCGATTTGCTTTTTTGTACTATAAAAGGCTAATTTTAGTTTTTTTTAACCCCATTATGTTACTGGCCGATTAATCGATTATGAAAATTGTAATCGATTAATTGTTTCGGCCCTAGATTATAACCTTCTTGCACTCAAATGTAAAAATAGCCTTTAGTTACAAAAGTGGACTTAAGTTCTGGACATGCTCTTGATTTTGTTCCTTCCCACCCCACCCCCCTTCCCTTTTTGCAGTTAAAATATTCTGATGCATAACTGACTTTGTATCCACAGCTGGAGGGTCTTGAATTTTATGTCCACTTTAAGGCTCCATTTACACCATGGCATTCCAGTGTGCGGGTGGAATCTCTGCGATTCTGCCCCCGATTTGGAAATGCCACAGCGTGATTTGGGTGCCATTCAAAGTAACCTTGCGTTTTCAAATCATGGCAATTTCGCACAACTGAATGCTATGGTGTGAATGGAACCTAGGGTTGTAGTCTAGGTATTTGGGGACTATTCAGGCAGAATATTACTTAAAACAGATTCTTGTCACCAAAGTGCCATGAAATGTTGTACACTGTACACTCAGCATGCGTGCCTATGCAGAATAAATTAGTGTTTTATTCTATGCTTTGCATTTTTTCTCAGCCAGGATAAAAATACCTTTGCATTTGTTCCTCTAATACTCAGAATCCTTAACCACTTAAGACCCGGACCATTATGCAGGTTAAGGACCTTGCTCCTTTTTGCGATTCGGCACTGCGTCGCTTTAACTGACAATTGCGTGGTCGTGCGACGTGGCTCCCAAACAAAATTGGCGCCATTTTTCCCCCACAAATAGAGCTTTCTTTTGGTGGTATTTGATCACCTCTACAGTTTATATTTTTTGCGCTATAAACAAAAATAAAGCGACAATTTTGAAAAAAAATCTATTTTTTACTTTTTGCTATAATAAAATATCCCCAAAAAAGATATAAAAAATAAATGTTTTCCTCGGTTTAGGCCGATGCATATTCTTCTACCTATTTTTGGTAAAAAAAAAAAATCGCAATAAGCATTTTTTGATTGGTTTGCGCAAAATTTATAGCGTTTACAAAATAGGGGATAGTTTTTATGGCATTTTTATTAATTTTTTTTTTTTTTGTTACTACTAATGGCGGCGATCAGTGTTTTTTTTTTTTTTTGTGACTGCGATATTATGGCGGACCCATCGGACAATTTTGACACATTTTTGGGATCATTGTCATTTTCACAGCGAAAAGTGCTATAAAAATGCACTGAAAACTGTGAAAATGACCATTGCAGTTTAGGAGTTAACCACTAGGGGGCGCTGAAGGGGTCAAGTGTGACCTTGTATGTGTTTCTAACTGTAGGGGGCGGGGCTGGACGTGAGACGTCAGTGATCGTCTTTCCCTTTATCGGGGAACAAACGATCACTGCCACAGTGAAGAACAGGGAAGGTGTGTTTACACACACCTCTCCCCGTTCTTCAGCTCCGGTGACCGATCAGGTCCCGTGGTCACGGAGCTTCGGACCGGGTCGCGAGCACGCCGCGCTCGCAACCCCACGGCTGGGCCTTAAAGAGACAGGTACGTGCTTGTGCCCAGCTGTGCCATTCTGCCGACGTATATCGCCGTGAAGGGGTGGTTAAGAGAAGTGTTTTTATTTTCTCCCCCATCATACTTTTACAAGGTAGATGCCGCATTGGACCGATGCAGCATCTGGTGCCTCTGAACTAAGAACCGAGCGATCGAACACCACCGACTGCTCAGTTTTGGCAGCTCTCCGCTTGTGTCCGCCCTCATCTCACGCTCTTAGCGGCTCGATGAGAGGCTGAGATGGGTGTCCGATTCCTGCAATGTCATCAGAGAGCGGACTTCAGACCAAAAACGGGTTACAAGAGTGCAAAACGCATTGCATTCCTGTGACCCATATGAGAAGCCCAGCCAAACGAGCTCAGGCTGGTCTTCTCCTTTTTAAAGGGGTTGTAAAGGAAAACATTTTTTTTCATAATAAGCATCCTTTACCTGCAGACATTCCTCTTTTCACTTCCTCATGGTTCGTTTTTTTCTCAGAAGTTGCTCTATTTCTTCTCTGTTCTGTTCACTTCCTGCTTGTCTGTTACTCACCACCGTGACGGGAGGCTTTACTGCGGGGGTCAGTAACGTGCTCACCCCCTCCTGGGAACTACATCTGTGTGGCAGGACGCTCTCTAAGTGTTAGAGACTTCAAGGAGTTGTGAATTACTGGGCGTGCCGCAATGCATACTGGGAAATGTAGTTCTTGCATGAACGAACGATGCAAACCACGAAGTGAATGAGAGAACAGAAACTAGAACGCCGGAGGTGATATAGATGAAGGAATTTAATAGGCATTTACTTGTTTTTTAACAAAATCATTACACTATTCTGTCTGTCTACCTTGCAGACATTAATTTTAGGCAAAAAATTGTTTTCCTTTAGTGACCCTTTAACCACTTCCCGCCCAGTCAATAGGAGATTGACGTCCGGGAAGTGGTTGTGAAATCCTGACTGGACGTCTATGGACGTCCTGCAGGATTTCATACCGGCGTGCGCCCGTGAGGGCGCGCGGCGATCGGTGATGCGGGGTGTCAGTCTGACACCCTGCATCTCCGATCTCGGTAAAGAGCCTCCAGCGAAAAAAAAAAAGTTTTAAATGCAATCTATGCCAATCGGTGCCCACAAATGGGCACTGACTGGCAACATGGGCACTGACTGTGCCCAGCAATGCCACCAGAGCCGCCTATGAGTGCCCACCAGAGCCGCCTATGAGTGCCCACCAGAGCCGCCTATGAGTGCCCACCAGAGCCGCCTATGAGTGCCCACCAGAGCCGCCTATGAGTGCCCACCAGAGCCGCCTATGAGTGCCCACCAGAGCCGCCTATGAGTGCCCACCAGAGCCGCCTATGAGTGCCCACCAGAGCCGCCTATGAGTGCCCACCAGAGCCGCCTATGAGTGCCCACCAGAGCCGCCCCATCGGTGCCCACCAGAGCCGCCCCATCGGTGCCCACCAGAGCCGCCCCATCGGTGCCCACCAGAGCCACCCCATCGGTGCCCATAATTGAAGAAGAAAACTTATTTACAAAAAAATTTACAGAAAAAATAATTTTTTATTTTTTTTTTCTTCCAAAAAATTTCGGTCTTTTTTTAGTTGCGCAAAAAATAAAAATCGCAGAGGTGATCAAATACCACCAAAAGAAAGCTCTATTTGTGGGAACAAAATGATAAAAATTGTATTTGGGTACAGTGTAGCACGACCGCGCAATTGTCATTCAAATTGCGACAGTGCTGAAAGCTGAAAATTGGCTTGGGCTGGAAGGTGCCTAAGTGCCTGGTATGGAAGTGGTTAAATAAAATCCTACTTTATTTATTTTTAAATATTGCCAGACATGCTGCTATATCTGAGCTGGTTAATGACTAGACTTTTAAAAGGTACATACTGAAATGTATCTGCTGGACACTTGCAGGCCTTGTGATAGAGAACATTATACTCTCTATCTAAATGTAAATGTCAGACGGGAGCAGCATGTTCTTCTGGAGGCCAATTTACTGCTTTCTAAGTATAGGCCTTTATATTAATAACTTGGAACACAGGATGGGAATGGGTTCAGAATATGCCCCCTGAAACTGGTCCATGTGCTAACTAGCAGAGAGCTCCTTGCATCATTTGGAAGTCATAACATGATGTAGATAGAAATGTGAAATATTTAAATTGAAGTGGTCATGTGTCGGGTTATTTTGGTTATTCATTACATTGCAATACACAGTACAATAGACCTTTATTCTGAGTTTGTGTTCATGGTCTTGCAAGCTAATATGGTTAAAGGAGTTGTAAAGGAAAATATTTTTTTTGCTGAAGTGACTGTTTAAAGGGTATAGAGACATAATAGTTAACTGATTCCTTTTAAAAATGATAAAAATCAATCATATAACGTACCTACAGTTTCAGGTTCGTTTTTGCATGTTTCCTGCTTCTCTGCTGCACAGAGCCAATACAGGGCAGTGATGGTTTGGAAAACGAAACTGATTGGTGTTGAGGGGTATTAGACACACAGTAATCACACCTCCTTGATTAGTGACCACAGAGAGAAATCTCCCATGACTTTTTTCATCAGGAAACGGACAACCAGGAAGTGTTCAGATCAGAGAAGGATTAGAGCAAAAACTAACAATGAGGACATGAAACCAGGACTGCAGTAAGGTAAAGGAAGCTATTTAGCTAAAAAAAAAAAAAATCCCTTAGTGACCCTTTAAAGGGTCCTGATGTGAAATTTAAACCACATTTTTGACTGTCATGTATTAGATGTTTGAAAAGATATATTGTGTACTAGTGAGTGACGAAAAGGTTCAGGAATAATTTCAACAAAGTTCCCAGAAGCTCAACAGTAATTCCACAAACTGTCACCTGATTGTGGTTTTCTCAATCGCAGTGAAATCCCTTCTTTCTGGGATTGGTAGTGGCAACCAAGTGAGTCATCTTCCTCCAGGTGGTGGATGGGGCTAGCAGGATTGGCTTTAGCAGTGGCCAATTACAGTCCTCCTCCAGGAAACAGGGACTTGACCCTCCCTAGCAGAACTGCACCCAATCTCTTCCCCATCACAAAAGCTGACATTCACAGCTACAGCATAGTTGACGAGAATCAAACGATGTTTCCCATCTTTTACCATGTGTGGGGGCACAGTGCCCCCCCTTCAGTGCAGGTGCGGCTTGGGGAACTCTGAAATGGGAATGCGTTAGTGTCTCACTGACACTTCCCTGCTCTGCTGATGGGGAGGGAGCAGAGTGCCGCCAAGAGGCTTTGCGTGCCCGGGGTTACCTACCCCTGCTGTAATCCAAAGGAACTCCTGTATAAATTTGTATTTTTAGGTAAGTCACATACACCTTCCTGAGCCCGTCCCTCTTAACACATTTCACCCACAATAAGGATTAATGCTGTATTGAACCCAAAAGTAAGAACTTGTTATCTTGCAGCTTACCAGTTCTTAGATGTGCTGGCTGCTTTAGGTTTCTCTTATAGGCTTTCTTCTGCTTTGCTGTTACTGATTTATAAAGAACAGTTTTCTGTAACTGATTATAAAGTGTGCTCTGGAGTTTGGCTTCAGTTTACTAGTGCATGTAAATCTACATTCAACACCCCCTGTTCTCGTTTCTCCAGAGTTATGTCTCACTTGGGCTCTGTTCACACCTTGGTGTTCCGCATAGAATCGCTGCAAAAATGCAGGACGTACTTTCACTGGCACTCCAACCGATTGTCGCCTGACAAATCATGGCAAAATTGCAGGACACCTGGTCTCTGGCGTTTTGGCTTTAGTTTATTGGTGCCTGTAATGCCCCTGTTCTCATTTCCCCAGAGTTATGTCTCACTAAGGCTCCGTTCCGTTCACTCCTTGGTGTTCTGGATTGCGGGTGGCCACAGCTGCAGGCACCATTCAGATGTAACCATTTAAAGCCCACAACGTCATACCACGGTATATGTTGGGCAAGTGTCTTGATACTGCTTTTATGCCTTGAGTTTTTACTAGAGACCTGGAACTGAAGAAGAAAAATGCTAGCAACCCAAGCCCTAAAGCATATTGTGTTTTTAGAGAGCTGCTAACCATTATGAAGTATATGCTGACTTGTGTTTGTTTTGGACCAGAGAAGTGCTGCATAACCTGCTAGCTCTTTGCTGTTGTTTCTGTGATGATTTTCACAGCGTGATGCTAGCGGGCACAATTCGGCATGACCTTGTTCTTAGATCACACTTTGCATGTTTTTCTCTAGTTTGAACAGTCAAAATCTGTTGTAGTTTACTGCAGATGAGGACTTTACTCCCATAATATAATCGTATTGGCATGCAAAAGATTCTCTTTCAGCTATGGTCTAATATGTTGACTACAGTAAATGTGCAAGGGAAGGGTATGTGAACACATGGAGCAACACCCAATATGCACTGGTAAGTCCAATAAGCCTTAAGTTGACGACCCATGTCTTGCAAGGGCCTTGTACAGATTGATTTTCATAGCTTGATTAGGTCCCCATATTAAATTTTCAATACATTTTTAAAGTACGATTGTATAGTCAGATTGTAACATTTATGGTAAGCCTAAAAGCTGGTTTTGCTACAAAGAAAACCATGTATAGTGTAGAGACAAAAGCTGGTTGCGGAATTCAACAGATTCACATTCTTTTTGTAGATTTTTTAAATGGTGTAAAAATGCTGTGAGGGGAATAAAAATGCATTGCTTACACTTCAAACAATTTTAGCTGCCATTCACACTTTATAGCATGTCAGGTGTATGCACATTTTCATGCTTTGTACAACCCATTGATTTTAATGGGATGCCCCAAGTGCGAGAAGCACGGCAAATAAACACAAATGTATTTTTGTGCTTTTGGGCTCTGCATTTTTTAATCTTGCATTTTGAGCAAGAATACCCTTGGGGGAAATGTATGGTTGACCTATTTCAAGTCAGTATTTTCATGATTAATAGTTCATATTGGTCAGCATTTTGTTTGAGGTGATATTAAAGGCAATGTGTTTTTTTTTGTTTTTACAAAAAAAAAAAAAAAAGTCATACTCTGTGTAGTGGTTTTGTACAGTGCAACTGTGATCCTCCTCTTAGGTACCCCGCAAGCGCTCCTGCCCCTCCTACTGAGTGCCCCCAGAGCAAGCGGCTTATTCTGGGGGCACCCAAGCAGGTTTTTTCCTGAGCCACTGCTCTACATGTCCATTCAGACCGAACCGCTGCTTGGGCCCTGCCCACAAAATCTAGCATCTAGTATAGTTTTCTATATTTTTTTGCTGATGTTTGGCTATCCGATTTATTAAGAGTTGCTGCACTACATTTATTTTTCTTTGTACTGTATTGATCACAATGTTGCCAACGTGTACTGATTGTAGGCCTTGATCAGAAATACATGAGTAGAAGCCTAATATGATTGCCATTTCTGCCTCTTTATTTAAGGAAGCAGCACTGCTTGTCTAGTGATTCTCGATAGAACAAGTCATCGATTACACACAGCAAACTTGGGTGATTCTGGGTTTCTAGTGGTACGAGCAGGAGAAGTTGTACATCGGTCAGACGAACAGCAACATTACTTCAACACTCCATTCCAGTTGTCAATAGCACCGCCTGAAGCTGAGGGAGTTGTTCTTAGTGACAGGTATGTCTCCTGTATGTGCTATAGTTTGTTTTTTTTTTTTTTAACAGCACTTTAAAACATGCATCCAATTGTAATAACATATTTGAAGATAAGTAACAGACCATAGTTGCCAATTTCCTAAAAAAGAGTACAGCTTACCCCCAACCCCTCCTTAAGCGGCACTTTTTTCCTTCTTTTGTGTGTGTCTTGATATTGGCAGACTGCCTGAAGTTTACCAATTGTTGTTTTTATATCTATAAACCCTGAATACAGCCAGTGTGATCAGGGACTTGTAGCTTAATTTACAGGCTGCCCCATTTTTTGGGATAAAAATCAGTGTAAATTATGTATTTTATTCCGACACATGAGCAAGGCTTCTATCTGACCTCTCGTTTCCTTAGCACAGAACACTGGGCATGTGATCAAAGTGGTCTCATGTTGCTTTCACATCAGTGTAAAAAGAAATTCCAGCAGCACATAGTGTCCTTGCAAAAGGAAAGCAGCTCCACACTTGGCCGCAAGCTCTCTTTTTAATGGGAGTGTACAGAAACCAGGCTGCTCATAGGGTGTGTGGGAGAGCTCAATCACATGAGCAGACAGCATTGGCACACAGTGCACATTCAGCAGGAGCTTGACCATTGAACTGAACCTTGATTTGTAATTGACAATGTTTTAATAAACAAAAATGTGAATTCTAGCAAATCCCCAGTTTTTATTTTTTTATTATTTTTATGCAGTGCATCTGGAAAGTATTCACAGAGCTTCACTTTTTCCACATTTTGTTATGTTGCAGCATTATTCCAAAATTTATTTCATTCTTTATTTTCCTCAAATTCTACAAACCATACCACATAATGACAACGTGAAAGAAGTTTGTTTAAAATCTTTGCAAATTTCTTAAAAATTTAAAAAATCATGTACATGTACATAAGTATTCACAGCCTTTGCCATGACACTCAAAATGGAGCTCAGGAGCATCCTGTTTTTCATTGATCATTCTTGATGTTTCTACAACTTGATTGGAGTACACCTGTGGTGAATTCAGTTGATTGGATGTGATTTGGAAAAGGCACGCACCTATCTATATAAGGTCCCACCATTAACAGTGCATGTCAGAGCACAAACAAGCATTGAAGTCTAAGGAATTGTCTGTAGACCTTCCGAGACAGGATTTTATGGAGGCACAGATCTGGGAAAAGGTACAGAAAAAAATCTGCAGTATTGAAGGCCCCAATGAGCACAGTGGCCTCCATTATGCGCAAACAGAAGTTTAGAACCACCAGGAGGTTCCACACTTTCTAGAGTTGTCCGCTCTGCCAAACTGAGCTTTCGGGGGAGATGGGCCTTGGTCATGGAGGTGACCAAGAATCCAGTGGTCACTGTGACCGAGCTCCAGCGTTTCTCTGTGGAGAGAGGAGAACCTTCCAGAAGAATAATCATCTCTGCAGCAATCAGGCCTGTGTGGTAGAGTGGCCAGATTGAAACCGCCACTCAGTAAAAGGCACATGACGGCCCACCTGGAATTTGCCAAAAGGCACCTGAAGGACTCTCGGACCATGAGGAACAAAATGGTCTGGTGAAACAAAGATTAATTGTTTATATTTTTATATATATATATATATATATATATATATATATATATATATATATATATATATATATATATATATATATACAAAGATTTCAAACAAACTCCTTTCATGTTGTGATTATGAGGTATTGCTTGTAGAATTTTGTGGAAAATAATACATTTTAATCCATTTTGGAATAAAGCTGTAACTAGGGATGCACCGATGCCACTTTTTTGACACCGAGTAAGAGTACTGATACTTGACATGTACTCGCCGATGCCTATCGCCTAGGAAAAGGGGTGGTTTGGGAGGTCGCGGTAGTTGAGGGTAGGGTGGGAGAGTTGGGATGGAAAGGGATGTAATCGCTGGGGGGGTGGGGGAAGGATGGGGATAGGAGGGTTATTGGGGAACATGGGGGCAGGGGTGACAGCTGGTAGACGGAAGGAGGAGGCAACAGACAGTCGGGGGCTGCAGGCATGGTACAGGAGACAGTCGGAGGCTGCAGGCATTGGCATGGTACAGGAGACAGTCGGAGGCTGCAGGCATTGGCATGGTACAGGAGACAGTTGGGGGCTGCAAGGAGGAGGGAGAGAGCCCTGCTGCTCAGTACAACAGGATAGGATGTACAGTGTCTTCACATACCTGTTCTCTGCCTCAGCTTCGGGGAGAGCCCGGATCCAGTGCTCTATGTGGCCGGGAGCTGGAGGAGGGAGGTGTGCGGAGACAGGCTGATGGGCTGTTAAAACAGGAAGCCAGACAGGCCTGCACCACGTGATGACGGGAAGAATGAGCGGGGGATGGCATGGCATTGTCCGGAGGGGAGGTGGTCCGCTCCCACGCAACGTCACTTCCGGTATCGAGCATTTTTGTGAGTACCGATGCTCACGAAAATGCCTAGTATTGGCACAGATACCAGTATCGGTGCATTCCTAGCTGTAACATAACAATGTGAAAAAAAGTGAAGCGCTGTGAATTCTTTCCAGATGCACTGTATATGAAACTCTATACTTGCAAAACTAAAAGTAATGGGAATTAAACACCACTTTCTTTGTATATAATTGGATGAGCTATAGAGGTACTAATACAAACTATGATTTACTAAAGGGTTTTTTTTTTTTTTATTCTCTTAACAGCCCTGATGCTGCAGACAGTAGTTCATTTGATGTCCAGCTCGGTGACATCATTCTTACAGCCACTGATGGACTTTTTGATAACATGCCTGACTACATGATTCTTCAGGAGTTAAAAAAGTTAAAGGTATGCCCAACCAATCAAATGTAATCCTTTATACTTCTTCCCTTTGTGTGTGTGTGTGTGTTCCATAAGGATGCTTTAGGTTTGATCAGAGAGAGAGATCAAATTGTCTTTGCATTCATTGTTGTGTTTGAGTGTTGGAACCAATCTACTGAGATAGTGGCCTCAAAGTTCAGTAAACCCACTCTATTTTCTTTTAAGCAAAGTCTTCTAATTCATTCTGGGTCTGGTGGAGAAAACTAGATATGATTATAAGTCGATGGAAAAAGGAGCATGAAAGTGTAATGGGGACTATCTGGAACAAATATAGAAACTTTTTGGTAGGATATCCATTTTAATTATAATTCTTGACCAAGACCGTGGAAGGAATGCTCAGTTGACATCTGCTTTGATCATATGTGAGGTGGTGTTAAGTCCGTTTGGAACCTAGAGACTTTGTCTGGCAAGGTTGAGATTTGAATGGATAGGAGTAAGCTTATTGTGAATTTTCTGCATAGGCGAGGGAGATGTTCAACATGTGAAATTTAGCTTGGGGGATGCTTTTAATATATGGGTTATTTGCAGGGCCACTGATAGATGCTTCATTGTGCAACCTGGCAGGAGTCTTTGAAAATGTAGAAGGGATTCGTGAAGCTGACGTCGGTCCTAATCCTAGCCGATAGTGTGAAGTATTGGGTTATTATTTTGGCAATATTATCTCCGAAGTTCAGTTGAGTGAAAGTATTTAAGGAGTTGGCTGCTAACTCTGTCAAATGCCTTTAGGACATGGTCAGATTGCAGTTTTGTGTTCAAATTTTGTTTTTATATGTTCTTCGGCTTATCTGACAAACCCTACCTGTTCTGTGTGGATGACAGAAGGCATAACAGACTAGTCATATTGAGGCTCCATGCACACTTGGGTTAAAGAAGAAAAAAAGCCAGTTCCCTTGGCAGAAAAAACGCTCATATAGAGCATTTTTTTTTTTTTTTTTTTTTTTTTTGTACAAGGTTTAAATTTTTGCTTTTTGCTTTTTTTTTTTTCTTGCCAGAAAGCTCCAATCCAGAATTGCAAACCAGTCATTCATGGATGCAGGTCTCCTCAAATGTATTAATCTAGTTAGTGGCACCCGCACCCAGAAAAAAAAGTCCGGCTGGTTCAACAACCAGCTGTCACTACTGAGGCAAGAGCGCAGAAGGGCGGAAGCCGCCTGGAAAAGAAGCGCTTCAGAGGAAAACCCTCATCACCTACAAGACAATAACAAGAAAATATCATAAAGAAATCTTCAAAGCCAAGAAACAACATTTTTCTATGGCGATCAACAATGCCCTAAACCGCCCCCAGTGAACTTTTCAAGATGGTCACCCAGACCATGAATCCAGGATGCCTTGAAGCCCCCAATTCAGACACCCAAGAGTTTTGTGATGAATTATCGGATTTCTTCATCAATAAAATTGAGGGAATCCGGGAAAGCATTCTGCAAAACAATACCCCCCTCAGCCCACCACACAACACCCAGAGAAAATTTCTACAGGCAACAAAGTTCACTCTGAAACCCATCTCCATCGATGCTACAAAAAATCTCATCGGTACTCTGCGAAACAGCACAGCGCCCAATGATATTATCCCCACTAAACTGCTGAAGGAATGTGCTGACATCCTGGCACCACCTATCACGCAGCTTATAAACCACTCATTTAAGGAAGGCATAGTGCCCTCCCTGCTGAAAGAGGGCACAATCCAGCCCATCTTGAAAAAACCGACCCTCGACCCCAAGGACCCAACTCACCGTCGCCCCATAACAGGCCTAAATGTCTTCTCCAAGGTACTGGAAAAAACAGTGGTATAACAGCTGCAACAGCATCTAGATACCCATAATCTACTGGATCCATTACAATCAGGCTTCCGTCCCGGACACGGGACAGAAACAGCTTTACTCAAAATATGGGACGACGCCCTTGAGGCCGCAGACTAAGGAGAATCTTGTCTCCTGGTTCTGCTGGACCTAAGCGCAGCCTTTGACACGGTAGACCAAAAACTGTTACTGAGGCGTCTGGCTGAGGTAGCCAGAGTCGCAGAAGGTGACATACCATGGTTTTCCTCCTTCTTGGAAAACCGTTCACAAACAGTTAAACTGGGATCTTTCGTATCTGAGAGGCGCACGGTGTCCTGCGGAGTCCCCCAAGGATCCCCCCTGTCACCGGTGCTTTTCAATATCTATCTCCGCCCTCTCTTTGATATTATCAGTAGCCAAAAACTACTCTATCACTCATATGCAGACGATACGCAACTGTATTTTCGCATCTGCAACAAAAAGGATCATCATTCCAGTTTAGAGAAATGTCTCTCTTTGATAGAAAACTGGATGTCTAAGAGTTATCTTAAACTCAACAATTCCAAAACAGAACTTCTCCTGTTTCAGGCCAGTCGCAAGAGTCAACTGGCAACAACCTGGACACCCCCGCCCATTCTGGGCCAAACCATCACCCCTAGCTCCAAAGTCAAAAGTCTTGGGGTCATTTTTGACACCTACATGACAATGGATGCACAAATAGGCTCAGTAGTCAGCAGTTCTCACCATCTGCTGCGCCTACTACGCAGACTTATCCCATTTATCCCTAAGGAAGACGTAGCAGTCGTGGTGGGAACAATTGTGAACTCCAGATTGGATTACGCAAATGCTCTTTACCTCGGACTCCCAAAGTACCAAATCTCTCGTCTGCAAGTCGTTCAGAATACGGCCGCCAGACTTGTGACTGGGAAAAAAACATGGGAATCAATCTCACCTTCACTGAGAACCCTTCACTGGCTGCCAGTAAAGGACAGAATTGCTTTTAAAGCACTCTGTCTGACACATAAGTGCATCCATGGGAAGGCTCCGCAATATCTTTGCGACAAGATAGAACCCCACAATTCCAATCGCCTTCTGCGATCTACGGGCCAAAACCTGGTCAAGGTACCCAAAGCCAGATACAAATCCAAAGGAGAAAGAAGGTTTGCATTCCAGGGTCCAAGACTATGGAACGCTTTACCAACCAGCATTCGGTTGGAGGAAAACCACCTGGCCTTCAGAAGACAGATTAAAACTCTGCTCTTTTGATGTCAAGAGACAGGAACCATCAAGCGCCCAGAAGCGATTCAGTTCGCATGTGCCGCGCTATATAAGTTTTTCATTCATTCATTCATGATGCAGTCATTGAGAGCATTCATATGGACTGAGGTAATAGGGGGTCAGTTGCTTCTTTCTATACAGTGGCCACAAAACTATGCGAACCAGTAAGAATTCACTTCTTTCTGCAGCAATCTTGCCATACAATGTGATCTAAAAAGGGTGTAGAAAAACTGCGCTAAAATGCAACACAAAAATTATGAATATAAGCAGCGATTCCCCTCTGATATAGAACACAGTATAGTGTAGATTTAGATAATTAGAATCACGCTAAATCTAGAGTTCGTATATAGAAAGTCCACCAGTGCTTGAAAGCTCATCCACCATCTGCAACGTGCAAACTCCACCACCAGATGATATGCCTTTCTCCTTACCAGATCCACGTGATCCCCCGTTTTTACTGAAGCCAGTCAGACAACGGTACATGTAAAGTTGGCCAGTTCATCAGCCAGTGTGTACCGGGCTTTAGCATGGTTTTTGTTATCCGCTTAAAGCAGAGGTCTGCCCAAAAAAAGAAAAACCATCAGCTTCACATACTGCAGCTGCTGGCTTTTAATGCGACACTTGGCTGTCCTGGAGTCCAGCATTGTTGGCACCGCAGCTGATGTTTTTAATCAGCTGCCGCCGCCATTTCGGCTAGGGGTACCCGCATGCCTGAGGCCCGCTCCTTTCTCCTACTGGCCAGATGACAGGGGGGAGGAGGGAGTCCCAGCCGTGACCTCAATATCCACAGCTGAGGCTCCGGAAAGTGGGAAACGATACTTGTCAAGATCTTGGTTTGCCAATCTAGCCACTGGTTTCCGAATCCCCAAAAGAGGTGTCAGAATGGAGTTTTTTGAGGAGATGGCTGTGTCAAATGCAGCAGAAAGGTCTATTGGCAGTACTGAGCAGTGGCCATTGGTTTTTGTGGCATGATGTAGGCAAATGCCAGACTGTAAAGGGCCAAGGAGGTTATCGGTGAGGTACCAGCTCAGTTAGTTGTAGACTAGGTTTTCTAATAGTTTGGATGTGTATGGGATCAAGGACATGGTTCTTGGGTTGTTTAGACTGGTGGGGTCCATGTGGGGCTTTTTAAGTGTAGAAGTGACCAGTGTAGGTTTTGCGGTGATGCCAGTAGAAAGAGATTAAAGAAGTAACAGGAAGATCTGAGTACTTGTGAGGGAACTGGGTTCAGAGGGGCGGGTGTTGAGGTGGGCGTCAAAGAAAAGCTTGGCAACCTTCTCTATAGTGATGGGGGCAGATCTGCTTTATGGCCCTCTGTTGTGCTTGATCTATTTTTCTCTGGGTCCAATTGTGCGGGTAGTGTGTGGATGTATGCATGGAGATGTGCATCCATCTCATCCACATCCAGCTCAGGTGCTGGCCCAAATTGGGAAATTCCTTGCAGAAAGATCTCTGGGAAGGAAAGGAGTCTAGGTTGTGTGGGGGTCAGTCTTATCAGAGTGGCTCTTCAACAGCAGCCTGCACCACATTGGTAGTGCTGGCAGGAAGGGGAGGTCCTCAAAGCTTGGACAAATAATGCACTTGACAAGATCTGTTACTGCCCGCCTTAGCAGTGAATTTGGGGTGGTTCCTTTTTTCCATGGCAAGTGTGAAGAGCCAATTTTGAGTTATGGTGCCAAAGCAGACTAGAGGACTGGGAGCTGTTGCTGGTCTAACATCTTCTGCATATCGGCTAGCCCCCTTGCCCCTCATTCCAGAAGTAGAGGTCTATTTCTACATTAATGACCACCCTATTGCACACGGCCATGCAACAAATAAGACCTATACATTTTAGTAACGGCTTTATAATACAATACCAGTGTTTACATGTGTTGGTTTGTTGGTTGGTTTTGTTTGTTTTTTTGTTTATGAAATTTCATTTTCATGCTATAGATAACATCTTAAGGCCCGTACACACGGTCGGACTTTTTACCAACAAACTTCAAAATCTGCAAGTTTTCAAATTTGTCCGATCGTGTGTACGCTCCATCGTACCAACTTTTTCGGGTTTCACCGGACAAAAAGTTCGGTCTGCAAACGGACAAACTTTTCGGCAACAAAAGTCTGATGGTGCCTAGTCCGACCGTGTGTACCGCAAGCCATCGGACTTTTGTACAAAGTGCAAATACGCATGCTCAGAACGAATGTTCAAAATCAACCAACAATAGCAGAAGTTAAAACAAAGGGTGGCGGTAAAGAGCAGAAAAACCATGTGATGTTGGGAAAGTTTTAGGAAAGTTTGCAGACAACTCCCTTCGGACAAAAATCCAAGGGAAAGTTTGTTTGATGTCCGGCCGTGTGTACGAGGCTTTAGAATTATTTTCCTCTTTTATCTGCACAACATGCTTTGAAAGAACATGCTTATATTGGTATTCCTTTTTTTCTGCTTTCCTCCAGAATGCAAACTATGAAAGTATACAGCAGACAGCCCGCAGCATTGCAGAGCAAGCTCATGATCTAGCCTATGATCCCAATTACATGTCGCCATTTGCACAATTTGCATGCGATTATGGACTGAATGTCAGAGGTAAGCCTGGGATTTGATGTTCAAGAAGCTTTACTCATTCCAAATATACAAGTGGCTGTTTCATGATTTTACCACCGAACCTGAATATTTTACAGTGTTGCAAAACAAGCAATGTATAAAATCAAATGTTTTCATTAAGACAAGTTTTACTGTCCGAGCCATCTTTATTTTTTCGAAGTCAAGGCTCCTATAGCCAGCACTTGAGGCTTAAAAATTCCCGGATTGGCTCTCCACACACAGTGCCTTGAAGTATTTATACCCCTTGAAATTTTCCACATTTTGTCATGTTAAAACCAAAAACGTAAATGTATTTTATTCAAATTTAATGTAATAGACCAACACAAAGTGGCACATAATTGTGAAGTGGATGGGAAAAAAACCTGAAAAGTGTGGCGTGCATTTGTATTCTGCTCCTTTGCTCTGATACCCCTAACTAAAATCTAGTGGAACAAATTGCCTTCATAAGTCACCTAATTAATAAATGGAGTCTACCTGTGTGTAATTTAACCTTTGTATAAATACAGCTGTTCTGTGAAGCCCTCGGAGGTTTGTTAGAGAACCGTAGTGAACAAACGTCATCACAGGTCAGGGATAAAGTTATTATGGAGAAGTTTAACCACTTAAGACCCGGACCAAAATGCAAGTCAAGGACCCGGGCAGTTTTTGCAATTCCGGCACTGCATCGCTTAAACTGGCAATTGCGCGGTCGTGTGACGTGGCTCCCAAACAAAATTGGTGTCTTTTTTTGTCCCCCCCCCCCCACAAAAAGAGCTTTCTTTTGGTGGTATTTGATCACCTCTGCAGTTTTATTTTTTGCGCTATGAACAAAAATAGAGCAATAATTTTGAGAAAAATTCAATATTTTTTACTTTTTGCTATAATAAATATCCCCCCCCCCCCCAAAAAAAATTCCTCAGTTTTTAGCATTTACAAAATAGGGGATAGTTTTATTGCATTTTTATTAATTTTTTTTAATTTTTTTTTTACTACTAATGGCGGCGATCAGCGTTTTTTTTTCCCCCCCCATGACTGCGACATTATGGCGGACACGTCGGACAATTTTGACACATTTTTGGGACCATTGTCATTTTCACAGCAAAAAAAATGCATTAAAAATGCATTGTTTACTGTGAAAATGACAATTACAGTTTGGGAGTTAACCCCTTCAGCGCCCCCTTGTGGTTATGTGTGACCTCATTAGTGTTTCTAACTGTAGGGGGGTGTGGCTGTAGATGCGACGTCATCGATTGTGTTTCCCTATAAAAGGGAACACACGATCGTTTACGGCGCCACAGTGAAGAACGGGGAAGCTGTGTTTACACACAGCTCTCCCCGTTCTTCAGCTCCGGGGACCGATCGCGGGACTCCAGCGGTGATCGGGTCCGTTGGCCCCGCGGTCACGGAGCTTCAGACCGGGTCGCGGGCGCGCGCCCGTGACCCACGGCTGGGCACTTAAAGAGGACGTACGTGCTTGTGCCATTCTGCCAACGTAAATGTGCAGGAGGCGGTCCTTAAGTGGTTAAAGCAGGGTTAGGTTATTAAAAAAATATCCCAAGCTTTAAACATCCCACTGGGAACTGTTTTAATATCATCCGAAAATGGAAAGTGTGGCACAACTTTAAACCTACCAAGACATGGTCACCTAAACTGACAGGCCAGGCAAGGAGAACCTTAATCAGAGAACAGCCAAAGAGGCCCATGGTAACTCTGGAGGAGCTGCAGAGATCCACAGCTCAGGTGGGAGAATCTGTTCACGGACAACCATCAATCGTGCACTCTACAAATCTGGGCCCAGATTCACGTAGGGCGGCGTAACTTTTTGTGGGCGTAGCGTATCTTATTTAGGCTACGCCGCCGCAACTTAGAGAGGCAAGTGCAGTATTCACAAAGCACTTTCGTCCTAAGTTACAGCGGCGTAGCGTAAATGAGCCAGCGTAAGCGCGCGTATTTCAAAGTAGGCAGGTCGTGGGCGTGTTGTATTTAAATTAAGCGTGATCCCATGTAGATGCATGGCCGAACGAACGGCGCATGCGCGCATGCTCAGTATCGCGTCGAATTTACGCTCTAAGATACGCCGGCTCAATGCCTGTGACATGAATGTAACCTACGCACAGTCCCATTCACGTAAGACTTGCGTAAACGACGTAAAAAGATACGCTTGTTCCGGCGTCCATACCTTGCATGGGCTGCACCACCTAGAGAGCAGCTTTATCTTTACACTGGCGTATGTCTTGCGTAACTAATTGCGAAGGGCGTACTTACATTCGTGACTAGGCGTATCTACGGCATTTTCATATTCTAGGCGTAAATCGGCGTACACGCCCCTAGCGGCCAGCGTAAATATGCAGCTAAGATACGACGGTGTAGGAGACTTGCGCCGGTTGTATCTTAGCAACAGATAAGCGTATCTCAGATTGAGAATACGCTTATAGATACGACAGCGCCGCATTCGGACTTACAACGGCGTAAGTCTTTGTGAATCCGGGCCCAGGTCTTTATGGAAGAGTGGCAAGAAGAAAGCCATTGCTGAAAAAAGCGATAAGTACCGTTTGCAGTATGCGAGAAGCCATGTGGGGGACACGGCAAACGTGGAAGAAGGTACTCTGGTCAGACGAGACCAAAATTTTAGTGTTTGGCCTAAAGTCAAAAAGCTATGTGTGGCGGAAAATAAACACACGTGGTGGCAGCATTATGTTGTGGGGATGTTTTTGTTCACCAGGGACAGGGAGCTGGTCAGAGTTGATGGGAAGATGGATGGAGCCAAATACAGGGCAATCTTAGAAGTAAACCTGTTAGTCTGTAAAAGACTTGAGACTGGGGTGGAAGTTCACCTTCCAGCAGGACAGCGACCCTAAACATACAGCCAGAGCTACAATGGAATGCTTTAGATCAGGGGTGTCCAACTCAATTTAGTTGAGGGCCGCATCAGCAGTGTGGTTGCCTTCAAAGGTCCGGTTGTATCTGGTTCGCACTACGTACAGAGTGCAGGGTTCAGGACTACGTCAGGATTATGTATCCCTACAGAGTGCGCTATGTACAGAGTGCAGGGTTCAGGAGTGCGCTGTGCCCAATGTGCAACATCTCGCTTCCACCCCTCCTCTTGGCTTCTGACCCCTGCACCCAGCACTCTGCTTCTATCCCCCACCTCTAAACACATCTTGCTACACACCTCCACAGTCCTCCTCGTCCCCACCTTCCAAAGCAAACCTCACATCTGTACACTCTCCTACCTGGTGTAAGATGCCATTTACAAGAATGCTTTCTCAAATCGCCTTTCAGGACAACCTTGGAGAGCGCAGCTCCGCCTCTTCTGTAGGAAACACCCACAGGCTTTAAATCCCTCCTCTTCCACCATGGCTTCAGTTATTGTGTTTCCTCCGCCATGGTGGAAGCATCAGGTTGGAGCCAGGGAGCTGCGTTCTCTCCAAGGCTGGAGACAGGCTTTTCCCTCATTGTTTTGCCTTCTTGGTGAGGTTGTGACTAAACCATCCCAGCTCCCCCACTGTACCTTTAAGGGGGGATGCTCCGGAGTCCTCTGGTCTCGCCTGCTCACGGGAGCTTTAGGATCCATAGGGGATGCTGCGTCTGGTGCCCGGAGTCCGCAGGTCTTGGCCCCGGTGGTCGGGCAGGTACCGTTTCTTTGCAAAGAAACATGTCCTGCATGTCGGTTCCGGGTCCCGGTCTGGCGGGTGACGTCACGCCGGCGACGCGGCGTTTCCTGTGGAGGCGTGGCGCTCGTGGCTCATGGCGCCTGGAACGCAGGGACTAGAGGGCGGGTTCTCTGACCGGCGCTTCCGTTTCCAGCTCCTATTGATGACGCGGAGCCCGGGAAACTCAAAAACCCAGCGTTTTCCTCTACAGCTGTCTCTCTGCAATGGAGGAAAGAGTTACAGCGATGGCGGATGCAGGCGCCGTCAGCACCGGTCAGGCCCAGGTAAGAGGGGTACAATGGTGCCTTTATTCTTATCCTTATGGGCTTACTACTGTTGTGTTTTGTTGTTTCCTCCTTATGGGAGCCTGCTCTGCTCTGATGGAAGCTTGTGCTGGGCCATCTAGCAGAATCTCTGGTGGTTGCTATGTTTTTTCTTTCTTCTTAAAGGGGACATTTTTTACTCTGGTGGTGGTATTGGCACGGTGGTGTTTTTCCCTTGCTTAAGCTAATAGAGCTTTGATTTAAATCAGTTTAATTTTCTCGTTTCAGGAGAAAACTGCTAGTAAAACTAAACCAGCAAATCCACCAAGCCAAAGGAAATGTCCTTCCTGTAAAAACCCTTTGAGAGACTCTTGGCAGAAAGCCATGTGTAGATCATGTATTAAAGACCTAGTTGAAGAGGAATCTTCTCAACAAATTAAAGAATTATTTTCATCAGTCAGGGAACTCTCGGACTCACTTAGTTCAGTTAAATCCATGCTAGTACAGAGTTCGGTCCATACTGAGCCCCAGCAACCACCAGCAAGCCCAAGAGCTTCCACCTCCAGACCAGTAGTGGTGGACTCTGGGGATGAAGGGACAAGTACTCTTCCCTCACTTATAGACTCTGAGGAAGAGGAAGAAGAGGATACAAGCAGAACCTCTAAATATAAATTATCCCTGGAAGATGTGGATGAACTTTTAGGTGCAATCTACACTACCCTTGATATTCAGGAGGAAAGAGTACAACTATCAGTCCATGATAAGATGTACCAGGGTATGGATGACTCCAAACATAGAGTCTTTCCTGTTCATAAAGTGTTATCGGACACAGTTAAGAAAGAATGGAAGGACCCGGAAAAAGGTCCCTTCCTACCTAAATCTCTTAAGAGAAGATTTCCCTTTGAAAATAAAGAAACCGAGGTTTGGAATAAGAAACCCAGAGTGGATGCTGCCTTTTCACAGGTTTCTAGAAGCACAGATCTGGCCTTTGAAGACATGGGGGTCTTAAAAGATGCGATGGACAAAAGAGCAGATGCTCTCCTTAAAAAAGCTTGGGACTCCGCATCCGCCAGCCTAAAACCAGCCATGGCTTCCACGGTGGTAGCAAGAAACCTAGAATGCTGGGTAGAGAAACTGAAGGGCCACATTGAAGCAGGCACCCATAGGAAAGACCTTTTAGACTCCTTTCCTCTAATCCTTAATGCAATTAAGTACATGGCTGATGCATCAGCCGAATCAATTAAAATGGCAGCCAGATCCTCGGCACTTGTCAATTCAGCTAGGCGTGCAGTCTGGCTAAAAACGTGGTCAGGGGATACAGCCTCAAAGATTAAACTTTGTGGCATCCCTTTTTCAGGGGATTTTCTTTTTGGGCCAGACCTGGAAACAGTCTTAGATAGAACGGCCGATAAAAAGAAGGCTTTCCCAGCCAAGAAGAAACAGGCGTTTAAAAAGAATTTTCGTGCTGTTCAACAACCCTACAAAAATAGAGAAGATGTCAACAAAAAACGTTGGATCCCTCAAAAGGGTAGGGGAAGAGGTGGGGTTCTCTTCAGATCTCCTCCAGATCAAACCCCTAAAGACAAATGACAAAACTACTCCAGTAGGGGGAAGACTGTCATCCTTTCTCCCTCAGTGGAGTCAAATATCCACAAGCCCTTTCGTAAAGAACATCATTTCACAAGGTTACAAACTGGAATTCTCGGAGTGTCCGCCAAGCAGGTTTTACATTACAGCCCTTCCAAGAGACCAAGAAAAGGCTTCGGCCATGATGAACCTTTTACAGGATCTGATTCAACAAGAAGTCATTATCCAGGTCCCGAAACAGCAGGAGGGTCGGGGGTTTTATTCCCATATTTTTCTTGTAAAAAAACCTTCAGGCAAATACCGGTTGATTCTGAATCTAAAGATCCTGAACAGATCAATACGGTACAAACACTTCCGTATGGACACAATTTACTCCATCACAAAATTGTTGTCTCCAGGCTGCTTCATGGCATCCCTGGACCTAAGGGATGCCTATTTACATGTGCCAATAGCACCAGCTTCCCAAAAATTCCTTCGCCTGGCCATCAATCTGGGAACATCAGTATGGCATCTCCAATTCAGGGCCCTACCATTCGGCCTGTCATCTTCCCCCAGAGTTTTCACAAAGATTATGGCGGAAGCCCTGGAGCCTCTAAAACTGAGAGGGATCTCGGTCGTACCATACCTGGACGACCTATTATTTTTCGCAGATTCCAGGGATCAGCTTGTGACGAACCTCCAAACGTCACAGACTCATCTCAAAAATCTAGGTTGGATTTTGAATTTAGAAAAATCGCATCTAGATCCCTCTCGGGAGATGAGGTTTCTGGGCTACACCCTAAACTCAGTAGTGCAAAAGGTGTTCCTGCCTCAGGAAAAGATAGACAAAATCTTTTCAGCAGTGGGTCAGATCCAGACGAACCTTTCAGTACCAGTCAGAACAGTTATGTCAGTTCTGGGCCTTCTTACAGCTACAATTCCAGCAGTCCAGTGGGCAAGACTACACTCCAGACCACTTCAGAAAAACATCTTGCAGGTCTGGTCACACCAGGTGCCGTTCGAGAAACGTTTCAGACTATCTGCGAAAGTGAAACGAGCACTATGGTGGTGGAGGGACCCTTCCAATCTAACGAAGGGTCTCCCATGGTTTTTTCCCCTGGACAAGCGTCTAACAACCGACGCAAGCTCCTGGGGTTGGGGAGCCCACCTGGAGGGTCAAACCGCTCAAGGCACGTGGTCAAAAATAGAGGCAAGAAAATCGTCAAATTGGCGAGAATTGAAAGCCATTCATTTGGGTCTGATAGCTTTTCAACAGGAGGTCAAAGGACATCATGTACAGATTCTGTCAGACAATACGACAGCAGTGATCTATGTGCTAAAGCAAGGGGGAACCAGGAGCAAAGGGCTCATGGACTTAGCCAATCAACTTCTGTCATGGGCGGAAATAAATGTGGCCTCCCTATCGGCAGTCCACCTGAAGGGATCACAAAATCTCCTAGCAGATCTGCTAAGCAGAAAAAGAGTGGTGGAAGCAGAATGGAGTCTGAACCAGGAGGTGTTCGATATGATATCGGAGGAATGGGGTCATCCCCAAGTGGACCTGTTTTCAAGTCAACAAAATGCGAAGGTCCAGGAATTCTTTTCGATTCACAGAATGGATCAGGCAGTGGGGATAGACGCCTTAGCACACCCATGGAATTACCGGCTGTGTTACGCCTTTCCCCCTTTTCCACTAATCCCTCTGGTCCTAAGGAAATTCAGGGAGGAAAACACCAACTTGCTCCTGATTGCTCCTTTTTGGCCAAAAAGGCCTTGGTTTGCAACACTTTTGAACCTGGCCTCAAAACCTCCCTGGAGATTACCATACAGAAAGGATCTATTGACACAGGGCTCTGTGTGCCATCCGGAAGCAAGCAGGCTACATCTAAGTGCTTGGTTTCTGAAGAAGACCTTCTAAAATCTAAAGGACTTTCTGATAAAGTAGTTAAAACTCTACTATCAAGTAGAAAAGAGGTAACTAGGTCCATCTACCTCAAGGTATGGAAGAAATTTAACTCCTGGTGTTCTTCCAAAAATTTCGAAATCAAGAGTACTATTTCAGTTCTGGAATTTCTCCATGAAGGAATGGAGAAAGGTCTAGCCGCCAGCACCCTGAAAACACAGGTAGCGGCTCTCTCAGTTTATCTTGAAAGATCTTTGTCCAAAGAAACTTTAATTTCTAGATTTTTTAGGGCTCTGGCTCGAAATAGGCCGATAGCCCTCAAAGTTTTCCCTTGTTGGGACTTATCTATTGTTTTGCAAGGTCTCACGGGAGCTCCGTTTGAACCTTTACAGAGTGCATCGTTAAAAAATTTAGTTCTTAAAACAATTTTTTTAGTTGCCATTACATCAGCAAGGAGAATCAGTGAGCTACAAGCTCTAGCAATTAAGGAACCCTTCCTTAGAGTTTTGCCAGACCGAGTGGTCCTTCAAACGGATCCAGCCTTCCTACCGAAAGTGGCCTCAACTTTCCATCGGTCGCAAGAAATAATTCTACCAACATTTTCCTCAGTTCCGGCTAATGCAGGAGAAGAAGCTTTCCATACACTGGATGTAAGGAGATGTCTGTTACAGTTCCTTTCCGTCACCAAGGAGTTCAGGAAATCAAACGCTCTTTTTGTGGTATTCTCTGGTTCCCGTAAAGGGGAAAAAGCTTCTAAGAGTACGCTCGGTAGATGGCTTAGACAAGCAATTTCTGAAGCCTATCAAGCAAAAGGAGAAGTTCCTCCTTCTGGGATCGCTGCGCACTCTACAAGGTCAACCGCAGTTTCCTGGGCCGAAAGGGCCGGTGCTACGCCTGATCAGATCTGTAAGGCTGCTACTTGGTCCAGTTTCTCAACTTTTATTCGGCACTACAGGTTGGACTTACTGTCGGCCGCAGATCAAGCCTTCGGCAGGAAGGTACTGCAGGCAGTAGTCCCACCTTAGGGTAAGTTACTTGGTTATCCTCTCCAAGGTTGTCCTGAAAGGCGATTTGAGAAAGGCCTAGTTAGACTTACCGGTGACGGTATTTCTAAGAGCCTTTCAGGACAACCGCTATTTCCCTCCCTAAATGTGTATAAAAAAGTAAAGTATGTATCTATCATGGTGTTGTGGTTCTCTGTGCTTTGTTTTCCAGTGCCGGAGGCCACACAATAACTGAAGCCATGGTGGAAGAGGAGGGATTTAAAGCCTGTGGGTGTTTCCTACAGAAGAGGCGGAGCTGCGCTCTCCAAGGTTGTCCTGAAAGGCTCTTAGAAATACCGTCACCGGTAAGTCTAACTAGGCCTTTCATGGCCAGTACTGCTACAAGTCCTCCAAAACCCCTCCTTCAAGATGCAGCCACCGAATGCAGGTTGGAACACACAGCCGCCGGATGCAGGTTGGAACACACAGCCGCCGGAGCCTTCAGGTACCTCTGCCAATGACGGGCTATGCCGGATAGATGACGGCGCATATGCTCAGCTACACACACAGCCGGTGTCCTGCCAAGGAAGGTCTCCGGCGGCTAATGCCCGCCCTGTACGGCACAGGTGCAGCACTTGCGGCGCCGTTGGAGACTGAAGGAGAGCGGAGGAAGTGTTTACTTCGGTTGCCAAGAAGACCTGTTCGTGACAACGGTAATCGGCTGGTGAGAACAGGAGGTGGAGGCTGGCGGCCACTGCATGGGCCACATAAGGCCTGGCGGGCCGGATTCGGCCCGCGGGCCTTGTGTTTGCCACCTGTGCTTTAGCTCAAAGCATATTCATGGGTTAGAATGGCCCAGTCAAAGTCCAGACCTAAATCCAATTGATAATTTGTGGCAAGACTTGAAAATTGCTGTTCAGACGATCTCCATCCAATCTGACAGAGCTTGAGCCATTTTGCAAAGAAGAATGGGCAAAACACGTCGCTCTCAAGGTATTAACCCTTTCCCGCTAAGCGTATGCAGATGTGCGTTCTCGGCTTTCGGGGCAGCTGCAGGCATCATCCCGGTATCATCTTTTAGAGCCGGCGATTGGCTTTCCAGGGATAACAACCGATGCAGCTAAAAGTCGCTTGGTTATCCCATAGGAGCGGGAGGGGACATATTCTGCCCTTTCCTTACTCTTACCGGGCCTCCCTTCCCACCTGGAGTCCCGATCCACGACGCGCCACCTCCGGCGCCTATAGAGAGACTCAATCGAAGCCTCAAATGTCTATGATTCAGTCTCTTCAATGTAAACACGGAAGCGCCGTCATGACGTTACTTCCGGGTTACTCGGCTGCCAATGGCGCCGGATTTTAAAAAATACACAGTATTCAGAATCGCCGTTTTTTGGCGATCTGAATACTTTGAAGTGCAAAGGAGGGATTGGGGGTCTTTTAGACCCCCGATCCCTCCATAAAGAGTACCTGTCACCACTTATTACTGTCACAAGGGATGTTTTCATCCCTTGTGACAGCAATAAGTGATCAAAAAAAAATGCACAATTTTTATATTTATAAAACCAAATAAAATACGATTTTTTTTAAGTGCCCCTGACGCCGTGAGCTCGCGCAGCAAAGAAAACGCATACGGAAGTCGCGCCCGCATATGTAAACTGTGTTCAAATCACACATGTGAGATATCGCCGCGATCGTCGGAGCGAGAGCAGTAATTCTAGTTGTAGACCTCTGTAACTCTAACCTGGTAACCGTAAAAGAAATGTAAAGCGTCGCCTATGGAGATTTTTGTCACCATTCCATGAGTGCGTGCAATTATAAAGCATGACATGTTTGGTATCAATTTACTCAGCGTAACGTCTTTCACATTATACAAAAAAATTGGGCTAACTTTCCTTTTTGATTTTTTTTTTTTATTCACGAAAGTAAATTTTTCCAAAAAAGTTGCGTTTTAAGAAACCGCTGCACAAATACCTTGTGACATAAAATATTGCAACAATCGCCATTTTATTCTCTAGTTTCTCTGCTAAAAAATATGTGTTTTTGTTCAGGTTGCACACGTATGAATGAGGCCTTAGGGTTCACTTGTCTGGAAAGAGACCTCACACCCACCAATTATTTGGCTAAATAAAGTAAAAATCAAATATCTAGTCTAGAAGATCTCATGGCAGCCTTTAAATCCTTAAGACCAATTCCACAAAATGTGGTTCTAATTTAGATTTTATTCTTTTCACCTGAATACCACATTCCCATGGCAAGCCTACAGGTTTTCCTCTTTCTTTGCAATTGAACCACATGGCCTTCTACAGCACCCAGTTTTTTCCAGGTCCTGTTGCACTTCAGGGATCCAATCAAGGCTGCCACCAACAAACCAATTGTTTTTCTCACTTTCCGACACCCTCATTTTACCCTCCCCCACATTCCATCCCACCACCTTGGTCCTCAACCCCCATTTCCTCATTCTTTCTTTTTGTCAGTCTACTTTTCTGGGGCCTAATAGAGGGACTTTCCTTCCATATTTAGCATTATCCCTGCTTGATGGTCAGGTTTTCCATAAAAGTGATAACATTTGTGCAAAACGACATTGGGCCTCTTCTTTTTTTATCATAAAGGCATTCAAGCCTATTTTATATTATGAATGTGTGCTTTTTTTTTTTTATTTTTTTTTTTAAAGATTTTCTGATATTTAAAAAATAGAAATACTCTGCAACACAATGGAAGGCAAAAGAGAAAGATGCACAGGAAGTGTAGTGGAGCACAAAACACGTGGAGCGTCAATATTAAATAGGCGCATTTCTTATGCCTCAGCAGTACGGAATGAATTGGCAATTATCGCACAGAAAACACTAAAGTTACCAGCATTAGAAAGCAAGAAAAGGGCACATCCAATCTATCCAGTTGGACCAGATTGTGTCAAACTTGATAAGTGTGTTACAATTTATATACATATCAGAAATCCAGTAGTCTACAGAGTAGCAGATACCCACCGTGAGGCTTTTGTGCAATAAAAAGAGGCCTTAAAGTCTAATTCATGCGTGCCGGATATCGGGAGACATCTGCTGGTTTCTATTGAACTGGCTGATGTCCTCTAACGTTCAGGCCTGTGTGTATGGCAACCGGTCGGCTTCTGACGAATGGTCAGGACCGAAAAGGCTGACCGATCAATGGCTAAAAACACTGATCGGAGAGTTCTGGGGGGGTGGGCTCTTTCTGAATACAATAGAACAGCAGGGGAGATTGCTGTAATATCATCAGATTGTTAGTACATCGTCTCCTACCTTGGGTGTCTTTTTTTTTTTTTTTTTTTTTTATATTCAACCAGAGTTGAACGGAAGGATACTAGTAGTGTACCAGGCTTTAAAACTGTAGGTGAGAGGTTAGGATTGAAAGCATTTGGATCGATCTATCCTAGGATGCATAAAGTGGGCTCGGTAGTCGGGGCAATATCATATAGAGCATTCAAAGTTGTAACCAACCCTTGCCAGTAGTGTTTAAGTTTATTACATCTCCATAGTAAATGCATTAAAGAGGTAGTACACTTCCTCTTATGACATTTACTTATAGGTATAAGGCTTACCTATAGGTAATGTAAATATCTCCTAAACCTACACCATTTAGGAGATATTTACATTAAATGCAGCCAGTGACCTCACTGGCGCATGCGCTCTGAGGGAATAGCCACCGGTGCCGCTCTTTCCGAACCCTGTGCCGTGAATGGCCAGGGCCAGAGCAAGTGAATCCAGAAGCAAGTCGGAGGAAAATGGAAGCAGCTGCAGCGCTGACATCACTACGCTGCAACAGCTTTGTTTTTAAGGCAAGTTGTACATAATGTACTAGCATATTATGACTTTACCTTGCAGGGAAAAAAGTGACCTTTTTCTCCCTCTTGTTGCCATTTCTATTTTGTGTAAACCCCAATATAAAAAGAGTAGAAGACCCCCTTCTCACCTGTGCACATTAACACAAATAGAACCTCCTATGTTTTATATAAGAATGGAATTTGGTTTTGAGTACAGTCATTTCTCGAGTTGAATAAATACGAGATAAACACCTATTGCACAGAAGATATTGGGTAGCCTCTCATGCCAGAGATGGAGGAATCATAGGATTGATTATTACCTTTTAATTGAGAAGCCATAAATGATTTTAACACGTGATTTTTACAATTTTGGAAGCTGCAGATTTTTCACTAGCACACACAGAAATGTGCTTGCCTAAGAACTTCAAGGGGCTACAGCAAATCAATGAGGACTGTATGTTCCATGAATGTTGGGTTACTTTTAAAGGAGGACAAAATCTATTCAAACATGTACTTAAAAGTAGATTCTATTGCTCTCTCCTCCAAATCCTTCTTTTTTTTTTTTTTTTTTGCTGCTGTGATCCAGCTTTCTGTTAGAGGGTGGCTATGTTCGAAACGTAACCACCCTTTCTGAATTGCTCTTTCTATGAACTAGGGGATATGGTGTTCAAAGAGCAGTGCATATTACTGCAACTAATGTGCGCTGCTCATGTCAAACACATTGGGGGGGGGGGGGTTTGACTGTCTACAGATAATGTTACAAGGAGACAGAAAAACACAGTATAAAACTAATGGAAAAAAGATTGCAGGGCCATCAAGTAGCAAATGTATATGGTTTATCTTTGCAAAATTCTGTAGTTTAGTGTCACTTTAACTCTGTATACACGCTGCATGAGTTTTCATGTATGTTTTATGGAATGTTCCAAAATCCCTTTGGAGGAGAACGTACCAGTAAACATGTATTTTACATGCTGGTATGCTGACCTGAGGCTGTTGTAATAACCTCACATGATACTGACAATGTTCACTAACCTTTTTTTTTTTTTTTTTTTCAGGAGGAAAGCCAGATGACATCACTGTTCTTCTTTCGATTGTAGCTGAATATACAGACTGAGATGCCTGAAACATCTGCTACAAATTTTATTTTTGTATTCCTGTACAATCCTAGGACTAATGATTTGTTGCACTGTATCCTGCTGGCAGGACTGCAATTTACTTTTCAGTGTATTTTCAAAGGCCTGTTCTGAAAGTAATGAAATGCTGTCCACAAATGAAGACTGGGGTCTTCATAGGAACCACTACTGTCTAATGCTTAGGTATTGCTTACAGAAGGGACTTGCCTCAAATGCTATATTCCAATTCTAGTCTTATACACTTGCATGCTTTGGGGGGTGTAGGCACATATGTAACAGTGTGTTTGCCTCATGACTTGTGTGCTGTGCAGCAACAACACTGAGCCTTATTTATCAGTTATTTCAACTGTGTTGCCCTAGAGAAACCCACTTGATCCAAATATACATGTTGCTGCTGGCGTTTTTACAGCACAGGTGTAACTTTTGGAATTTGGCAATAGGGAAATACAAACAGTACAAAGTTCACAATTTTTCAATAAGTGGGGCTCGCTACTGGGCTGTATTATGTAAACTGGGACAACTAGAACAAAAGTGGAGGAGTTGCCAGAACAACCAATCACTACATATTAAGATTACATTCATCAAGTTACCGTGTACCACTTGACCAGTTTTCCTAACAGTCCTTATGATCAAATATCATTTCTGTACCAAAGCTGATAAGTTACACTGGGATCGTAAGCTCGGAATAGTAGGCTGCACCTCAGTTCCCAAGGAAGAAGGAAACCTTCATGTAGAGACTTACTGCAACATCTATTGCTGATGTCCTTGTATAGATAGTTACTTGACTGCGATACTTTCCCTAACTGACCTGAAACAAGCATGCAGATCGTACAAGTTAGAGTGAAGTTAGAACTCCAGATCGGAATAATCAGTCATTCACAAAGAGTATTGAAGCTGTCAGATCAGCATGACAGGCAGTGAGCTAGTATTTCTAAGAATAAGTCATCAGTAGCAGCCTCCACACATCCTCAGTACAGACCTATAAAGGAAATCTATCAGAATTAAATACTGGGAGCTTTAATTTCACTAGTTGTAAAGGTGCTTACTCGTAGACTAATCCTTATTTTACTTACTGGTGGGTCACTACCACAAAACAAGCATGTGCACCTCTGACATCAGGACACCTTACAATACAGTACACGTTCTTCTCACAGATCCATGATTCATCAAGTCGTAAAATAAAAATTGTAATAACAGCCCAGAAATATGCATCCTTCTAAAACTAGTTATCAATGGCGGTTCCATATTTCTGTCATGATTGGTTCCTTTAAGTTGCCTTGCTAATTTAGTAAGGAATGCAGACTGTACAGCAGGTATGCAGTCAGTGTTCCTGAATATATGCACGTGTATGACACGCACACGTCAATTGTCGATAAGTCGGTGAGAAGCCAGTGCACTGCAGAATAACTGCACCGCTGCATAAGTGTGTGTGTGTGACCCACCATGTGCAGATTCAATCTAATACATGTTGATTTTTGTAAAAAGCATTGTTAATTTTATGGAGAGAAAAAATTCAGTGCTTTTTACAGTAATGTAAAGTGTTCTATTGCCAAAAAGCACACTTGGAAAACCTCAAAGGCTATTAGAAATAGTTTTCATGTTTTATATTTTGATCGATTTGATGTTTCTGAAGTTGAACGAAACTTCAGTTTGGCTACCATCCTAAATCACATGACCTTGGCTAGAAACCTTTGATATACTGAATTGTTGTATAATACACGGAGTTCCTTCCAGTGTTATGTAATCGCTAACTTGACTTAAAGCCATGTTTATATATGTGTTATATACAGATTTGTATATAATATATATTTTGGGTAACATTAGTGATTGTGCAGTGAAGATGTATTTGTCACTGATCTATTTTGGAAGTAACTTTCTTATCAAAATATTCTTATTGGATTTAAGTTTGCTTCTCAAAATTATTCTTTGACTGTACCTTTATTGCATTTTATGTGCTGTGTGTGTGTGTTACCTCATATTGTACATATTTTTTTTTTTCACGTTTGTGAAATTGTACTGTATATTTGCATACCCATGTCAAGCGCTTTATTTAAACATGTTTTTAACATGTACCATGTACATGTAATGTTGCACATCATGCTTGTAACAGGCATTGATTTCATAATGATGAGAGGTTAGTTTGCAAGCAGTCAAAAAAAAATTGTGTTCTCTTGCTAATGTGGTATGTTGTCCACCTGAGGTCACCTTAAATGACTTTGGATATTGCCTTAACTGCTGAAAACTTGATAAAGCAGCAAAAACCAGCATATGAAATCACAAAGAACATGGTTTTTACATTTCTTTGGCTTTTTAACAAGCCTTATAATTCTCATCTGGATGACTTATTAAAAAAGAAAAAAAAATGCCCTTTTTTTTGTGTGTGCCTCATTTTCCCAGTGTAGAATTAAAAAAAACTGCATCTATGAATTTAGAGAATGAACAATTTTTTTTTTTTTTGTGAGGAATTTTAACAATCAAATGGCAGTGCATATAAATACATGGTAGTTGAGTTTTTTTTCTTGTCACTAGATCCCAGTTTATGTTGAATAGAGTTTGTATTTGAACTACACAAAGTATTCAGAGAACTTTATTCCAGTTATTTTCCTACCAACTTCTGTATATCAGAAATCCCAGCTGTATGTGTGCCTGTACTGGGAGCCAATCACTGGGTAGGTAGTATGTGGTTTTGAAGACAGTAGGTTTTTCTTATCTCCACAGAACATCCAGATTTTGTATACTGGGGAAAGCAGAGGTATAATTCAGCCAAAGGTAACTACAGATGGAGAGTTCAGATATTCTGGGGGCGATAGGGAACGCTGCATTTATCGCTGGGGTAGGGGACATCAAGTGCGGAGTCCCCGAATTGAGGAAAAGGAGGAGCTGACCAGTGTGTGATGCCAATTCATAGTCTACCAAGGCTGGCCATGGATTAGGCAAAATCAAGGAAATTTGCAATTTTTCTTTATCAACAAAGACTGTAATGGGGGGGGGGGGGATTACCGCCTGCTGTGCTATTGTATTCTGATAGCAGGTGGTTATCGGGATACAGTGACCACTGCTGGCAGCTTATAGCTGCTACTAATCACATGAAAAGACAGGCTGGTTGTATGGAAGTCTATCAATTGACTACCATACAACCAGCCACCCCATAGTTGGATAGAAATGTGTAGTTCCTGCTGAATCGGATGAATTTTGATCAGTCTATGCCCGGCCAAACCAAACCTGGATGCAAAGTGGTGACAGGCTGGCTGCAAAACGTGCTCTCTCGTACTGTTCATTTCATAGCCATTAATTTGCTTTAGGGTGTGGCAGCAGTATGTGAGTCACAAATGTTACTGGTCCAGAGTCATGAATGTTCTGCCAGATAAAAATATTACTGTATTATGTAAGTAGTAGTATTGAGAGCCATGATAAATATTCTCTTTAAGATCAGCAACCATCTAGAAAAAGCACTGCAAGGCAATGTCCATTTCTAAAAATGTTAAGGTGCCTGTATGACCCTTAGTACAACACTTGGCCCTAATTCACAATTAAGTGTTTTGTAGCTTGAAGCTAAAAGCTTTAACTAGTAGCCGACCAGCCACCGTCATTATACGGCGGCAGGTCGGCTCTCCTGGGCGAGAGCCCGTAGCTATACGTCCTATCGTATAGCCGCCACTAGGGGGCGCGTGCGCGCCGCCGGAGGCGCGCGCGCGCGCTCCCCGCTCGCCCCCGACTCCCGTGCGTGTGCCCGGCGGGCGCGATCGCCGCCGGGCACACGCGATCGCTCGGTACAGAGCGGGGAACGGGAGCTGTGTGTGTAAACACACAGCTCTCGTTCCTGTCAGCAGGGGAAATGCTGATTTTCTGTTCATACAATGTATGAACAGAAAATCAGTGTTTCCCCTAGTGAGGCCACCCCCCCCCCCCCACAGTAAGAACACACCCAGGCATACTTAACCCCTTCCCCGCCCCCTAGTGTTAACCCCTTCACTGCCAGTGGCATTTTTATAGTAATCTAATGCATTTTTATAGCACTGATCGCTATAAAAATGCCAATGGTCCCAAAAATGTATCAAAAATGTCCGAAGTGTCCGCCATAATGTCGCAATACCGAAAAAAAAATCGCTGATCGCCGCCATTACTAGTAAAAAAAATATTAATAAAAATGCCATAAAAATACCCCCTATTTTGTAAACGCTATAACTTTTGCGCAAACCAATCAATAAACGCTTATTGCGATTTTTTTTACGAAAAATATGTAGAAGAATACGTATCGGCCTAAACTGAGGAAAAAAAATGTTTTTTTATATATTTTTGGGGGATATTTATTACAGCAAAAAGTAAAAAATATTCATTTTTTTCAAAATTGTCGCTCTATTTTTGTTTATAGCGCAAAAAATAAAAAACGCAGAGGTGATCAAATACCACCAAAAGAAAGCTCTATTTGTGGGAAAAAAAGGACGCCAATTTTGTTTGGGAGCCACGTCGCACGACCGCGCAATTGTCTGTTAAAGCGACGCAGTCCCGAATCGCAAAAAGTACTCTGGTCTTTAGGCAGCAATATGTTCCGGGGGGTAAGTGGTTAAAGTGCTCAATAACCAAAATCCTAAGCTTTTAAATGATCCCTTTTCACACAAGTGCTCAGGCATCTGTAGCCCAATGCCTGTTGTCAAGAACATTCATAAGCTACTTTGGAAGCAAAATTTGGTGTGTTTTTTTTGGCTCTATAGACTTTAATGGGAGCACGTGAAAAATGCCTGAAAATTAATTTTTTTTAGACCTAAACAACCATCTCCTCCTAGTAACTAGCTTTCTGTTGGCTAAACAAAAATGCTGAATAATGAATACACCTGGGGGGGAAAAAAGCACTCAAAAACAGAAATCTCTGTAAATGCGTGAAGGCAGCTAGACGACACAATCGGATTTTATCGCACGCGTTTTTATCACAGCAACGGTCAACAGAAACGTTTTGTTACTTTTAGTAGCTGATGTTGCCAATGTGCTCTTTAACAATTCAAGCAGAGTTTGCACTTGGATAGCCTTGAATACCACTTTACCTACATATTTCCTTTTTAAAAACTTTCTGGAGAGGCGGATGGATGATGTCACGATTTCCGCTTCAGCCAATCGGAGGAAGCCTTGTATTCATTGAAATAATAATACAATGCAAAGCTTCTCCTGATTGGCAGAAAAGCATTCCGGCAGACTAAATTCATTTTTGATAGTGGACGGAATGTTGTACATACTGCTGCCAGGACGCGACTTCACTGTCTGATGCTACTCTACTGTATAGTATATTACAGCGCACTCTTCAGCTGCCCCAGTAATGGAAATTGTTTCTCTGGGCCAGCTTGGCCCAAACCAACTAAAGTCAAAGTAAACCTGGGATTCTACTTTAAATACTTTTGCCAGGTAGTTCTGTCTGACTAAGCACATGTTTAAACACATGACTATATTGAATTTTAAAAGAAGATGAATTCAGATGTTTAAGGTGGAGAGAGATGAGTTACATTCACCATCATGTTGCCCTTCAGAAAATATTTATTCCCAAATATCACAAGCTTCCAGTCCCTGCATTTTACCTCTGTAGATTCTTAAGATAAATTGTCAACTCCCCTACAGATATCTCTTTAGATATTTTACCTGTATCATGCAGGGACTAGGAGAATGTGGGTAGATGAAGCATAGTGGTGGGAGTTGTGGTATTTAAACATCATATTTCCACAAAGATGCTATGACGTTAAGTGTAATTTTGCACATCTTTGTTTACCTATTTTTATCTTTAATTTGGTAAGCCATTTCTCATGGGACCAACATTTTACTATGGTTTTGCTATGAGGTTGATTAACTAAACATTTTTGTCATAAGTCCTGGAACCCCATAGCTTTGTGTATAGATGTACAGACAATCACATGGCGAATCATTTGTAATTGTTTAGTACCACCCTGAAATGAGTCTAGCATTATGAACTATGGCCTTCAGTTAATGTATAATTACAGTCTGTTTTTTCATCTGTATAGTACAGTTATGCAATCGGATGCATTCTTTTGCTTAGCTGCGATACCTCTATTCACGTGTTCAAAGTTTGGAATAACAAATGTTGTGGCTCTTAATTTCTCTCACAAACGCCAAAGACGTGAATATCTTTCAATCTGTTTATAAAAGCAATACTGTAATATAAATGCTTATTTTTACCGTCACTTGTATGAAATTCTGCACTCAACATATCGATCTAGTCTCTTCCTTATAAAGCTGTCTGCGCACAAATAAATTTTCGAAGAAAAACCCATGCACTTACTAAAATGAAATAGTCATGTGATCGGTTGAGATGTTGGGTCTGTTCGATGAGGCATATACATATAGCTTCTTACTGGTGGAGATTTTAGTGATCTTGTGAATGTTGAGAGTAAAGCAAATAGAAAAAGGGATATATAGCTACTACAATGCTGCTTTATCAGCATGTCACTACATAGTGTACAATATGCATTAGTGAGAGTGTGTTCTTTTCGCAAGCGTGCTGAATGACGATTGTAATGTAGAATTTGGTGTACTTGAGTGAATGTGTGACATTGTTAGTTGTACCAGGTTTCCCCACGGGGTGCACCCCCCCCCCCCCCCCCCAATTAGAGGGCTGGGATATGAAACCTGACCTTATATGAAGGTAATTACAGAAAGAACTGTTACTCAGAAAAGCTATCAATGATTGTGTAATTCAGTTATGAGACTGTGTCCAATTTCCCTCTTGTAGTCTGAAAATCTTCTAAGATCTTAAGACTGTATGAAGTAGTCATTGGCAGCAAGGGTACATGAACCAAGTACTTTTTATACTTGATTTTTTTTTTTATTATTATTCTATAAACCAGGGATATGCAATTAGCGGACCTCCAGATGTTGCAAAACTACAAAACCCATCATGCCTTTGCCTCTGGGTGTCATGCTCGTGGCTGTCAGAGCCTTGCTATGCCTCATGGGATTTGTAGTTCTGCAACAGCTGGAGGCCAGCTAATTGCATATCCCCGCTATAAACCATTGCTTATTTCTAAATGCAAATGTCTGCAATTCGTGTATGATGTGTCATTTAAGGGGAACCTGTCAGGATGGTTTTACCTGACCCACTTGAAGATGTCACCCAGCGCATGAGGCACCAATTGCAGCTTCCTGGGCAGTGGCAGCAAGCATAGTGCTTGCTCTAAAACCAGTACAGGTTCCCAGAGGCCTAATCGGTCTCCAATGTTGTATGTGAATCTTGGCTATGGTAGGTAACAACGTCCTGGCAGATTACCTTTAAGTACTGAAGTAGATATGTAAATATATAAAATGTAAACTGTAAGATTATTTAATAAATAGTATTTATATTAAAATGCTTTCTCAGTTTCCTTTTCTGTTTATATGTATTTATATTGACACCCCATATTTCACTAACTATTATACTGCAACCCCAATCCCCAAAAAGTTGGGACGCTGTGTAAAATTATCAAACACAAAATGCAATGATTTGCAAATCTCATAAAACCATTTTCTTTTTCATAGATCATGAGACAGCGGCCAGGCCTATATTCCTTAACTTCTGGGTTATACTTCATCATCAGGTGAACGACACTGGTAGATCAATGATCTTTAGACAGGAATTGCCCCTCTCTGTTACGGATGAGCCGAACACCCCTTGGTTCGGTTCACACCAGAACATGCAAAAAATTAGTTCGAACACCGCTAAAGTCTATGGGACACGAACATGAAAAATCAAAAGTGCTAATTTTAAAGGTTGCTATGCAAGTTATTGTCATGTGTTTGGGGACCTGGGTCCTGCCCCAGGGCATATATATCAATGCAAAAAAAAAAGTTTTAAAAACTGCAGTTTTTTCGGGAGCAGTGATTTTGATAACAATAAAAGTGAAATATTCCTTTAAAATTTGTACGGGGGGGTATAGTTTGCCTGAAAAGTAGTGCATGTTTCCCATGTTTATAACTGTACCTGCACAAAATCTAATAAAAAAAACTACATCTGTGTGAAAGCAGCCATAGGCCCCTTTCATACAATCGATCGGGTCCGCCTGCTGTTTTTCAGGCGGACCTAATTGGACCCTCCATTCACCTGTAGAACATCCTTTTCCGTCTGAGTGGATAGAGAGTAGAGTGGGCTGTGTCTGCTCTGCATATGCAGACCGGTTACAAAGTCGTTAAAGTGGCCCTCGCTCTTCAAAAGGTTGGGCACCCCTGCTCTAGACAATGGCATGAAGACCAAGTGACTACCAAAACAAGTCTGGAAAGTTTTGCAGATGTATCCAGCATAGTTGTGTTATTAACCACTTGCCCACCGCAGTACGAGAATATACGTCCTCGGTTTTGTGCGGTGATATCTGAATGATGTCTGCAGCTACAGGAATCATTCAGATATCACCATCTTCAGCCGGCGATTCTGTGCACAATAAGAACGATCAAAGCGGCAGTTCCGCCGCTTGATCGTTCTCCCGCCGCCATCCGGTGCTTCTCCGGGCTTTCCGTGCCATCGGGGGCCCGGAGAGCGAATCGGCCGGCGCTCGCTGCAGAACCATAGAGATGAATGGTGACCAGATGGTCACAGTCATCTCTGACCGTTGGAGGCCCGGGCACGACCTTATGACGTCGCGCCCGGTACCCAGAAGTAAACAGCCGCAATCGCGGCTGTCTGTGTGAGATCGGTGAATGTTTTTTCACCGATTTTCATGCTTGTAAGCCTGGAGGAGAGATGTGGGGTCTTATTGACCCCACATCTCTCCATAAAGAGGACCTGTCACACTGATTCCTATTACAATGGATGTTTACATTCCTTGTAATAAGAATAAAAGTGATCAAAAAAAAATAAGAGTAAAAATAAAAAAATGAAGTAAAATAAAATGAAAATGTATTTTTTTTTAAAACGCCCCTTTTCCCGGTAGCTTGCGCGCAGAAGCGAACATGCATGCAAGTCCCGCCCACATATGTAAACGCCGTTCAAACACCACATATGAGGTATCGTCGCGTGCGTTGGAGCATGTGCAACAATTCTAGCACTCCTCAGTAACTCAAATAGTAACCTGTAAAAAAAATTAAAGCGTCGCCTATGGAGATTTTGAAGTACCAAAGTTTGGCGCCATTCCATGATTGTGCGCAATTTTAAAGCATGACATGTTGGGTATCTATTTACTCGGCGTAACATCTTTACATTATACGAAAAAATTGGGCTAACTTTACGGTTTTGTTATTTTGTAATTCATGAAACAGTTTTTTTCCCAAAAAAAGGTGTTTGAAAAATTATTGCGCAAATACCGTGCGAGGGGGGAAAAAAGTTGCAATGACTGCCATTTTATTCCCTAGGATGTCTGCTAAAAAAAATATATATAATGTTTGGGGGTTCTGATTAATTTTCTAGCAAACAAATTGTGATTTTTACATGGAGAGAAGTGCCAAAATGGGCCCGGTGGTCAAGTGGTTAACCACTTGGTTTCCAGCCCATAGTCAAAATACGTCCTGTTTTTAAAGATGGATATCTCAGTAACGGCAGCAGCTGCTGCCACAACCGAGGTATCCATCTTTAGTGCCGACGGTCCTGTACACGATAACGGCGGTCTCCGCGGCGGATTCGCTGCGAGATCGCCGTTATCGGTGGCGGGAGAGGCCCCCCCCTCCCGCCGCTGTCCCGCGCCCTCCGCCGCTTACCGGAGCTGTCGGTAGCGGCGGAGGGGATCGCGACCATCCGGCAGCTTAGCGGGGATGAGACTGAAGGAAAAATCTCCTTCGCCCGTCCCCCATAGCTCTGCTGGGCGGAAGTGACGTCAAAACGTCAGTCCCACCCAGCCTCTTAAAGAGACATTATTTTTTTTTTTTTTTTTTTTTGAAAAAATGACATTTCCAACATTTTTTTTTTTTTTTTTTTTTTGCATTTAAGCCCAAATATGAGATCTGAGGTCTTTTTGACCCCAGATCTCATATTTAAGAGGACCTGTCATGCTTTTTTCTATTACAAGGGATGTTTACATTCCTTGTAATAGGAATAAAAGTAATAATTTTTTTATTTTTTTTATTTCAGTGTAAAAAATTGTAAAATAACAAAATAAATGCGAAAAGCAAAAAAAAATTTTTTTTTTAAAGCGCCCCGTCGAGCTCGCGTGTAGAAGCGAACGTATACGCGAGTAGCGCCGACATATGAAAACGGTATTCAAACCATACAAGTGAGGTATCGCCGCAATCGTTAGAGCGAGAGCAATAATTTTAGCCTTAGGCCTACTCTGTAACTCAAAAAATGCAACCTGTAGAATTTTTTAAACGTCGCCTATCAAGATTTTTAAGGGTTAAAGTTTGACGCCACGAGCGGGCGCAATTTTTAAGCGTGACATGTTGGGTATCATTTTACTCGGCGTAACATTATCTTTCACAATATATAAAAAAATTGGGCCAAATTTATTGTTGTCTTATTTTTTAATTTAAAAAAGTGAATTTTTTCCAAAAAAAGTGCGCTTGTGAGACCGCTGCGCAAATACGGTGTGACAAAGTATTGCAATGACTGCCATTTTATTCTCTAGGGTGTTAGAGAAAAAAAAATATATATATAATGTTTGGGGGTTTTAAGTAATTCTAGCAAAAAAAACTGTTTTAGTCTCGTAAACACTGAATCTGAAAAACAGGCTCGGTAACGAAGTGGTTAAAGGAGAAAATAATGCCATATTTTTGAAAGGAAAAACAAAAGCACCATTACATTTATTTAAGAATTCCTATGCAAGTTAGTCCAACAAAACTCAGGAATTGGATGAGGATGCTCGAATCGGGAGGCTAAGTGATAACTCCAAATTAGCTCAGATGGGAGAAGACAGTCACCAGGCACAGCTAAACTGTAAACTCCACAGAACTGGACATTATTAACCACTTGCCCACCGGGTTAATTCTGGCACTTCTCTCCTTCATGTGAAAATCACAATTTTTTTGCTAGAAAATTAATCAGAACCCCCAAACATATATTTTTTTTTTAGCAGACATCCTAGGGAATAAAATGGCAGTCATTGCAATACTTTTTGTCACACCGTATTTGCGCAGCGGTCTTACAAGCGCACTTTTTTTGGATAAAAATCACTTTTTTGAATTAAAAAAGACAACAATACATTTTGCCCAATTTTTTTATATATTGTGAAAGATAATGTTACGCCGAGTAAAATGATACCCAACATGTCACGCTTAAAAATTGCGCCCGCTCGTGGCATGGCGTCAAACTTTTACCCTTAAAAATCTCGATAGGCGACGTTTAAAAAATTCTACAGGTTGCATTTTTTGAGTTGCAGAGTAGGTCTAGGGCTAGAATTATTGCTCTCACTCTAACGATCGCGGCGATACCTCACTTGTGTGGTTTGAATACCGTTTTCATATGCGGGCGCTACTCGCGTATGCGTTTGCTTCTGCGCGCGAGCTCGTCGCGATGGGGCGCTTTAAAATTTTTTTTTGGGGTTTTCTTATTTATTTTTATTTAGTTTTATAATTTTTTACACTGAAATAAAAAAAAAAAAAAAATTGATCACTTTTATTCCTATTACAAGGAATGTAAACATCCCTTGTAATAGAAAAAAGCATGACAGGTCCTCTTAAATATGAGATCTGGGGTCAAAAAGACCTCAGATCTCATAATTAGACTTAAATGCAAAAAAAAAAAAAAAAAAAAAAATGTAATTTTTTCAAATGACAAAAAAAAAAATGTTTCTTTAAGAGGCTGGGCGGGACTGACGTTTTGACGTCACTTCCGCCCAGCAGAGCTATGAGGACGGGTGAAGGAGATTTCTCCTTCAGTCCCGTCCCCGCTCAGCTGCCGGACACATCCGATCCCCTCCGCCGCTACCGACGGCTCCGGTAAGCGGCGGAGGGCGCGGGAGAGCGGCGGGAGGGGGGGGGCCCCTCTCCCGCCACCGATAACGGCGATCTCGCGGCGAATCCGCCGCGGAGACCGCCGTTATCGTGTACACCACCGCCCCCTGAAAAGATGAATATCTCGGTTGTGGCAGCAGCTGCTGCCGTTATCGAGATATTCAACTTTAAAAACAGGACGTCTTTTTGACATGGGGCGGTGGTCAAGTGGTTAAAGAGTGCCTGTGACAGAGGTGCAGGTGGAACAGAACGCATGCAGAGGGCAGGAGAGAGCACAAGGTTCTTTGAGAGATTGGGCTGACAGAGTTGGGCAAGGATACGTTCGGAAGGGCCATGCAGGCATAGACAGAAAATAAGGGAATTCTGGCACAACAAAGGTTTAGTCCAGTGTCACAGGGAAGTAATCGGGGTACAGCCAGGGTAAAGACCAGCACACAGGGCAATAATCTAGGCAGAGTAGGATAGGCAGCAATGTGGTACAGCAAGCATCAGGTGACTCACCAGCTCACAACAACCTCAGCCAGAGGATCCAGATAGGGTGGCCGGTGCAGTGGACCTTAACAGGCTAATCGTGGTTCCTTTAGAGAACTGTGGGGGTTATTTACGAAAAGCAAGTCCACTTTGCACTGCAAGTGCACTTTCAAGTGCAATCGCTGTAGATCTGAGGGGGACATGCAAGGAAAAGAAAAAACAGCATTTTAGCTTGTACATGATTGGATGATAAAATCAGCAGAGCTTCCCCTCATTTCAGATCTTCCCCTTAGATCTACAGCGACTGCACTTATAAGTACACTTGCAGTGCACTTGTACTGCAAAGTGGGTTTGCCTTTTTGTAAATAACCACCATGGTGTCCTGGCTGCAGCTTCTTCTTGTGAGAGGAAAAGAGAAAAAGTCCATGGAGTAGCAATGTGGAACCGCAATGGGGAAAACTGCAAGTCCCAGTGTCCAGAATGCAGTCTATGCGGGCAGTAGGCCTAGTCGCCTTCCAGTAGAACTTCCAGACATGAGTTCCCCTGTGTTAATAACTTGGGAAGATCTGAATAGTCTGACCCTTTCTCCTCAGCAAAGGGATGTTATCTGGTAATTCAAATTTAGCCAAGATCTCAGCCAAAAATTGTCAGTGCAGAGGTGTCTGGTTCTATTCTGGTCCAGAGTACAACACCTTTTATACTACCTGCTGAGAGCTCTCATCTAAAACCCTCTGTGGGGGACACAGAAACTCATAAACCACATTTCATGGTGCCTCCATGGCAGCATACCTGTGATAGATCTCCGCCTCGACAACTCCTTCAGGACTAGTGAATAGCATAAATTAAAGGCATAGTACCTCCCCCCAACATTCTCCTTTTTTTTCCCTCATACCTTCTTGTGCTGGTGAAGAGTAGCAGTACGTCCATACCTCTGCATTTGGCAGCGTCTGCCGGGTTTAGCCTTTCCCGTGCGCAGTCCCTGTTCTTGGGCCGCTCACAGCGCTGATAAGACTGGATTTGTTGGTCTTTTCGCAGAGTTTCCTCACAGGAACGCAGTCTGCTATCGCATCCATGATGAATGCAGTGGAGTTGCAAAAGGATCAGCTCGCATCCTCCCAGGCTGGTGGTTTCCATTTTATTTTTTGGCATATATTGTTTTTTGTCTCTCCCCTCTCCCATCCTTTCCTTCCTTTTAACTTGCATGTTAGGTCTCCTTTTAAAAAAAAAAAAAAAAAATGTGTGCTTGTTGTCTTACTTTGTGATGGTCCGGTCAGTTTGATGGGGCAGGTGCCTTTTTATCCTGACAGGCTTGCAGTTGTTTGTTTGCCCCAAAATCAGCGGGGGGGGCTACAGTTTTCTTTTGTACATCACTCGACATCACTGCGGCCATCTTGGATTCTGGAAAAAGGGCCAGATTTGACCTTTTTTTTTTTTCCAGAATCAATTTGCAGTGGTGGTTTATGGGATTATCCCACCCACCTGAGCCTATTTAAGTTCAGTTTCAGGGGCAGCTGTCAGTCTCCTCAGCTGTGCCCTGCTAGGTTTCTCTGACTCTGCTCTGTTGTAGGTACCTTTTTTTTTTTTTTTTGTTTTTCTTCTAAAAAAAAATGGTGTTAAAAAAAAAAAGTGACAAAAACTCCATAGTAAATTTCCACAGCTGATCCTTCTGCCTAACTCCGCAATGAGTTATTCATCCCGAAACAAAGATCCTCACACTTCTATTAGGTATGTGACCAACTATACGTGAGTATAAAAAAGTGCGCTCACTGGTCTAACGTGAGCTCCTTACATCGTAGCCCTGCCCACTCCAAGAAATCCAGAAAATCTTCAAGACACCATGATGATGACAGCCCAGACCGCAGGTCTCATTCTTCACGCCACTGGTCCCAGGTCCCATTCTTTACGTCATAGATCAGAGAGGTCAAGATCATTCCCCCTCTCCTAGGACTTATACAAAGAAGAAATGCTGGACATGTGGGGCTACACCTCTACCAGAGTGATCTGTAAGGACAGTTTTATGGACTAAGCGTCCAGCCACAAGCTACAAAATTGGCACGCTGTACATCTGCTCAAGCGAACAATGAAGGACTCCTTCTCTGAGCTTTGGTCCCTGCTCAACCAGTTGAGCAGATATCCCAGGCTCAGGATATAGAACCTAATCTCCCTGGTTCTTCAGTCAGTACACCGTCAGGCCAACCAGCTAGAGATTCACCACCTGAAGACTCTGCGGAGGACTCTTCAGAGGAGTCAGAACCTTCAAGCTTCAGTCTCTTCTTGGTAAAGCCGTTCATCCAGGCAGTCAAAACTGCAATCGCCTGGAAAGACGCAGAAGAGCCTCCACCAAGAGTCTAAGAGTTACTTCCCATTCCTCAAGAAGGAAGCAGGTTCTCTTCTCGTCATTCAGAATGAATGGTCAAAGACTGAAACTTTCATTGGGCCGGTTCAATAAACTATACCCCTTACCAGAGTCGGGAACGCAGTCACTAAACTTCATGCCAGTGATAGACGCATTGATGGTGCAAAAAATATAAAACGTTACCAATGGAGGATTCCGCTTCCTTCAAAGACCCTCTAGACAGGCAAATCGACCTGGAGCTGAAGAGGAGCTACTTAGCCGCGGGAGCCCTCACATCGGTATCAAATGCCATAAGATCTTGGACAGATAATCTTTGCGTCAGGATGTCCCAAGGAGAATATAATTAAGGCTTGGAAAGCTTAGATTGTTGGCAGACTTTGTCGGGGTAGCAGCCATTGACATGATCAGGTGCTCTGCAAGATCCATGTTGCATTCAGTAATGGTGAAGCGGGCCTTGTGGCTGAAACCCGGCACGGCTGACTTCTCCTCCAAACAAAATTGGTGCAAAATCCCAATCGATGGGAAAGCACTATTCGGAAACAAAATGGATGGGAGCCAGGCTAAAGTTCTTCGTCCCAGTCTGGGCCACCCGCTGCCAGGACCCCTGGGTTCTGTCAACAATTCATTGGGGGCACTTTTGGAATTTCTCTCATCCCCCACCTCGGAATTCTTTCAAAGGAACAGAGATTCCATCCTCTCTGCTGAAGGCTCAAGTTCTAAAAAACTTCCTAACATTACTCCAGCTTTAGGGGGCGACTGTTCTGGTTCCCTTGGCAGAGCCTTTGGTAAGCTTCTACTCCACCCTATTTCTGGTCCCAAAAAGGACAGGTGGGTGGAGGCCTGTGATAGACCTAAAGAGGCTCAACCAGTATATTCGCCCCGAAAGCTTCAAAATGGAGTCCCTGAAGACGACCATTCAGGCAGTCCAGCCATCAGATTGGATGATTTCATTCGATGTGCAGGATGCAAACCTACACGTTCCAATTCTACCTGCATTTCAAAAATATCTGAGATTTGCAGTGGGACGAACCCACCTACAGGCTCCTGAGGGAGTCTGTCCAGATGGTGGCAGTACTTCTGTATTGGCCGAAGAGCAGAGGCGTATCAAGTGAAAATGGGGCCTATGGCAAGCACTGAAACTGCGCCCCTGTCAAAACATTTTAAACCCATCTTTCAGATAACCTTAACAAAAAAAAACAGCTGACAAATCTTCAAGTCAAACTCTTTAACCTTCCAATTAAAGTTGTTTTGCCTAAAATTAATGTCTGCAAGGTAGAAAGACAGAATAGTGTAATGATTCTGTTAAAAAAACGAGTAAATACTTATTAAATTCCTTCATCTATATCACCTCCGGCGTTCTAGTTTCTGTTCTCTCATTCACTTCCTGGCTTGCGGTGCTCGTTCATGTAAGAACTAAATTTCCCAGTATGCATTGCAGCACGCCCAGTAATTCACATCTCCTTGATGTCTCTAACACGTAGAGAGCGTCCTGCCACACAGATGTAGTTCCCAGGAGGGGGTGAGCACGTTACTGACCACCGCAGTAAAGCCTCCCTTCACGGTGGTGAGTAACAATCAGACAAGCAGGAAGTGAACAGAACAGAGAAGAAATAGAGCAACTTCTGAGCAAAAACGAACAATGAGGAAGTGAAAAGAGGAATGTCTGCAGGTAAAGGATGCTTATTATGAACATTTTTTATTTCCTTTACAACCCCTTTAACAAATTATGGATTGGCACTACATAAAAATTAGAACTGCACCCTCCTTGCTTTTACTGATGCAAACTGGTCTATGATCTGCTCAAAGTCAGTTTTTTCTGTTTCTTCTCTTTCTACACTCAGCAGAGCAAGATCACAGAGTCTGTCTTGACCCATGGAGGCTCTCAAATACGAAAGTATTAGTTTTAACTTGCGAAATGATCTCTCACAGCTGGCGATGGAAACTGCAATAGTTGGCATTATCTAAATAGCAATGCGAAGATTGGGGAAGACACTCTCATCTCCATATTGAACAATAAATTAGAGAAGCTCTTTAGGTCTTGATATTTTCATGTTGGCACAACTTAATAGCAACATTCTGCAATCCAAAATTTCTTCATATAGCTGCTGTCCATCAACATCAGAGCTGTAGAATTCTGCCAAATTTTCACACTTCTTTTTTAGGTCGTTATTGTAGGCACCGGAACACAGTCCCCCAACATCGAGAAGGAACCCAAACTTGGCGTCAGTGTCATGCAAACTGGTGAACCTTTCAACATCTCTTAAGTTCTCACCAGGCATTTGTTTCTTTTGTCTCCGACGTCTTTCAACTTCCATATTCCAGTCTTGACAGAGACTGAGTCCTTCTTCGAGTGACTCCCTGACTAAAACTTCTCTGTCATCATCAAAATGATCTCGGAGGGCTTTCAAATCCAGGGCAGCATCGTGAAAGTTCATGCTAGGATCCTGCAGCCTCTTTTGAATACGGTCGATGCAAATGAGTACTTTTTTCCAAAATCCTAGCAAAGTCAGAAAATCGTAACTCAACATGCGGTTACACAGCTGTCTTGCATCACTTCTTGTTTCACTGGTCTCGTTTTCATTATCTGTCATGTCTTGGAGAACTTGAACTATCTCCTTAAAGTTTATCTGAGGCCATACTCCAACATTTTTTGCATAATATTAGGGTGGATAACACACCCGTTTCTCTTTTCCCTGAGTGCCTCAAACCTGTAATCAATATTATCTTAATGATATCGATCACTGGGAGGTTGTCATTGGGCTAATTGGACAATTGGAGGCCCTCGGCACCGAGTACATAGGTTGTAATTGACAACTATATTATTTTACCAGCATTATTTATTTATTCTATGTCATCAAGGAGTTCGAATATTACTGACCATAATCACCAATTCAGTGATTATGATCCTCAAGTAGGACGTAGTCAGCATAACTCATCGGTCTTTACCTAAGATCATGGGTCTAATGGATTGGACAACCTTCCGACCCAATAGGATTTCCATATGTTATCTACACTTGGAATCCCATGCTGATCATCACCGTCCCTTGATTACCATCATATTATTCCATTATTGATTGTCATGCCTTGCCATTAAGGAGAATCATTCTTTCTCCCTCCCCCTGGTTTAATATTTATAATTTAAACTACTACACCTTAAATGGACTTGCCGTCCCATTATTGAAATTAACACGTTTCTGTTATTCTTTTCACCATACATTCAACACACCTCAGGCAATAGACACTATGGTGTCTTTGACCCTTTATTGTTTTACACTTTTCACCTCACTTGCACCCTGACCACCCCTTTTGGTCACCTTCTTAATGGTTTTTGCCATATTATTTACCCTCACTCTCTTGCTTTCACGAGCACTCCCATGTATTTAGTTTACTTCCCCATACACTTATCAGCATGCCTTTGCTGCCACACGTTTTTAATCATAATTGTTTATCACATTGTCCCCAATCACATTATCAACTATGGGAATTAATAACTAACGTTCATGGATTTAGCTGCCCTGTCACAGGGGCTCTATTCGGTTTTGAAAACTCCTCCAGTCCATTAGCCCTCCTTGTGACCACCTCCTGCATGGTTTATCAACCTATTGTGATCTATCTATTGTGGGAATTACTCTTCCCCCAATTTATTGCTAATCGCCTTTTAATTCTAAATGTATGTCTTGTAATTCCTGTTTATATAGCTAGCGACCCCTGGTGGTTGTGTGTGGTCGTTGGCTGCCTGGTTCCTTTCTCCCCATGTCGGCGGACTTGTGTTTCCCCTGGGAGGGGCGAGCCTCTGCCTGTCCCCTCCTTGCCTTCCCCGGGCTGGGCTCTCCGCCCCCATGGTCCGTGTTGAGGGCGCACGCGCGGATAGCATTTAACGTGAACCTGCGCCGTGTGGAGGAACTGACCTATGACGTCAGACGCCGCCGATTGGCGGCGGCTCTGGGGTCATTGGGTTGGGGAGCTCACTTAAAGGGCTTCTGCCCGTGAGTGAGCACCGCGGATCTCTCCCCATGGTTCCCACATGCGAACCACAGCTCTGAGACTTTCTACCTCCTGGAGGGGAGACTCCCATAGGTATATTTCTTCCAGGTTATTTGTATGTCCATTCCAATTACCCATACTAACCTACTATCATTGCATTCATTGACTCCCCCTTTCTGGGCAGTCCCTTGCCATGATGGACCCTATATTATCCACCTATATTTATTACACTTTCCTGGTCATGATTACCTTGGGATGTCTACACCCCCATCTGTCTCACCATCCCCGCAATCTAGTGAACCAACATATGGTTTGGCATTCATACCACCATCTTTTAACTATTTGGTGAGTTTAAATTGGTTCTGTTTAGCCTTGTTTTGGTTATGGGAATCCCTCCTGGCCCTCCCCCTCCCTCCCTCCCCTTTCCCCCCCCCTCCCTTGCCCTCCCTATTTCCCCCACCCCCAAAAAAAACTCCCACCCCCCCACCCCCCCTCCTCCCTCCCCATCCCCTCCTCCCTCCCCATCCCCTCCTCCTGTACTTTCCCCCCCTTTCTTCCCCCTCCCCCCTTTTCCTGCTCTGTCCTTACCTCTCCCCCTCCTCCTCCCTTTCCTTTTGTTCTCCTCCCCCCCCTCTTCTCCTCCCCCTCCCCCCCTTTCCCTCCATCATCCCTCTTTCCCCTTCCCTGGTTTTCTCAGCTATTCCCTCCCCCCTCTGTCCTCCCTCTCGTTCCCTTCTCCCCCTGTCCCATCACTCCCCTTTTCCTTCTATTCCTCCACGGGTGTCCCCCTTTCTTTCCTTGACATTGCTTCCTACTTGAACTTGTATCTATTTCATGCCTCCAATCAGAGTTTTCCGCAATATCCCCCTTGTCCGTCGTGGGGGGGTTACCCAACCTGGGTTGCCTGATACCACACTTCACCACCTAATTATGGGTGAGCTTTTTTCCTTTGTTTTACCTTTATCTTGTTATTGCATTGCATTACTATGGCTATTGTTGAATTTATCATATTTGCATAACATTAATTGTATTTAATTGCTTTATAGATTGGTTCTCTTGAGAAAGCGGTTCCACCGCGAAACTAGTCGAGGCATAGACCAGTCTATATGTTTGCAACAACAGAATTGCCCGGGGGTACTCCCTGAGGTCCTGTTTTTTCAATTTTACCATGTATTCTTTGTTTAACAATTGTATGTAATAAAATATATTTTTATATTATATGTATGTTACTTTTTACCCAGTACCGAGATAGTCCCACAAACGCCCCCTTTTTGGGGGGAGGGGATTCTTGGAGGACCAGCCCTAGCCACTGTCCCTCGTCCCCTGTCCCCATCCCCTCTTTCATATATTAATCGGGATGATGGTACACTTTTATTATTAACTACCTTATTTATCTGAGGCCATACTCCAACATTTTTTGCATCTCCTCAAAGTAGTTGTTGACAGGCTTCACTGCTTCTGTCCTTGCACTTCACCTTGTTTCAGACTCTGACTTAACAACCGTAGGCACAGCGTTTTTGAGTTTTTCCCAGCGCTGTGTTGAACGAGAGAAGAACACATAGAGAGCTTCGATTGTACCAAAAAATGTGACCATCATTGTATCCTGCTTGGCTGCATGTACACCCACCAAGTTGAGTGAGTGATTGTTGCAATTCACAAACACTGCCAGGTTTTTTTTCTCACTTATTCTTTGATGAACACCACTTTTGTGTCCAGCCATCACAGCAGCGTTGTCATAGCACTGTGACCGACAATCCTGTAGCTCCATTCCGTCCTCCGTATAAATCCAAGGAAGGACTCTCTAACACGGACAATTTTGCTCTCAAAATCAACCTCCACGTACCTCAGTACTTCTGACATCTGCTCACGGTGTGCCTGATCAGGAGTCGAATCAAACATGAGACCATGGTACTTGGCCTTATGAATACTTGTCAGTAAACTTTGGCGAACAGTAGATGCCATCATGTGAATGAATTCATTCTGAACACCTGGTGAAAGATAAGATGTGGATCCAGGATGACTTTCCACATGACTGAGGTGTTCTTTCATGACAGGGTCAAAGATGGCCAGTAGTTTCAGTAGGCCAAGGAAATTTCCCACGTTGGAATCATCCAGCTGAAGTGACTCCCTATGTCCTCGCAAAGCCAGGTTCTGAGTTGCAAGGAATTTTATGCAATGAAGGATTCTCCTCAAGATATCACGCCACTTCTGCTTTTCCTTCTCAATCTGTGACTGAAGTTCCACGTCAATAACTCCTCTGTTTTCAGCTAAATTTCTTTCCATTTCTTTCCACTGTGCAAAGCACTCCCGATGATTCTTAGCATTTTCATGAACACTAATCCTTTCAGGTGCTTTCCATTGGCTGAATCCACTTTCCTGCTCCAATGAGGATTGATGGTCTGACCGGGAATAGAGAAGACAACAGATACAAAATGCAGACTTTTTAAAAGGGGAATAGACCAGCCAAGAGCGGGTCACTTCCTCACCACGACCATTTCCAAATTTCCTCTTGAACCAAGTTTTGTTCATTAAGCGGTTACTTGTTGGTAGGAAAGGCCCCTCACTGTTTTGGAAATACTTTGAACCCAGCTTTATTATTTCTGTTCTTAATGCATCAGGCAGAATTGCTTTTCCAGATTCCTTGTTGAACTTCAGAAGTCCAATGTCATGGTGTTCAATAACTTCTGGTAAGACAGTTTGAGGCTCTTCAACACCATCAAATTCACCAGGTTCAGTATCGTCAGTTTCAATCTCATCAATAAACACAGCATTGCCGCCACCATCGTCTTCCCCTCCTGTCATGTTCTCTCTGGCCTCCTCACTTCTAATCTCATCAGACTCAGATTTATCTGACTTGACTTCCTCCTCGGCTTGTGATGCATTTTTACTTGATCCACCTTCAGATTCTAATAAACATGTAGCAGGTGCAGGGGACTCCATGGAAGGTGTCAAACAACTTGTTCCATGCTTTTCAAAGAAGGTCATGAAGAACTTGCTTGACTTCTTGGCTTCCTCCGCCTCCAACTTTCGTCTCTTCCGTCCTTCAGCTCCACTTTCCTTCTTCTTCGTCAAGAAAGCTTTCATGGTTTTGCAATACACCTGAAAATTGATAGAAGTGGGCTGTCAGGGCTGGTGCTCTCCAATTTTTTTCTTTAGTAATTTTAAAGAAGCACACACACACACACTATATATATATATATATATATATATATATATATATATATATATATATATAAACGACTTACACTTTCACTGACAATGACCCATACACATGCTCTCAGATACACATGCTGACTGTGGCACACACACACAATGGCCCGTGGGCACACAGTGATATAAAAAAAATCACTGATGATGCCAACTCACACTCATTAAAATACATTGGTGCACACAGTAACTCATACAAAAACAATGACACACACTAACACACAATCAAGGAACAGGGAGGGACACTGGTGAAAGATGGAGAGGGACGCAGTGTGATGAGGACAGAGAGGATTGTTGACGTCCTAGGCGAAACCTAATTTTGCCGACCCCCCTGGCTCCAGTAATATCAGCACCCATAAATGCGGTAACGGCACCCATAGATGCAGTAAAATCAGCACCCATAAATGCGGCCTTACCAGCACCAATAAATGCAGTAACATCAGCACCCATAATTGCAGTAACATCAGCACCCATAAATGCAACCTCACCAGCATCCATAAATGCGGCCGTTCCAGAACTAAAAAATACAGTAACATCAGCACCCATAAATGCGGCCTCACCAGAACCCATAAATACAGTAACATCAGCGCCCATAATTGCAGTAATATCAGCACCCATAAATGCGGCCTCACCAGAACCCATAAATACAGTAACATCAGCACCCATAATTGCAGTAATATCAGCACCCATAAATGCAGCCTCACCAGAACCCATAAATACAGTAACATCAGCACCCATAATTGCAGTAATATCAGCACCCATAAATGCAGCCTCACCAGAACCCATAAATACAGTAACATCAGCACCCATAATTGCAGTAATATCAGCACCCATAAATGCGACCTTACCAGAACCCATAAATACAGTAACATCAGCACCCATAAATGCGGCCTCACCAGAACCCATAAATACAGTAACATCAGCACCCATAATTGCAGTAACATCAGCACCCATAAATGCGACCTTACCAGAACCCATAAATACAGTAACATCAGCACCCATAATTGCAGTAATATCAGCATCCATGAATGCGGCCTCACCAGAACCCATAAATACAGTAACATCAGCACCCATAATTGCAGTAATATCAGCACCCATAAATGCGGCCTCACCAGCATCCATAAATGCGGCCTTACCAGCATCCATAAATGCGGCCGTTCCAGAACTCAAAAATACAGTAACATCAGCACCCATAATTGCAGTAATATCAGCACCCATAAATGCGACCTTACCAGAACCCATAAATACAGTAACATCAGCACCCATAAATGCGGCCTCACCAGAAGCCATGAATACAGTAACATCAGCACCCATAATTGCAGTAACATCAGCACCCATAAATGTGACCTTACCAGAACCCATAAATACAGTAACATCAGCACCCATAAATGCAGAGGAATCGTGCGGTGTATGGGCACTTAGCAGGAGGGAGAGAGTGGCCTCTATGGGGGCGGATCATGTGGTGTACGGGCACAGCACTGGGCAGAACGGTAGAGTGGAACGGAACATCAGAGAGAGTGACTGTGCAAAGTGGAACACAGACAGGTCACACTCACTGGCAGTGGCACTGTGATGATCAGGGACACGCAGCGGTGCAGGGGATGTTTCCTCATAATGGATACAGTCCTCCGCCACTGCTGCTCTAGCGTCTCTGACACCGTACAGGGGGAGAGAGGGAGTAGGATCACCAGCGGCCCTGTCTGCCTAGCACACACGCACAATCGCACCTGATGATGACTTTAAGGCCTCTTTCACACTGGGGGGTGGGGGCGTCGGTGGTAAAGTGCTGCTATTTTTAACGGCGCTTTACCTTCTTTTTTGCGGCACTGTTCAGCCGCTAGCGGGGTGCTTTTAACCCCCGCTAGCGGACGAGAAAGGGTTAAAAAAACGCCTGCAAAGTACCGCTTTGATTTCAATGGGCAGGGGCGCTTTAGGAGCCACTCCTACAGCGCCTCAAAGATGCTGCTTGCAAACGCACTGCTCCAGTGTTAAAGCCCTCTGGCTTTCTTCACACAGGAGTGAATGGAGCCGCTCTTTCAGGGCGCTTTGCAGGTGCTACAGCGCTACAAAATAGAGCACTCCAATGTGAAAGCCAGAGGGTTTTAACACAGGAGCGGTGCGTTGGCAGGACAATAAAAAAAGTCCTTTTAGCCGCATCTTTGAGGCGCTGTAGGAACAGTGTACACACTGATTCAAAAGCGCCACTGCCCATTGAAATCAATGGGCAGCGCCGCCAAACCGCCAGCAATGCACCGCTGCAAGCTGCACTTTGCGGGCGGTTTTAACCCTTTTTGGGCCGCTAGTGGTGTGCTGACAGGAAGCTCAAAGTCCTGCGAACCGCATATTTGAGGCGCCCTGCTAGCGGCTGAATAGCACCGCAAAAACTACAGTAAAGCGCCGCTCAAATAGCGACGCTTTACCGCCAATAGCGCAACGCCCCAGTGTGACAATAGCCTAAGCCTGGCATCATGACAGTCTCAAACAGAAGCAAGCAGCCCATCCAATATAGTGCTTGCACAATATGGATTAAATTAATTATAATTATGCATAGCCATAGATATAAATAAAGTGATTTGTGCAACAGCAGGTACAACTTGCACAAATCACTTTATTTAGGATATCTATGCATAATTCTAACTTATTTATTCCATATATTTAGCACTATATTTATTAGGTATTTAGCAAGGTTATATTTATTAGGTTGCCTGCAGTGCTTGGCAGATTGCAGAATGTCAGTACATCATTATACAGTGTGATCATGATGTGTGTGTGTGTGTGTGTACCGTAGCGGACTAGCAGTGCTGCCTGGCTGGGGGTCCAATCGTCCAACTTCTCACAGTTCTTCTCCTCACTTCACCTCAGTGCAGTCAGTCACCTCACGAGTGACACGCTTGGATAGATGAAGCTGCGATGCGCAGAGGAGGGTAGGCGGAGCTTGAGGCGGAGCCTCTGCAAGTTAGTAGATACACGGATGGACTGGGCGATCCCATTCATAGAAAAGCATGGGGGCGCCTGTCTTTCTCCTATATGCCAGTCCTGAGTCCAGACTGTCCAGCCAAGGTAAAATTACTTTCCAAGTTCATTTCCGTGCCGCCGCCAGCGCTGGGGCTAAAGGAGGTGGATGCAGAACGGGTGGGAATTTTTTTTTCATGATATTTTTTTTTTGTCGTAAGCTGGACGTATCTAGAGTGCTTAGGGCCTACCTAGAAGCCACGACCCCTTCAGAAACTGAGGTTTTTCATCGTACCGTTCAGTAAATACAGGGGCAAAGAGGCTTCCATCAGAACTCTGGCATCTTGGGTTGTAAAGTTAATCCAGAAGGCCTACAGGGTGAAGAATATCCTCCATCCTGACGTTCTGGAATTCAGTGGGGGATATCTAAATGATGCCTGCAGCTACAGGCATCATTCAGATATCCTTTTTTTCAGGCGGTGATTCTGCGCGCCATAAGAATGATCATAGCGCCGATTCAGCCGCTTGATCGTTCTTACAGGCAGTGGGGGGACACCCCCCCCCCGCCGCTATCCTGTGCCATCGGAGGCCCGGAGAACAAATTGTCCACCACTGAATGAAGAGCATAGAGATTTCTGGTGACCCAGAGGCCCGGGAAGTAAACGAAGAGTGAGCATGAGATTGGTGAATTTTTTTTTCCCCCAATCTCATTCTTTCCAGCCTGGAGGAGAGATGTGGGGTCTTATTGACCCCGCATCTCTATAAAGAGGACCTGTCACACACTATTCCCATTACAATGGATGTTTACATTCCTTGTAATAGGAAAAAAAGTGATAAAGTGCAAAAATAAAAAGAATGAAGTAAAATAAAAACAAATCAGAATTGTTTTTTTTTTTTTTAAAACGCCCCTGTCCCCAGTAGCTCGCGCTCAGAAGCGAACGCACATGTAAGTCCCGTCAACATATGTAAACGCCGTTCAAACCACACATCTGAGGTATCACCATGTGCGTTCGAGCGAGAGCAATAATTCTAGCACTAGACCTCCTCTAACTCTAAACTGGTAACCTGAAAAAAAAATTTAAAGGTTGCCTATGGAGATTTTTAGGTACCGAAGTTTGGCGCCATTCCATGAGTGTGCGCAATTTTAAAGCGTGACAAGTTAGGTATCTAATTACTCAGTGTAACATCATCTTTCACATTATACAAAATTGGGCTAACTTTACTGTTTTGTTTTTTCTCTTTCGTTCATGGATGGACACCGCCCTAATCTTGACATAGTGGGATTAGCCTATCTATCTTTAGGAGTGACTAGGCAGAAGTGTTAACTTTAAAGCAGAACCGCCCGCCCAGGGTGTGGTCCCACTGACTATATCCCCTCAGCCTGCACCAAGCAATTCAGTTTTTTCTGCCTAGTTTAAGGAGAAGACATGGCTCCCTTCAGGCCCATGGCTTGGAGGCTTTTAGTTTGGATACATTTTTGGGATTTTTTATTCATTTATTTATTTAAGTTTTTCCTGCGATCTTCAATCAACTGTCGACTGGGCGACAGGCTGGATCCCAGATCCTTGTATTCTTCCCATTTTCGGCCATCGAGCGTGTGCCGACCATAGCTGCACGCTGAGTTGTCCACGACATGCCCGTCGCTCTACGGGTGGCCGGTGAGCTATACGCTCCAGGGCTTGCATCGGACCAGTCTACAGGGCCGAGTCGTAGTAGCCTGGCTGACAGCCACCTCCGTTACCATGCGGTAGATGTGCTTCGATCAACTGCCGACTGGGCGACAGGGTGGATCCCAGATCCTTGTATTCTTCCCAGTTTCAGCCATCGAGCGTGTGCCGACCATGGCTGCACGCTGGGTCGTCCACGACATACCCGTCGCTCTACGGGTAGCCATACGCTCCAGGGCTTGCATCGGACCGGTCTACAGGGCCGAGTCGCAGTAGCCTGGCCGACAGCCACCTCCGTTACCATGCGGTAGATGTGCTTCGATCAACTGCCGACTGGGCGAAAGGGTGGATCCCAGATCCTTGTATTCTTCCCAGTTTCGGCCATCGAGTGTGTGCCGACCATAGCTGCGCGCTGGGTCATCCACGACATGCTCGTCGCTGTACAGGTGGCCGGTGAGCTATACGCTCCAGGGCTTGCATAAGGACCGATCTACAGTCATCTCCGTTACCATGCGGAAGATGCACTGTCCAGGATGCTTCCAGCATAAACCCACAGGAAGGGTAAGTAGCTACTACCTTGCTTTAGCAAGAAGACAGAGCTGGGCATCCTTGGAGAGGTGAGTAAAGGGCCTCATCCTCCTCCCCCCTCCTCCTCCTAGGCTCTCTGAGCTAGCTGCTGGGCATCTGAAGATGCGGACCAAGAACCCTCTTGAAGAGAGTTCCTTGAAAAGATGGACCTCGCCTCCGATAGTGGACCCTCCTGTGTCCAGATTAAACAAGCTCCACCACACCAGTGGAGGGGGCTCCCGCCTTCAAAGACCCTGCGGACGAGAAGGCTGAGGTGATCACCCACAACCTGTACATGGTAGTGTGTTGACGGTATGCCCAACCATAGTTGGGGCCCTGATGTCTCAGACACGCACGGAAGGGGCATAGATGCTGCTTAATGGGTTACAAGCGTCAGGCTTCCTCGAACGAGGCAGCCCTAGCTGACCTACTAGTACAAGGCCTAAAATTCATTTCTGAATCAGCCTTGGTCACTATTCCTCTGCTGGCCAGAGCTCAGGTCAGGCGGTGGCGTTACGCCGTCTACTTTGATTTGGTCCGCCAACCAATCTTCCAAGAAAGCCCTGATGGACTTGCCCTTAAAGGGCGACAGACTTTTTGGAACTCCCCTGGTTGACATAATTAACGATGCTACAGGAGGTAGAACACACTGCTCCCACAGTCCAGAAAGGGGAAGGAGCCACGTCGTAGGCAAGGACCCTTCTTTACCGCACACAAGCGTTTTTTACGTCCGCCTAGTACGGCGCGTAAAAGATCACAGGCCGATAAAGCGCCTGCTCAGGGTCTGAGACGTCCCTGGTTTTCACAAACTCAACAAACCTGCAGACAAAGCTACGTCCGCATGAAGGTTTGCCCCCACCCATCTCTCAGGTGGGGGGACGTCTTCGCGAAATCGCGACCCGGTGGACATCTCGGGTCCCCGACTGGTGGGTTTGCAAAGTAGTGTCTTCAGGGTACAAGATAGAGCTTCTATCCTGCCCACCAAACAGATTGTTTTTTCCCTCCAACCGCCAGCTACAACCGATTTTGTCAGGAAGCCCTATCTGGGGCAGTTCAAGACCTGCTGAAACGCGGGGTGTTCCAGTACAGGATCGGTTTCAGGGCTTTTACTCCAATCTGTTCATAGTACCAAAGAAGGAGGGCATTCGCCCAATTCTGGATCTCAGGGCCCTCAATTGGTTCATGAAGGTACAAGATTCCGGAGGGAATCGGTTCGCTCTGTCGTCACTGCCCTCCAGCCGGGGGACTTTCTGGCATCCTTGGACATCAGGGATGCCTATTTACATGTCCCCATATGCACAAAGCATCAGAGACTTCTGCGCTTTGTGGTCGGGGAAGACCACTATCAAGTTGTGGCTCTCCCCTTTGGCCTGGCATCAGCACCAAGGTGATTGCCCCAATTCTTGCCCTACTAAGACAACGTGGCATCGCTGTCGTAGGCTACTTGGACGACCTGCTTCTGAGGGCCGCTTCAGCCTCAGAATTAGAGGTGAGTGTGTATATAACATCAGACCCTCAGACACTTGGGTGGCTACTGAACATTCAGAAGTCAGTAATGGTAACGACTCAATGCCTAGTATATCTGGGATTGATTCTGGACTCCTCAGAGGCAAAGGTTTGCTTCCCTGTGGAAAAGTTGCAGACCCTTCAGGCTGCGGTGCGGTAGTTGACATCCCAGAAGGGTCGTCACTCAGTTTTTGCATGCGAGTCCCGGGCCTCATGGTGGCCTCCTTCGAGGCGGTACCATAGGCGCAATCTCACACGCGAGTGCTACAGAAGGAAATTCTGTCCAGATGGGACAAGCACCCATCATCCCTGGATTATCTAATCAGGGTGAGCTACTTGGTCAGGGCCTCCCTTGTTGGTGGCTGACCTCACCGGCACTTCTGTCCGGGAAGTCGTTCCTTCCTTTCACTGGATAGTCATCACGACGGACGCCAGCCTTACGGTGGGGGAGTCTGGGGGGGTTCAGTCGACCCAGGGTCGCTGGTCTCCAGAGGATTCCCATTTGCCGATCAAGGTCCTGGAACTTCGGGCGATCAGGCTGTGCCTCTCCACATGGTCTCAGAGGCTACGAGGGCATCCAATCAGGATCCAGTCGGACAACGCCACGGCGGTGGCATATATCAACCATCAAGGAGGAACAAGTAGCTCGGCTGCAGCGTCAGAAGTCGCTCACATCTCAAGGTGGGCAGAAAGGAGCATACCGGCACTGTCGGCCATATACATTCCGGGTGTGGAAAACTGGCAGGCGGACTACCTGTGTCGCCAGATGCTGGACCAAGGAGAATGGTCTCTGCACCTGGAGGTGTTTCAGCTCCTTTGCCCAGGCTGGGGCACGCCAGACGTAGATCTCCTGGCGTCTCGACTCAATCCAAAGGTATTGAGGTTTGTGGCCAGGTCAAGAGACCCATGGGTGGACGCGACAGATGCGTTAGTGGTGCCGTGGAGTCAGTACCGGCTAATCTATGCCTTCCCTTCTCTAAGCTCCTGCCTCTTCTGCTTCGCACAGTGGAGGCAGAGGGGATTCCTATGATCCTAATTGCTCCGGATTGGCCTCGGCGTCTTTGGTACGCCGATCTAGTGCGGCTAGTAGCAGACGTCCCCTGGGCGTCTACCGCTGAGAGAGGACCGGCTGTCGCAAGGTCCCATACTGCATCCTTCTTTACAGTTGCTGGCTTAACGGCATGGCTATTGAAAGCCAGGTACTAAGAGACCGGGGCCTGTCGGATTCTGTGATTCCTACCTTGAGGAAGGCTAGGAAGTTAACCTCTAGGACAGGCATGTCCAAAGTCCCCCCCGGGGGCCAAATGCGGCCCCCCTGTTGATTTAATTTGGCCCCCTGGGGATTTGGATATATATATTGTTTGTGGCCCCCAGGGCCACAAAAGATATATACTGTATTTATTGGCGTTGCCTTGGAGGGGGCAGGACGAGCGCTGTCAGATTACATGAAGAGAATCTCCTGTTTACTCAGCAGCGTCTCTATTTGAAGTCCCGTCTCCTGGGATGCCATTGGACGACTGTTCTGTCTATCATAGGAGGCGGGACTTTGTATTAAAGAGGTCACAGGGCAAACAAGAGATTCTCCTGTTTGTAATCTGTCGGCACTTGTCCCGCCCCTCTCCCTATGCCCTCCGAGGCTGCAGATGGGCATCGTTCAGGCTCCACTGATGGAAATGGTAAGGCTGCATTTATGGCACATGTGAGGCTGCATTTATGGCACATGTGAGGCTGCATTGGTTGCAATGGTAAGGCTGCATTGGTTGCAATGATAAGGCTGCATTTGTGGCACATGTGAGGCTGCATTGGTGGCAATGGTAAGCCTGTGCGTGTTATACACCGATAAATACAGTGGGGGTGATTCACAGAGAGTTAGGCCGGCGTATCAGTAGATACGCCGACCTAACTCGGAATCTACGCCGACGCAAATTTAAGCGTATTCTGGAAACCAGATACGCTTAAATTAGGCTCAGATATGAGCGCGTATGTGTCTTACACCGTCGTATCCTAAAGTGTAATTTTTAGGCTGACCGCTAGGTGGCGCTTCCATTGTGGTCGGCCTAGAATATGTAAATGAGTAGATACGCCGATTCATAAACGTACGCTTGTCCGATGCAGTAAAGATACGCAGTTTACGTAACGCACTTTCAGGCCTAAAGTTATTCCATCAAATAGCTGGAATAGTAATGTTAAGTATGGCCGTCGTACTCGCGTCGAAATGTGAAAAGTTTACGTCCTTTGCGTAAGTCGTCCGTGAATAGGGATTTACGTAATTTACGTCCACGTCGAAATCAATAGGACCGTGCAGCGTACTTTGCCGCAATGCACACTGGGATATGTACACGGACAGCGCATGCGCCGTTCGTAAAATACGTTAATCACGTCAGGTCACCCCCATTAACATAAAACACACCCCCTCAGCCGAATTTGAATTAGGCGCCATTACGCCCACCTGATTTACGCTACGCCGCCGTAACTTAGGCAAGTACTTTGTGAATCATGTACTTGCCTTGCTAACTTACGGCGGCGTAGTGTAAACACGATACACTACGCCGCCGCAAAGTTAATGCGCTCTACTTGAATCTAGCTAAGTATATCCAAATAACGTGCCCAAGCTCATCCTTAGTCCTTAGTCCTAAGCAGCGCTCTGTGATTCGTTGGGGCCACAAAAGAAATATAAACAGTATATCCAAATAACACGCCCAAGCTCATCACTTCACCACACACAGCCACAAAGGCAAGATAATTCTTGTTGGGCAGTGTATTAGTGCTCAGACGAACACACTTAGACCGAATTTTAATGGTTCAAAGAATGTCAGGCAAAATAGTCGGCCCTCACGCATGTTCACTTAATCAAATCTGGCCCTCTTTGAAAAAAGTTTGGACACCCCTGCTCTAGGAGGATTTATTATCGCAGTTGGAGAGCTTACTTAGCCCTTTGCGAAAAAATTAAGTGGAATCTTTGGACTTGTATAGTGTCCAGAGTCCTGCTGTTCTTACAGCGCGGGGTGGACCAAAGAGCTTGCTTAAGCAAGATTTAAGAGGCAGGTATCTGCCTTGGCTGTTTTTCTTTCAGCAACCCCTGGCGACTCACTTTCTAGTGAGAACATTTGTACACTGGGTTCGGCATGTGGCCCCTCCGGTCCGTCCTCCACTACCTCCGTGGGGATCAGAATAGCAGATGCACCTTGGCGTCTACCACTACGAGAGGACCTGCTGACGCAAGGTCCCATAGGTCATCCTGCTTTACAGTCAATGGCTTTAACGCCATGACCTCTAGGTGAATCTTCCATCTCAAGGAAGACCTTGTACTGCCATACTTGTGTCCTCATCCGTCGGACATTGTCAATCTCCGAGAATATACTTGTCTGTTTCTGCTCCGTTCTGGAGTTCAGACTCACTGTTTATTTCGGTGGTTGGTTCCAAGAAGGGCCCAGCGGTCTCTTCGGCCACCATTTCGAGGTGGACCCGACAGATCCTGATCAGGCTTACGCCATAAATGGTCAGGCGCCTTCCTATCGCAATGCATTCGACTAGGGCAATGGTGCCTCTTGGGTTTTCTGACATCTATAGCTAGATTCAGGTAGATGTGTGCATCATTGAGGCGGCGTAGCGTATCGTATTTACGCTACGCCGCCGTAAGTCAGAGAGGCAAGTGCTGTATTCACAAAGCACTTGCCTCCTAAGTTACGGCGGCGTAGCGTGAATGAGCCGGCGTAAGCGCGCCTAATTCAAATGAGGATGAGGGGGGCATGTTTTATGTAAATTACTTGTGACCCGACGTGATTGACGTTTTTTACGACATATCCCAGTGTGCATTGCTCCAAAGTACGCCGCAAGGACGTGTTGGTTTTGACGTGAACGTAAATTACGTCCAGCCCCATTCAGGGACGACTTACGTAAACAACGTAAAATTTTCAAATTTCGACACGGGAACGACGGCCATACTTAACATTGACTAGGCCAGCTATTTGTTCGACTAACTTTACGCCGGAAAAAGCCGTACGTAAACAACGTAAAAAAATTTGCCGGGCGCACGTACGTTTCTGAATCGGCGTATCTAGTCATTAACATATTCTACGCCAAACTCAACGGAAGCGCCACCTAGCGGCCAGCGTTAATATGCACCCGAAGATACGACGGCGTAGGAGACTTACGCCGCTCGTATCTTAGCCTAATTTAAGCGTATCTGGTTTCCAGAATATGCTTAAATTTAGGACGGCATAGATTCAGAGTTACGATGGCGTATCGCTATCTGAATCTAGCTACTAGTGTCTGTTTCCCAGGTGTGTAAGGCGGGGACCTGGTCGCCCGGTCACACTTTCACTAAACTTTACAAGTTGATGTGAGTGCATCTTCGGATGCTTCTTCGGCCGCAAAGTTTTGCAGGCGGCTGTTTAGAGTTACAGCTCCTCAACAGCTCTGTTTTGGGGTGAAGTTTATTTTTATGCTTCCCACCCCTTTTTTGACACTGCTTTGGGACGTCCCACTATGTCAAGGTTAAGGCTGTGTCCATCCATGAACGAAAGAGAAAATAGGATTTTATGCTTACCGTAAAATCTTTCTCTGAGTTCATGGATGGACACAGCACCCACCCCTCTTTGTACGGCTTGCTACGAACTCAATTGCTTGGTGTAGGCTGAGGGGATATAGTCAGTGGGACTGCACCCTGGGTGGGGTGGTTCTGCTTTGAAGGTAACACTTCTGCCTAGTCACTCCTAAAGCTAGATAGGCTAATCCCACTATGTCAAGATTAAGGCTGTGTCCGTCCATGAACTCGGAGAAAGAGATTTTACGGTGAGCATAAAATCCTATTATTTTTTTAATTCATGAAACCTTTTTTTTTTTCAAAAAAAGGGCGTTTGAAAAATGATTGTGCAAATACCGTGCAAGATAAAAAGTTGCAATGACCGCCACTTTATTCCCTATGGTAAGTTTTTGAGTATAGCCTCAATTAAGATACAGCAAAATAAAGATAAACTAGTACCATCATCCATAATAAGTAATAGGGGGTTGAACCAGATGAGCATAGGGTGATGGGCGCTATTAACAGCCTCCTTTTATTGACTGTACCTTGGAATCTTATACCTTCCTTACATTGCCGCCCCAGTAACCACAGCATCTTCTAATCTGTGGTAAGACACATTATCTATGCGTCTACACCAGAGAAAAATGTAACAATACATTTAAGTGTTTGTTCACCAATGCCAGAAGTCTGCCAAGCAAAACAAGTGAGTTGGAAGCTCTGGTGCATGAGGAGAGCTATGATGTAATCGGTATTGCTGAAACTTGGCTTCAATCCTCACATGACTGGGCTATTAATATTCCTGGCTATGGTCTCTTTCGGAAAGACAGGGTAAAAAGGAAAGGTGGCAGAGTCTGTCTCTATGTGAGAAGTGACCTCAAAGCAAACGTGAAAGAGGACCTGGTTGATGGAGAGTGTGATGAGGCTGAAGCATTATGGGTGGAACTGCATACAGATGTTCGTAGTTCAAAGTTAAAGGAACACTAAAGGTTCGTTTTTTATTAGATCAATTGATTGCTGTAAGCTAGAGCATTTAAATATCACTTACCTCGTTTTTCCTTTTGACCTCCAAAATACAGTAATCCAGGTTTGAAAATGCCATTTCCTGTCACTCCTCTTCTTGCTTTCCACCAGCATCTGAGCCATTTTGCATGGTGGAAAGCAGAATGTGCTCACCCCCTCCCTATGACTACAGCCCTGCGTGAAGATGCTCTCTTATCCATCACAGGCATGGAGGCTAAGCCTAATGGGAACTGTAGTTCCCATTAGGCCGTGATGTAGCAAGAATGAATGCGCACCGCAAACCAGGAAGTCAGTGAGAATAATGATTCAGGAGTGACGGAGGTGAATAAAACAGCTCGATTTCAACAGGTATCAAACTAGTTATAATGCAAAATATTACTTTTTACTTTATCAGCTACTGTCAGACTTTAATTTAAGAGGAAAATATTTTTGTCTTTACAACCCCTTTAATCCTTGGAGTTTGTTATAGACCACCCAATGTTAATGAGGAGGTGGAGACTCAGCTCCTTGCACAGATGGAAAGGGCTGCAAGGGCTGGGACGGTGATAATAATGGGGGATTTTAACTACCCAGAAATTGACTGGAATAATGGCATTGCTGGGACAGTTAAAGGACAAAAATTTTAAAACCTATTGCAGGACAATTTTATGGTCCAGTTTATTGAGGCCCCAACTAGGAATGATGCTCTGTTGGACCTGGTAATCTCAAACCATGCAGAGCTTATTACTAATGTTCAGATAAAGGAACACCTGGGTAGCAGTGATCATAACATGATTTCATTTAATGTTAACTATAAGCAAAAAATACATACAGGAAAGATAAAAACACTCAATTTCAAGAGATCAAATTTTCCAAGGATGAGGGCTTCTCTCCAGGACTTAGGCCCCGTACACACGATAGAATCCATCCGCAGATAAATCCCAGCAAATGGGTTTCTGCGGATAGATCCTATGGTGTGTACACGCCAGCGGATCTGTTTCCGCGGAGAAATCTCCTCTGGGATGGATTCCAGCAGATCGGATATTTGTTGTGCTGCACAACATATCCATCTGCTGGAATCCATTCCAACGGATGGATCCGCTCGTCTGTACAGACTTACCGGATCCATTCGTCCAAAGGGATTCCCCGCACGCGTCGTAATGATTTGACGCATGCGTGGAATTCCTTATATGACAGCGTCGCGCCCGTCGCCGCGTCATAATCGCGGCGACGGCGCGACACGTCATCGGCAGAGGATTTCCGCGCGGATTTCAATGCGATGGTGTGTACACTCCATCCCATCGAAATCAGCGGAAATCTTTGAGAGGATTTATCCGTGGAAACGGTCCGCTGGACCGTATCTGCGGATAAATCCTCTCGTGTGTATGGGGCCTTAGACTGGGAGGGAATATTGGCACAGATGAACACAGAACAAAAATGGGAATTCTTCAAAAAGACTGAAGGAAAAAGGATCTCGGGCCAAATAAATATAATTAAAATGTGACTAAGTGAATAAATTAAATGAATCAAAAGAGCTGCTCCCCAAAATATCCAGCTAGCTGGAGATATGTACAAAATAGCAAGGCAGGGGGCGCTATACTAACTGTGAATACATAGCATAAATATTATACAGTTATAATAAATACCAACAATGCAAAAGTAGCTAGTCACCACCTATTCAGGGAGTGGTTGCCTATAAATATATCACAACGGAACAAGCATAAACCAAAACATATATGAGTCAGTTTACACTATAACAGTGAAAAGAATCCATAAAAAGTGCATAGTAGTGCTCAGATATTCTTCAATATGTGTTGAACGAATAAAGAAATGGTTTCCACCTTCACCACTTAAGGTACACCACAATTGTGCTAATAAGGATGGCACCTTACCAGATGTCGTTGACCTTATTCGCTAGAAAAAGGTCAATTTGAGCTTTGTTGTCACTACAGGACAAGCTATGGCAAATGATCTCTTTTTTCCTTGGCTGCAGCTTGGCTTACTGAAGAAAGCACTGCTTGTTTCACCATCTCTGATAAATGGTGAAACAAGACGTGATAGGTGTATGTACCGTAGTGTACTGATGCAGAGCTGTAAAGAAGTCGTGCAGCCCTTCTTATCTGCCCCATCGTGACAGCTGCTACAGTGACCGGAGAGGTGTCGGCAGCACTATCAATAAGGTCAGCTCTCCCTGTCAGGTCCCGGTCTGTGAAAGTGAAAGTAAAAAGTCTCCTCAGTGAAGTGAGGAGCTGGATGCTCTGTCCTAAGGGGAAGAAGTAAAGCTGCTCCCCAGCACTGACCAGCAACAGTCTCTCACCCCACACAAACACCAGGGGATAGGGGGAAAAGCTTCAGCAAACAGTCTGCTACTGAGCCCAAAGAGATCACCCCAGCTCCACTGTGCTCCACATCAGAAGAAGTAAAGCTGCTCCCCAGCACTGACCAGCAACAGCCTCTCACCCCACACAAACAAATGTAGATTGTTGTACCATACTTGCCGGTAATACAAATAAGACATCCCCCGAAAATAAGCCATAGTGTGTTTTCTTGAGAAAAAATAAATATAAGACGGTGTCTTATTTTCGGGGAAACACGGTAGCTACTTTTGCATTGTTGGTATTTATTATAACTGTATATTATTTATGCTATGTATTCACAGTTAGTATAGCGCCCCCTGCCTTGCTATTTTCTTCAAAAAGACTGTTTGGAACCTCACTGCAAAGTATATTCCCATGGGCAATAAGTTTAAAAGGCTAAAGATAAAACCTATGTGGCTCACGGTCAAAGTTAAAAAAGCTATAAACAATAAGAAAATAGCTTTTAAAAAATATAAAAATGAAGGAACACTAGTGTCGTTTAAATGTTACAAAGAATATAACAGGATATGTAAAAAGTAGGACAAACCCCAAAAAATTATTTAAATATATTAATAGTAAAAAGGTAAAGTCTGAGCATGTAGGCCCCATATTTAAAAAGGGAACAAAGTCTTTACCAAGTAACTATAGACCTGTTAGTTTAACTTCTATAGTTGGGAAGATACTGGAACGTTTAATAAAAGACCACATGGATGAGTTCTTGCTGGAAAAAAACATTTAAAGCGGAGGTTCACCCAAAAATCAACTTTCTGTCACTAGATCCAGCATACTGCTGACATCTGCAGTATGCTGGATTTTTCTTTTTTTTTGTACTTATCGTTTTAGCCGTATTTCTCCTCCGGCTCCGAGCGGGGAATCCTTCGGGGAGTAGGCGTTCCTAAATCAAGCGCAGTTGATTGACGGGCTTGGATAGCGCCTCACGCCATCCGGAAATAGCCGACGTGACTCTCGGCTGCTTACGGCGCTATACGGCGCCTGCGCCTGCCGTGTAGAGCTGACTGCGCAGGCGCCGTAAATTGCCCGTCAATCAACTGCGCTTTATTTAGGAAGGCCTATACCCGGAAGGATACGCCGCTCGGTGCAGGAGAAGAAATACGGCTAAAATGATAAGTACAAAAATAAAATAAAAAAAATACAGCATACTGCAGATGTCAGCAGTATGCTGGATCTAGTGACAGAAAGTTGATTTTTGGGTGAACCCCCGCTTAAAGCAGCAGACAGCATGGATTCGTGAAAGACAGAAGTTGTCAGACAAACCTGATTTCCTTTTATAAAGAGGTAAGTAAAACCTTGGACAGAGGCGTGGCTGTGGACGTGGTATACTTGGATTTTGCAAAAGCGTTCGATACAGTTCCCCACACACGGCTCATGTGTAAGGTAAAGTCTACAGGATTGGATATATCAGTTTGTAAATGGATAGAAAACTGGCTAAAAGACAGAATTCAGAGAGTCGTGGTTAATGATTCTTACTCTGAATGGTCAAAGGTTATCAGTGGTGTACCCCAAGGTTCAGTGCTAGGACCCTTACGTTTTAATATCTTTATAAATGATATTGGGTCTGAGATCAAAAGTAACATTTCTGTCTTTGCAGATGTCACCAAGCTATGCAGTGGAATAACGTCCTTGCAGGATGTCTCCAATTTACAAGCCAACCTCAATGCTCTGTCTAATTGGGCGACTATGTGGCAGATGAGGTTTAATGTTGATAAATGTAAAGTTATGCACTTGGGGGCTAAGAATATGCATGCATCATACATACTAGGGGGAGTACAACTGGGGGGATTTTGTATTAAGAGAGGTATGGACTCCAGAGAGAGAGAGATATAATTTTGCCCCTGTACAAATCATTAGTAAGACCTCATCTGGATTATGCAGTTCAGTTTTGGGCTCCAGTTCTCAAAAAGGATATCGGAGAACTGGAGAAAGTGCAGAGAAGGGCAACCAAACTGATAAGAGGCATGGAGGAACTCAGCTATGAGGAAAGATTGGAAGAACTCAATTTATTCACTCTTCAGAAGAGGAGAATAAGGGGGGATATCATCAACATGTACAAATATATAAAGGGTCCATATAGTGAACTTGGTGTTGAGTTATTCACTTTACGGTCAACACTGAGGACAAGGGAGCACTCTTTATGTCTAGAGGAAAAGAGATTTCATCTCCAAATACGGAAAGGTTTCTTCACAGTAAGAGCTGTGAAAATGTGGAACAGACTCCCTCCAGACGTGGTTCTGGCCAGATCAGTAGATTGCTTTAAGAAAGGCCTGGATTATTTCCTAAATGTACATAATATAACAGAGTACTAAGATGTGTAGGTAAAGTTGATCCAGGGTAAATCTGATTGCCTCTCGTGGGATCAGGAAGGAATTTTTTCCCCTGCTGTAGCAAATTGGATAATGCTTTGCTGGGGTTTTTTGCCTTCCTCTGGATCAACTGTGGGTATGGAGTTGGGTGTATGGGATTGTATTGCGTTTTTTATTTTTTTGTGGTTGAACTGGATGGACTTGTGTCTTTTTTCAACCTGACTATGTAACTATGTCTATGGTGGTGGTTATGTTTACACATATTACGGTTATGGGTCCCTTCCTTCTCCTCTCCCTCTTCCTTCCACCCCAACCCTTTCCTCCTCCCCCCCCCTCTTTGCCCCCTCCCCTTTTCCTCCTGGGGGAGGAGGGAAGGGAAGGGAGAGTGGGGAGGAAAAGAGGAGAGGGTGGGAAGGAAAAGGGGAGGGGGAGAGGGAAGGAAAGGGTTGGGGTGGAAGGAAGAGGAAGAGGAGAAGGAAGGGACCCATAACCGTAATATGTGTAAACATAACCACCACCATAGACGCATAGATAATGTGTCTTCCCACAGATTAGAAGATGCTGTGGTTACTGGGGCGGCAATGTAAGAAAGGTAAAAGATTCCAAGGTACAGCCAATAAAAGGAGGCTGTTAATAGCACCAATATAAAGCGCAACAGGGGACCAAGGCTAAGGGACCACAAAAAGAGAAAAACAGAGCGCTGTTAGAAAAAACACACATATGGTACTCAGAATGTGGAAGATAATCCACAGAGAGACAAGCAAAATAGCACTTACCTATATGTAGGTCCAGTGAAATGGTAGCTCAGGGAGGGATGACTCACAAAAGCAACTCACACCAGGAGCCGTTTAAAAATTCCCCAACCCTGTCATACGTCACGCCGCTTGAGCGTGCAGCGTGTGACGCCACAGGATCAGCCAACGGCAGAACCCATTGGCCATGGGGCCGGGTCTGCTGATCCAAGTCAGGAAAAGCAATAGGCTACCCCAATCAGGATGAGCACTCGTTTGTCATTAGGGTGAAGACTAGAGCCATGGCAGTGTCACATAGGGCATAGGTGAAAGATAAACAGAGACCGTACACAATCATGGGAACGTTTAAATACATAATTAAAGAAAAATAAGAATATGACAATTAACAATTTAAACTATTAGAGGGGGAAACTCTAATAATCACCATATGTGAATTTAAGGAATAAAAAACGGGGGCATTCATAGGGAGACATTGAGATCTGGGGTCCTATAGGACACTGAGGAGCAAAAAAATGGGCATGTGCATGCCAATAACAGTGTGAGCCAAGGCGGCAGAGGCATGAGACAATGAAAAGAAAAAGGAAAACAAGGGGGGGTGGGGGGAAGAAAAAGGAAGGGAGAAGAAAGGGGAGCTAAGCACCCACATCTCACCCTCTAATATTTCACAAAAAGGTTTATATGAATTCATACCCTTCTCCCCCCCTCCCCTTCACGTGGTGTTTCCCAATAACCGTATACATACTATATTATAGTCTAATACTATGCTACTATCTTTACCAGAGAGTACCACATAATCCCCCTCGTTCGCCACAGGGGGGGGGGGGTTACTATTTGAGCCGTCGCCTAGTCCATGAGTTAAATCCAGTGAGCAGATCAACATGAGCTTGACATTGACTGTTTTCATGATTCTACAATGTTGGATTTTTATATGTACTATCTTTATGCCATTGCTAGTTTATTTTTATTGTATTATGTATCATACAGACCCTCCTGAAGAAGCGGTACTTACCGCGAAACCAGGTCGAGGTCTCCGCCTTTCTCCACTCCAACAGACATGTGATGGCATTTTCGTTATCAACTAATGCTGTTTTCTATTGTGGGGTTTGGCCCAAGTGTTTTTAACTGTATAGTGTTTTATATGTAATACATTTTCTTTTATATTATATTCTTTTGTTGTGTTATCAGTACCTAGGGTGTCTGCTAAAAAAAATATATATAATGTTTAGGGGTTCTGAGTAATCTTCTAGTAAAAAATTATGATTTTTACATGAAGGAGAGAAGTGCCAGAATAGGCGCGGTATGGAAGTGGTTAAAGTGACCAACAGAAGAAATTCACTGGAGCTAAAGCTACAGTCGAGTAGCTTACAACCAAGAACATTATTTTCTTATGGCAAAGTCAGACCACAATCCAATGAAGTATCGATGTTACAAATTCTTATGTTTTCCAATTACAGACCCCCAATGCATTGCCTAATATGATCCCATACAGCCTTTTCCAAACGTCAAAATATTAATCGTTGCCAATCCTTTTAGGTACTGGTATGGTTTTTCTTATTACATATGGATAGTTTAGGACATAACAGCTTACAAAATCATAAGGTTTGATCATATTCATATAAAAACAGAAAATCACAAACCTACTAAAGCATCCTACAGCTAGTGAGATTTTTTGTTGTTTTTTTATACAATCAAAACACGGAATTGAGGTACAGTTTTTTGATTTCAGGTTCAATAATGCAGAGAATCTGTTTTTATTTTTTGTAAATGTATTCAGAGATACAGACCCATAGTCCCTGAATTTGGCTTCCATATGCTCACGTGTATGAATACTCCTAGTTTAGAACTCCTGATCTATGGTCAGATTTAAAAAGAAAAACAGTCCAATTCCAGCCTGTCAGAGCTAAAGGATTTACTTACAAGAACGGGTAAAAATGTTGCAGAATTCAGAGGAGTAAAACTGATAGCTTTAACCTCAAAGCCTCGCTGATGTAACTGCAACCAGTTGTGGCTCAGGGGGAGGTGCTTACTTAACCTCCCTGCTGGTATAAGAATCAGATTTTTGGTGCTGAAAGCGGTACAATTATTTTGCATGGAAATTTGGCGTTTTATATTGTGGGCCTGTAATTCTTAATAACTCACTTAAATCTGTTCAAACAAGAGTCTAGTAGACATCCCGGGTATGATAAAGTTTGAAACATGAAATCATAAATTATAATATAAAAACTATAAATACTGTATTTATTGGCGTATAACACTCTCTTTTTTAACCCTGAAAAAAAAAGGGTAAACTGTGCCTGCGTGTTATACGCAGGGGGCTGTGTAAGCTTTTTAATTGAATCTTCCCTCTTAAAATTAGGGTGCGTGTTATACGCCTGTGCATGTTATACACCGATAAATATGGTAATTATAACAAATAACAATATAATAATAATAAAAATTATTACTTTCAGTGTTTGTTGAAGATTTTCCCCACAAATCAATATTGTTCAATTCTGTGATTCTAATTTATTATCGCTGTTTTTTAGCTGGTCTAAAACCACTTTTGACATACAGGGACACTTTTTGGTTGCTATGGACAATCTACAGTTTCCAGGCAGAAAGAACAGTCTTTATTATATAAAAGTGCATGCAGGTCACTGTGCAGACCACTAGGAACAAAGGGGGGTTTGTATTTATTTTATACAGTGCTGTAATCTGTAAGATTACAGTATACTGTGTGCACTGTGTTTTTATTTTTTCGAATTTGGTGCTGATCTCCGCCCCTGTGCGTCGTAACGTCGCAGGGAACAGAGCTTGGCAGCACACGGGCACTGTGTGAATCGAGCGAGGACAGCTTGATCACACAGCGGGGAGACATCGCAGGATTCAGGGAACAAGGTAAGTAAACTCCACCTGGATACTGCGACGCTATCCCGAGACTGGTTGAGGGATACCGCTAATGGTACTGGATTTCCACCCCGAGCCATACTCTGGATTACCGCCAGGGAGGTTAAAGTGGAATTCTGGGATAAACCTAACTAAACTTAAATATGTACCCAACACCTATTCTGACTAACCTGTGTAAGAAAGATGTATATACTTTTACATATACCTATTTTGAGACCATGTTTGGTCATGTGATCCAGCTCCCCTATGTCAGCCAGTGGTGGTTGCCAGTGGTGTCTCTCTGATGTACAGAGCCAGAGAGCCAATAGAGGGCAGTGATGGTTTGTAAAACGAAACTGGATTGGTGCTGAGGGGTTATAGACACACAGTAATCACACCTCCTTGATTAGTGACCACAGAGAGAAATCTCCCAGTACTGTGGTTATCAGGAAACAGACAACCAGGAAGTGTCCAGAACGGAGAGGAATTACAGCAACATCAAAGCAAAAACGAACAATGAGGACATGAAACCAGGACTGCAGTAAGGTAAAGGAAGCTATTTAGCTAAAAAATAAATCCTTTAGTGACCCTTTAAAGTCAAAGTAAACCTTGAACTTTAAGATGCCATCAAATGCATGCTTTCACAATATAAAACGTTTGGTACTTTTTGTACATTTTGTGATGTACAAATCATATGGTAACAATCCCAATTAAATCTGTTTTAATATTAGGTTGTAAAATATGAAAAAGTCATCGAACATGGAAATATTCATCCAAGTTGCATTAACCTTGCATCTAAGTATTGTGACAATTAACCACAGCACTATTGCAAACATTTATATTTCTGTTCTCATAAAGGAAAATTCATGAAGAAAGGGTATATTAGTAGGTATAATGTGTGTCATTATTTCCCTTTCAAACCAAAAGAGGGTAGCTTGTTTCCTTTTTTTTTTTGTGTTTTATACATTCAAGAGTGGTTTTCATAGAATACTTTTGTCTTCAGGCAGAATCAAATCCATTCACAGCAATCCTTCTCCCGCCCCCCAACATACATCTCCCATTGGCCTGCTTGTGTTTTTTGTTTGGTCACTGTTGGTTACTATCAACGAGTTGCTAAGATCAGACAGCCAAGAATTTATTTTCTTCAGATGTTCTTGCAAGATATTATTATAGTTAACCTCTGCTGTCTACCTCTTCATTATATTTTATGTGACATATATCTTATTATGTAGTAATGACAATGAGGTTCATTTACTAAAGCCAAATATACTGAGCACTGCAAGTGCACTTGCTCTAGATCTGAGAGGAAGCTCTGCTGGTTTCTATCATCCAAACATGTACAAACAAAAATGCAGTCCCCCCCCCCTTGCATGTGATTTTTTGCAAAGTGAAGATTTACCTCCTTTAGTAAGCTCTGGAGCAAGTGCACTTGCAGTGCACATTATATTTACCTTTAGTAGTAAATCAACCCCAATGTCTGGGTTATACATGCAATATACATACAGTATGCAGATTTGTAATCTTCCCTTTTTGTGCATAGACTGGTCCTTTTATTGTCACTCTTTTCTCCCGTTTGCCACTAATGAGTAATAGCCATTCTCCACATTGCTCAAATTTATTATTTTTTGAAATTTGCATTTGCTAAACCCCTGGCTTCTCTGGAACACGGGTCCACAGTCTGCCTTGTTTTGATTGCTGCCTATAGAGAATCGTGAGCACTTGTTAGCTAGCTCTTCCTTATATGGTTCTTTTCAGCAAGGCAGTCGTTTTGCATAACTATTTGACACACACACCATCTTACTATATATACCCTTGCTGCATGACCACTTTAAAGGAAAGAAACCTTTTGAACCTTTTTTTTGTTTGTTTTTATTTTACTTCTAAGCTTCTTAATAGCATATATTAAGTGAACAAAGTTTAATATCCTAAAAGGTAGGCTATTTAAGCATATACATCTCAACCGAAAGTGTATATACATATGAAATATATTTAAATATGAGCATGAGTTGAAATTTGAATGTAATAAAGGAAAGCCTATTTAACAGCTAAGTTGAAACTAATAACGGCATAAAGTAAACCAAATACAATTGTGCTCATAAGTTTACATACCCTGGCAGAATTTATAATTTCTTGGCCATTTTTCAGAGAATATGAATGATAACTTTCACTTATGGTTAGTGTTTGGCTGAAGCCATTTATTATCAAACAACTGTGTTTACTCTTTTTAAATCATAATGGCAACAGAAACTACCCAAATGACCCATATCAAAAGTTTACATGTTCTGCATACTGTGAATTTCCCCCTTTAACATCAATGACAGCTTTAAGTCTTTTGTGGTATTTGTGAATGAGGCTCTTTATCTTCTCAGATGGTAAAGCTGCCCATTCCTCTTGGAAAAAAGCCTCCAGTTCCTGTAAATTCTTGGGCTGTCTTGCATGATCTGCACGTTTGAGATTTATTATCAATCAACTGTGTTTACTCTTTTTAAATCATAGTCACAAAAGAAACTACCCAAATTACCCTAATCAAAAGTTCACAAACCCTGGTGATTTTGACCTGGTAACATGCACACAAGTTGACACAAAGGGGTTTGAATGGCTATTAAAGGTAACCATCCTCACCTGTGATCTGTTTGCTTGTATTTAATTTGTGTGTATAAATGTATAAAAGATCAATGAGTTTCTGGACTCCTTACAGACCATTACATCTTTCATCCAGTGCTGCACTAAAGTTTCTGGATTCAGAGTCATGGGGAAAGCAAAAGAATTGTCAAAAGATCTGCGGGAAAAGGTAGTTGAACTGTATAAAACAGGAAAGGGATATAAAAAGATATCCAAGGAATTGAGAATGCCAATCAGCAGTGTACAAACTCTAATCAAGAAGTGGAAAATTAGTGGTTCTGTTGTAACTAGGGTTGTCCCGATACCAGTATCGGTATCGGGACCGATACTGAGCATTTGCGGGAGTACTTGTACTCCCGCAAATGCCCCTGATGCCAGATCCGATACTACCCCCCCCCCCCCTGCCGCCACCGCAATGCTGCCGCATACCGCAACGCCGCCGCCTAGTTAATCAACGTGCGGAGAACATTACAGCTTTTATTTGAATAGCTGTCTGTTCCCCACCGCGCCGCGTATAGACACTCCCCCTTGCTCGGCATTGGACGGGTGATCTGTCTATCAAAGTGCAGATCACCCGTCCAATCTCGAGCAAGGGGGAGTGTCTATACGCGGCGCGGTGGGGAACACACAGCTATTTAAATAAAAGCTGTAATGTTACCTGCACGCTGATTAACTAGGTGGCGGCATCTAGGTATGGGGAGACATGGCTGCATATGTGGGGGACATGGCTGTATATATGGGGGACATGGCTGCATATGTGGGGGACATGGCTGCATCTGTGGGGGACATGGCTGCATATGTGGGGGACATGGCTGCATATGTGGAGGACATGGCTGCATATGTGGGGGACATGGCTGCATATGTGGGGGACATGGCTGCATATGTGGGGGACATGGCTGCATATGTGGGGGACATGGCTGCATATGTGGTGGACATGGCTGCATATGTGGGAGACATGGCTGCATATGTGGGGGACATGGCTACATATGTGAGGGACATGGCTGCATATGTGGTGGACATGGCTGCATATGTGGGGGACATGGCTACATATGTGAGGGACATGGCAGCATATGTGGGGGACATGGCTGCATCTGTGGGGGACATGGCTGCATCTGTGGGGGACATGGCTGCATTTGGGGACACATTTAAAAAAAAGTATCGGTATCGGCGAGTACTTGAAAAAAAGTATCGGTACTTGTACTCGGTCCTAAAAAAGTAGTATCGGGAGTTGTAACCAAGTAGTATCGGGAGTTGTACCTAGTTGTAACCAAACCACAGTCAGGTAGATCAACTAAATATTCAGCCACAACTGCCAGGAAAATTGTCCGGGATGCAAAGAAAAAGCTATAAATAACTTCAGGTGAAATACAGGACTCTCTGAAAACATGTGGTGTGGCTGTTTCAAGATGCACAACAAGGAAGAACTTGAAGAAAGATGGGCTGCATGGTCGAGTCGTCAGACGAAAGCCATTACTACGCAAATGCCACAAAGTATCCTGCTTACAATAGGCCAAACAGCACAGAGACAAATCTACTAGCACAAAGTCATTGGGAGTGATGAGACCAAAATTTAGCTTTTTGGCCACAAGCATAAACACTACATTTGGAGAGGAGTCAACAAGGCCTATGATGAATGCTACACCATTCCTAGACACGCATTACAAATTCCTCAGCATCTGGCAGCCATGGATCACATACTCTCAACCCTCTCGATTTGACGCCACACTTCTCCCCCCCCCCCCATCCTCTCTCCTCACTCTTCTCCTTTATACTGGACTTTCCTTATTTTTCCCTTTTCAATGCTTCCTTCTTCTCCCTTTGCTACGTTCTATGCAATCAATCCATATTTTTTTACAATGCCGCCGGGTATAGACCGGGCCAAGATGGTTATGATTAGAACACTATATTTTTCACATTACCTTCTACTTCTATTAACGTTCTGTTGTAACTAGGGTTGTCCCGATACCAGTATCGGTATCGGGACCGATACTGAGCATTTGCGGGAGTACTTGTACTCCCGCAAATGCCCCCGATGCCAGATCCGATACTACCCGTCCCCCCCCCCGCCGCATACCGCAACGCCGCCGCCTAGTTAATCAACGTGCGGAGAACATTACAGCTTTTATTTGAATAGCTGTCTGTTCCCCGCCGTGCCGCGTATAGACACTCCCCCTTGCTCGGCATTGGACGGGTGATCTGTCTATCAAAGTGCAGATCACCCGTCCAATCTCGAGCAAGGGGGAGTGTCTATACGCGGCGCGGTGGGGAACACACAGCTATTTAAATGAAAGCTGTAATGTTCCCTGCACGCTGATTAACTAGGCGGCGGCATCTAGGTATGGGGAGACATGGCTGCATATGTGGGGGGACATGGCTGCATATGTGGGGGACATGGCTGCATATGTGGGGGGACATGGCTGCATATGTGGGGGACATGGCTGCATCTGTGGGGGACATGGCTGCATCTGTTGGGGACATGGCTGCATCTGTGGGGGACATGGCTGCATATGTGGGGGACATGGCTGCATATGTGGGGGACATGGCTGCATATGTGGGGGACATGGCTGCATCTGTGGGGGACATGGCTGCATCTGTGGGGGACATGGCTGCATTTGGGGACACATTTAAAAAAAAGTATCGGTATCGGCGAGTACTTGAAAAAAAGTATCGGTACTTGTACTCGGTCCTAAAAAAAGTAGTATCGGGAGTTGTAACCAAGTAGTATCGGGAGTTGTACCTAGTTGTAACCAAACCACAGTCAGGTAGATCAACTAAATATTCAGCCACAACTGCCAGGAAAATTGTCCGGGATGCAAAGAAAAAGCTATAAATAACTTCAGGTGAAATACAGGACTCTCTGAAAACATGTGGTGTGGCTGTTTCAAGATGCACAACAAGGAAGAACTTGAAGAAAGATGGGCTGCATGGTCGAGTCGTCAGACGAAAGCCATTACTACGCAAATGCCACAAAGTATCCTGCTTACAATAGGCCAAACAGCACAGAGACAAATCTTCTAGCACAAAGTCATTGGGAGTGATGAGACCAAAATTTAGCTTTTTGGCCACAAGCATAAACACTACATTTGGAGAGGAGTCAACAAGGCCTATGATGAATGCTACACCATTCCTAGACACGCATTACAAATTCCTCAGCATCTGGCAGCCATGGATCACATACTCTCAACCCTCTCGATTTGACGCCACACTTCTCCCCCCCCCCCATCCTCTCTCCTCACTCTTCTCCTTTATACTGGAGCTTCCTTCTTCTCCCTTTGCTACGTTCTATGCAATCAATCCATATTTTTTTACAATGCCGCCGGGTATAGACCGGGCCAAGATGGTTATGATTAGAACACTATATTTTTCACATTACCTTCTACTTCTATTAACTTTAAATAATGTATCCTGCCTGATAGGGAGACCCCTGGCCACGAAACGTCGCTGACATATGTCCAGGCAATATAAATTGGTCATTCTGACCATAGACACCCTATCCACCCAGGGACATTTTTAAAGGCAAATTTTGGTCTTCTATTTTTCCATTCAATTTTATGGGTTTGTTACCTGTATGTGTGTATAACACATGCCTCTATATACTATTGTGCATTTGTTTGCCTTATTTCATTGTTTGCCTACCATGCAATGTAACCATCTGAGAAAAACTGTTGTGTTATTTTGTATTACATGCTAATAAAAGCTTTTGTAAAAGAATGGTACACCATTCCTACTGTGAAGCACAGAGGTGAATCACTGATGTTTTGGGGATGTGTGGGCTACAAAGGCACAGGAAATTTGATCAAAATTGATGGCAAGATGAATGCAATATGTTATCAAAAAATACTTGAGGAATATTTGCATTCATCAGCCAGGAAGCTGAACATGGGACGTACTTGGACATTCCAACATGACGATGATCCAAAACACAGGGCCAAGTCGACCTGTCATTGGCTACAGCAGAATAAAGTGAAGGTTCTGGAGCTGCCATCTCAGTCTCCTGACCTCAATATCATTGAGCCACTCTGGGGAGATCTCAAACATGCAGTTCATGCAAGACAGCCCAAGAATTTCCAGGAACTGGAGGCTTTTTGCCAAGAGGAATGGGCAGTTTTACCATATGAGAAGATAAAAAGCCTCATCCACAAATACCACATAAGACTTCAAGCTGTCATTGATGTTAAAGTGGGCAGTACATGGTATTAAGAACTGGGGTATTTAAACTTTTGATATGGGTCATTTGGGTAGTTTCTGTTGTTGTTATGATTTAAAAAGAGTAAACACAGTTGTTTGATAATAAATGGCTTCAGCCAAACACTAACCATGAGTGAAAGTTATCATTCATATTCTCTGAAAAATGGCCAAGATATTCATAAATTCTGCCAGGGTATGTAAACTTATGAGCACAACTGTATGCAGTAATTTTAGTTGTATATATACACTGAACTTTTGCTGACTAGTGTAGCAACCACTTAATTATCTTTTGGGGCAAGAGCAAAATAAAGATAGTACCTACCAGTATGGTTATTCAACATACTACCATTTCTACGGAAACAACAATACTGCAGTCATACAATCTAACACTGTAAACTTGGCAACAGAATATACATTACAGAAAACATCTGAATATTTTCGTATCCTTCGGACATTAAAACTTCTGAGAGAGCTCCTTTCTGTAAACTTCATCCTCATCTTCACTAGATGTTGCCAGACTGTATAATAGCTGATTAGACATGTTATCTTGCTTCTCTGATGAAATGGCTCCAAAGAATAGTGTACAAAACTAAAACAAAAGAAACCAACATAATGATTGCAGAGTAGGCACTGACTTACAGATAGATAAAAGTTATCCACTGGATGGAGGATACAGGAAATGCCTTAACTGTATTTGTGCAAGTACCACTAGATGTTGCAAATAGGAAAAACAATAGCAGATCAGAAGTCCAAAAGACACAGAAATTAATTGATTTAACCTGCTTAGCAGTGATCCCGAGCGTGACTCGGGGTGGTTTTCTCATGCTGTTATCGGTAACCCAGAGTCACGCTCGGGGTAGCTGTGCAGAGCCTGCAGCTTACCTTCTCCTGGTAAGTTACTTACCTTGTCCCTGGATCCTGCGATGAATCCCCGCTGTGTGAGCTCAATTCACACAGTGCCTGTGTGCCGCCGATCTCTGTTCCCTGCGACGTTACGACGCACAGGGGCAGAAGAACGGCGCCAAATTAAAAAAAGTAAATAAACACATTACATACAGTATACTGTAATCTTACAGATTACAGTACTTCATGTAAAAAATACACACCCCCTTTGTCCCTAGTGGTCTGCCCAGTGTTCTGCATGTACTTTTATAAAATAAAAACTGTTCTTTCTGCTTGCAAACTGTAGATTGTCCATAGCAATCAAAAGTGTCCCTTTATGTCAAAAGTGATTTTAGAGCAGCTAGAAAACAGCGATAATAAATTATAATCACTTGCAGAATTGAGCGATAGCGATTTGTGGGGAAATTCGTCATAAAAAAATAAAAGTAATGACAGCGACAATTCTGCAACTGAGCAAATTTCAGTGTTTTTGATTTGATTACATTATTGAATAATTTTTATTATAATTACATTATCATTTGTTATAATTATTTATAGTTATTATATTATAATTTATGATTTTGTGTTTCAAACTTTATCATACCCGGCATGTCTACTAGACTCTTGTTTGGACAGATTTAAGTGAGTTATTCCTAAGAATTGCAGGCCTACAGTATAAAACGCCAAATTTCCTTGCAAAATAATTGTATCGCTTTTGGTACAAAATTCCAGACATCATCATAATACCGCCAGGGAGGTTAAAGGAGTTGTAAAGGAACATTTCTTTTTTGCTGAAATGACTGTTTACAGGGTATAGAGATATAATAGTTAACCGATTCCTTTTAAAATTGATTAAAAATAGATAAAAATCAATCATATAATGTACCTGTAGTTTCGTTTTTGCATCTACTTTCGTTTTTGCATTTTGTTTAGTTTTTGCATGTTATCCTGCCTCTGTGCATGTACAGAGCCATAGAGCAGTGATGGTTTGGAAAATGAAACTAGAATCTCCCAGTACTGTGGTCATCAGGAAACAGACAACCAGGAAGTGTCCAGAACAGAGAAGAATTACAGCAACATCAGAGCAAAAACGAACAATGAGGACATGAAACCAGGACTGCAGTAAGGTAAAGGAAGCTATTTAGTTAAAAAAAAAATCCTTTAGTGACCCTTTAAGCAGGGTTCACATACAGTGCCTTGAAAAAGTATTCATACCCCTTTAATATTCCACATTTTGTCAAGTTACAACCAAAAACATAAATGTATTTTATTGGGATTTTATGTGATAGACCAACACAAAGTGGCACATAATTGTGAAATTATAAATGGTTTTAAAAATGTTGTTTAAATAAATATCTGAAAAGTGTGGCATGCATTTGCATCCGCCCCCCCCCCCCCCCTCAGCCACCTGTGTGTAATTTAATCTCTGTATAAATACAGCTGTACTGTGAACCCCTCTGAGGTTTGTTGGAGAACCTTATTGAACAAACAGCATCATGAGGGCCAAGGAACACATCAGACAGATCAGGGATAAAGTTGTGGAGAAGTTTAAAGCAGGGTTAGGTTATAAAAGAATATCCCAAGCTTTGAAAATCTCACAGAGCACTGTTCAATCCATCATCTGAAAATGGAGAGTATGGCACAACTGCGAACGTACCAAGACATGGCCGTCCACCTAAACTGACAGGCCGGGCAAGGAGAGCATTAATCAGAGAAGCAGCCAAGAGGTCCATAGTAACTCTGGAGGAGCTGCAGAGATTCACAGCTCAGGTGGGAGAATCTGTCCACAGGACAAATATTAATCGTGAACTCCACAAATTTGGTCTTTATGTAAGAGTAGCAAGAAGAAAGTAATTGTTGAAAAAAAGCCATAAGAAGCCCTGTTTGCAGTTTGCAAGAAACCATGCAGGGGACACAGCAAACCCCCCCCCCCCCCCCCCAGAAACATGGTGGTGGCAGCAATCAGGTTGTGAGAATGCTTTTCTTCAGCAGGGACAGGGAAGCTGGTCAGAGTTGATAGGAAGATGGATGGACCCAAATACAGGGCAATCTTAGAAGAAAACATGTTAGAGTCTGCAAAAGATTTGAGACTGGGGTGGAGGTTCACCTTCCACCAGGACAACGACCCTAAACGTTCAGCCAGCGCTGCAATGGAATGGTTTCGATCAAAGCATATTTATGTGTCAGAATGGCCCAGTCAAAGTCCAGATCTAAATCCAAGTGAGAATCTGTGGCAAGAGTTGAAAATTGCTGTTCACAGATGCTCTCCATCCAATCTAACAGAGCTTGAGTTTTTTTTCAAAGAAGAATGGGCAAAAATGTCACTCTCTAGATGTGCAAAGCTGATAGAGACATACCCAAAAATACTTACAGCTGTAATTGCAGTGAAAAGTGGTTTTACAAAGTATTGACTCAGTAGGGCTGAATACAAATGCACGCCACACATATTTATTTGTAAAAGAGTTTGAAAACCATTTATTATTTTCCTTCCACTTCACAATTATGTGCCACTTTGTGTTGGTCTATCTGATTGCTGCCACCACCAAAAAATATTCATACCCCTTGAAATTTTCCAAATTTTTTCATGTTACAACCAAAAACATAAATGTATTTTATGTGATAGACTCTATCACATAAAATACAGTTATGTTTTTGGTTGTAACATGAAAAAATTTGGAAAATTTCAAGGGGTATGAATATTTTTTCACTATATGTGTGGCCGCGGGTTCGTGTTTGGGGTCCGGTGCGTGTCTGTTCACCAGTTCAGAGGCGATTCAGGCCCAATTTTTTACCTCTATTCGCACATGAGCTGGACCTAAACAGGCTCAGGACCCTTTTGCAATCCACTCCGTGGCCGCCCTGGACCTTGGTGAACCGGCTCCATAGAGTTGGTCACACTCACCTGTCATGCTAATTCGATGCGGGTAAATTTGCATCCAATTCGCACATATGTGAATCCAGCCTTATCATTCTTTTCATCAAATAATCTTTATTCTCCCATGAGGGCAAGGAAACCTACAGGTCGTTATGTCAGCCTTGGAACCTTTCCGGTCACTAACAGAGTGTGCAGTTTGCCAAATGGATCCTGTTAAGAAATTGGCAGCAGTGTTTAACCGCTTGCCGACCGCCCACTGCCGTTTTACGGCGGCAGGTCAGCTCGGCTGCGCAAAATCACGTAATATAACGTGATTTTGCTTTGCGGACACTAGGGGCACGCGCGCGCTGCCGGAGCCGCTGATGCCGATGCAAGTGCCCGGCGGGCGCGATCCCCGCTGGGCACCCGCAATCACTCGTGACAGAGCAAGAACCGGGAGCTGTGTGTGTAAACACACAGCTCCCGGTTCTTTCAGGGAGAGAAATGACTGATCGTCTGTTCATACAATGTATGAACAGTGATCTGTCATTTCCCCTAGTCAGTCCCACCCTCCCCTTCAGTTAGGACACAACCAGGGAACATTTTTAACCCCTTGATCGCCCCCTAGTGTTAACCCCTTCCCTGCCAGTGACATTTTTATAGTAATCAATGCATTTTTATAGCACTGATCGCTAAAAAAATGCCAATGGTCCCAAAAATGTGTCAAAAGTGTCCGATGTGTCCGCCATAAGGTCGCAGTACCGATAAAAATCGCAGATCGCCACCATTACTAGTAAAAAAAATATTAATAAAAATGCCATAAAACTATCCCCTATTTTGTAGACGTTATAACTTTTGAGCAAACCAATCAATAAATGCTTATTGCGAAAAATATGTAGAATACGTATCGACCTAAACTGCGGAATTTTTTTTTTTTATATATATTTTTGGGGGATATTTATTATAGCAAAAAGTAAAAAATATATATTTTTTTTTAAATTGTCGCTCTATTTTTGTTTATAGCACAAAAAATAAAAACCGCAGAGGTGATTAAATACCACCAAAAGAAAGCTCTATTTGTAGGAAAAAAAGGACATCAATTTTGTTTGGGAGCCACTTCGCACGACCGCGCAATTGTCAGTTAAAGCAATGAAGTGCCGAATCGCAAAAAGTGGCCCGGTCATTGACCAGCAAAATGGTCCGGGGCTGAAGTGGTTAACCACTTGCTTACTGGGCACATATACCCCCTTCCTGCCCAAGGCGAAATTCCAGCTTTCGGGACTGTCATGCTTTAAATGAAAATTGCGCGGTCGTGCGACGTGGCTCCAAAACAAAATTGGCGTCATTTTTTTCCCACAAATAGAGCTTTCTTTGGGTGGTATTTGATCACCTCTGCCGTTTTTATTTTTTGCGCTATAAACAAAAAAAGAGCGTCAATTTTGAAAAAAACACAATATTTTTTACTTTTTGCGATAATAAATATCCCAATTAAAAAAAAAAAAATGTTGCTCAGTTTAGGCCGATACGTATTCTTCTACATATTTTGGGGGGAAAAAACATCGCAATAAGCGTATAGTGATTGGTTTGCGCAAAAGTTATAGCGGCTACAAAATAGGGGATATAATTCTGCCATTTTTTTTTATTAGTTTTTTTTTACTAATAATGGAGGCGATCTGCAATTTTTATCGGGACTGCGATATTATGGTGGACACATCGGACACTTTTGACACATTTTTGGGACCATTCACATTTATACAGCGAACAGTGCTAAAAAAATATGCACTGATTAGTGTATAAATGTGACTGGCAGGGAAGGGGGGCGAGGAAGAGGTTAAATGTGTACCCTGGAAATGATTCTTACTGTGGGGGGAGGTCACTGACTGGGGGAGGCGACCGATCTGTGTCCCTATGTACAAGGGACACAGCATTGGTCTCCTCTCCCGGACAGGACGTGGATCTCTGTTTACACACACAGATCCATGTGTCTGCTCTGTCACTGCCAATCGCGGGTACCTGGCAGACATCGCGGCCGCCAGACACATGCATCGGCATCTCAGTGACGCGCCAGTGGCTGAAGGACCCGAGGCTGTAAAAAGACGGCCTCCCGGACCTGTAGAGACACCTTGTGGCCGTCTTTTTACTATGGCGCGGGTCTGAAGAAGTTAATAAAGTTCTGATGGAAAATGGGAGTTCAGAGGATCTCTAAAGAATAGTTATTGAAGCTTATAACACTGGGAGTGGTTATAGAAGGATTTGTAATTATTGGCTTAGATATAGTATCATACAAAAGTGAGTACACCCTCACATTTTTGTAAATATTTTATTATATTTTTTCATGTGACAACACTGAAGAAATTACACTTTGCTACAATGTAAAATAGTGTACAGATTGTATAACAGTGTGAATTTGCTGTCCCCTAAAAATAACGCAACAGGCAGTCATTAATCTAAACCGCTGGCAACAAAAGTGAGTACACCCCTAAGTGAAAATGTCCAAATTTGGCCCAAAGTGTCAATATTTTGTATGGCCACCATTATTTTTCAGCACTGCCTTAACCCTCTTGGGCATGCAGTTCACCAGAGCTTCACAGGTTGCCACTGGAGTCCCCTTCCACTCCTACAAGACGACATCACGGAGATGGTGGATGTTAGAGACCTTGCGCTCCTCCACCTTCTGTTTGAGGATGCCCCACAGATGTTTAATAGGGTTTAGGTCTGGAGACTTGCTTGGCCAGTCCATCACCTTTACCCTCAGCTTCTTTTGCAAGGCAGTGGTTGTCTTGGAGGTGTGTTTGGGGTTGTTATCATGTTGGAATACTGCCCTGCGGCCCAGTCTCTAAAGGGAGGGGATCATGCTCTGCTTCAGTATGTCACTGCACATGTTGGCATTCACGGTTCCCTCAGTGAACTATATCTCCACAGTGCCCATAAGCACTCATGCAGCCCCAGACCATGACACTCCCACCACCATGCTTGGCTGTAGGGAAGACACGCTTGTCTTTGTACTCCTCATTTGGTTGCTGCCCCACACACTTGACACTATCTGAACCAAATACGTTTATCTTGGTCTTATCAGACCACAGGACATGGTTACAGTAATCCATGGTTTGACCAATTTGCTTGGAATCTAGGAGCCAACTAAAAAAGTTAGGAGCCAGAAAACGCGCCCCTCCCGCCGAGCTCGCACGCAGAAGCGAACGCATACGTGAGTATCGCCCTCATATGTAAACGGTGTTCAAACCACACATGTGAGGTATCGCCGCGATTGGTAGAGAGAGAGCAATAATTCTAGCCCTAGACCTCCTCTGTAACTCAAAACATGCAATCTGTAGAATTTTTTAAACGTCGCCTATAGAGATTTTAAGGGGTAAAAGTTTGTCGCCATTCCACAAGCGGATGCAAATTTTGAAGCGTGACATGTTGGGTATCAATTTACTCGGCATAACATTATCTTTCACAATATAAAAAAAATTGGGCTAACTTTACTGTTGTCTTATTTTTTTTATTTAAAAAAGTGTATTTTTCCCCAAAAAAGTGCACTTGTAAGACCGCTGCGCAAATACGGTGTGACAGAAAGTATTACAATGACCGCCATTTTATTCTCTAGGGTGTTAGAATAAAAAATATATATAATGTTTGGGGGTTCTAATTAGAGGGAAGGAGATGGCAGTGAAAACACTAGGGAAGCTCCATTAGAATTTCTGGTTTACTTGTCTGTCATGCCAACGGCCACCACAAGATGGTGCCAGATCACAGAAGGAAGCTCAGGCCTGCAGAAGGCCGCAAAGCCGTGACCTCAATTACTGGCCGGTGCGGCCGGATGTGATCGCACGGCGGGGGAGGTGGGGGCGCACAGAGACACAGGATGGGTGTCTCCGTGCGTCCCCACCTCCCCCTCCGCGCGTACGTGTCGGGCCGCACCGGCCGGTAATTGAGGCTTTGCGGCCTTCTGCAGGCCTAAGCTTCCTTCCCCGGGCGCCAGGTCGCTAATTCCAGTCGCAATTGCTACCGGGTGCCCGGATTTTGTCGAACCCTGCACGTCCTTAGTCTGCTTGTCTTCAGCAAACCTTTGCAGGCTTTCTTGTGTATCATCTTTAGAAGAGGCTTCCTTGTGGGACAACAGCCATGCAGACCAATTTGATGCAGTGTGCGGCATATGGTCTGAGCATTAACAGGCTGACCTCCCACCCCTTCAACCTCTGCAGCAATGCTGGCAGCACTAATACTTCTATTTCCCAAAGATAATCTCTGGATATGACGCTGAGCACGTGCACTCAACTTCTTTAGTCGACCATGGCGAGGCCTGTTCTGAGTGGATCCTGTCCTGTTAAACCGCTGTATGGTCTTGGCCACCGTGCTGCAGCTCAGTTTCAGGGTCCTGACAATCTTCTTGTAGCCTAGGCCATCTTTATGTAGAGCGGCAATTCTTTTTTTCAGATCCACAGAGAGTTCTTTGCCATGAGGTGCCATGTTAAACTTCCAGTGACCAGTATGACAGAGTGAGAGCGATAACACAAAATTTAACACACCTGCTCCCCATTCACACCTGAGACCTTGTAACAGTAACGAGTCACATGACAGCGGCGAGGGGAAATGGCTAATAGGCCCTATTTTGGATATTTTCACTTAAGGGAGTACTCACTTTTGTTGCCAGCAGTTTAGACTTTAATGGCTGTCTGTTGTTTATTTTAAGGGGGCAGAAAATGTACACTGCAACAGATTGATTAAAGTGAATTCTCGCGCATAATCTTTAAAACACACTAATAATATCACAGACAGTGAATGAGTGATAAGTAAATAGTGATCAAAAGTGGGATAAATTCATAAAGTCCATATATGATGAAGCAGTAAATACTGCCTAAGAGAAGAAGAACTCGATATCCACAGATCTTAGAGATGGATGAGTGACTTAATCAAAAGTGTATCTGGTCTCACAGAACTCTCACCCCACCAATGAATAAAATCAGCAACAAGGATGATCTTGGATAGCTTCACCTTCATAGAGAAAATCGTTCCACACTATCCACACTTCCACTGGTGCCTCTCAACATGGCTCATATAGATTACCACAGCCTTATCCAGTCTCCTCGATCAGTCCCTATTAAAGTGTGAAGTGCTCAACAACTCATGTGTGGATCTATGCATTCCTCATCGCAGGGCCGTCTTTACCGCAGGGCAAATGGGGAAGCTGCCCGGGGCCCTGTCACTGTTGGGGGCCCAAAGCAACCCCCTTTAAAAAAAAAAAAAATATATATATATATATATATATATATTTTTTTTAGGGGTCCGGAGGCCCCCAGATGGCAACGCCCCTTTTTTTATTTATTTTTAAATAAAACAATTTTTTTTTAATATATTTTTATTTTTTATTAAAGGTCCCCAGGGCCCCGGATGGCAACCCCCCTTTTTTTATTATTATTTTATTTATTTATTTTCTTTTTATTTCTTTTTTTTTTATATATATATATATATATTTTTTTTATTAAAGGGCTCAGAGGTCCCCAGGGCCCCATGTGGCAAACACCCTTTTTTTTTATAAATGTTTATTTTTTTTATTTTTGTTTATATTTTTTTTTATTTTTTATTAAATGGCCCAGAGGTCCCCAGGGCCCTGGATGGCAACCCCCCCTTTTTTTATAAATGTTTATTTTTTTTATATATATATATATATATTTTTTTTTTTTTTATTAAAGGGCCCAGAGGTCCCGGATGGCAACCCCCTTTTTTTGTATTTTTTTTTTTTTTTTAAAAATTATTAAAGGGCCCAGAGGTCCCCAGATGGCAACCCCCTTTTTAAAAAAAATATATATATATTTTTTATTTCTTTTTTTCTTTTTATTAAAGGGCCCAGAGGTCCCCAGGGCCCCGGATGGCTACACCCCTTTTTGTATATATATTTTTCTTTATTTCTTTCTTTTTTTGTAAAGGGCCCCTCGCTTCTAAATTCGCGGCAGCCCCCCCCCCTGCTTCTCAATTTCAGGCGGCAGCACCCCCCCGGTTCTCTGCTCCAGGGGGCCCATGCCTGAAGCTGTGTAAGTGGCCCCATAATTCCTGATTATAATGCCCTGCCGCCCGTTAAGCCCCTGTGCTGCCCACAAATCAGGCTGAAAATCATCAGTGGCACGCAGCCAGTGACAGTACTGCTTCCCTTCCCAGTGTTTAAAAATGTACAGCACCCCTGGCTTCCCTTTAGACGTGCACTTCTCCCTTCCTGCCATTGGGTGCTGCTTGTATATAAAAGTGAATTAGAATGTGATTTTATAACATCCCCAGTTTGCTCTTCCCGAGGCTGACTTCTTCATGTCCTGCTCCTCAAGGTATGTCACTGTTTGCTAATCTATATTGTAAATAGAAGTTTTCTGTAGAGTGTGCCCAAAGTCTTTATAATATTTGATGATTCACTGCAGGTCTGGTCAGTGTTTTAAAAAGTTCCTCTATTTTACACATGGCATGGCATGGGGTCACAGCACCGTCTGTCCATTCTGCTTTAGCACCATGGGACCCCATGCCATGCCATGTGTAAAATAGAGGAACTCTTTAAATTACAGACCAGACCTGCAGTCCAGGCTGAGTAAGGCCTCAGAGTACATGGCATTACTGTCTGTATTTAACTGCTTGATGGGCTTATTTTGGGCCTGGCTGGTTCACATGTATGTGTTTTGGTGGCCCACATTTGCGCAGGCACAGCAGCCCATTCATTTGAATGGGCCGCCATGCCTGCGTTTCCTGCAAAGAAAAGCGCATGCCTCATGTAATAGGCTGCTCACACAGCACCCCTATGCCCATGAAGCACTGAAATACAGCACTGTCTGTCCATTCTGCTGTCTGCTGTGACTTATCTGCAGTTCCCGCACTGTCAAACTTGCTGCATTTTTAGACGTTTAGGTCACGCTTTTAAAAACACAGTGCGTTTGTGTGTGCAAGAACTGCAGGTAAGTAGCATGGTGCAAAAGCAGAATGGATTTCAAGGCAACTGTATTTTTAAAATGCTGAATGCACCTTTTTTCTGCAGGAAACGAAGGCATGGCAGCCCATTCAAATCAATGGGCTGCTGTGCCTGCACAAATGAGGACCGCCAAAATATACATGTGAACCAGCCAGGCCCAAAATAAGCTGGAGGGGGGCCCAAAAAAAAATGTTTGCCCAGGGCCCAAACCATATTAAAGACGGCCCTGCCTCATCGACTTCAAGGTCTAGCATTCCTCATGCACATTACAGCAGAGACAAGCTAGGCAACAACTCCTCCTTTGAAGTCGATGAGGGGAGGAGTTGTTGCCTAGCTATCTAGGATCATCATTGTTGCTGATTTTATTCATTGGTGAGGTGAGAGTTCTGTGAGACCAGATACACTTTTGATTAAGTCACTCATCCATCTCTAAGATCTGTGGATATCGAGTTCTTCTCCTCTTAGGCAGTATTTACTGCTTCATCACATATGGACTTTATGAATTTATCCCACTTTGATCACTATTTACTTATCACTCATTCACTGTCTGTCATATTAGTGTGTTTTAAAGATTATGCGCGAGAATTCACTTTAATCAATCTGTTGCTGTGTATTGTAAAAACTATGGGCTAGATTCACGTACCTGGGCGCATCTTTTGGCTGGCGTAGCGCATCCCATTTGCACTACGCCAATGTAACAAAGTGAGGCAAGGCCAGTATTCACAAAGCACTTGCTCCATAAGTTACGTCGGCGTAGCGTAAATGGGCTGGCGTAAGCCCGCCTAATTCAAATAAGCAAGGCAGTGGGCGTGTAGTATTCTAATGAAGCGTGACCCCATGTAAATGCATGGCCAAACGAACGGCGCATGCGCACGCATGCTCAGTATCACGTTAAATTTACTCCCTAAGATACGCCGGCTCAATGCCTGTTACGTGAACGTAACCTACGCACAGCCCCATTCACGTACGACTTACGTAAACGACGTAAAAAGATACGCTTGTTCCGACGTCCATACTTTGCCTTACCTGCGCCTCATATAGCAGGGGTAACTTTACGCCGGACGTAAGCCTTACGTAAACGGCGTAGCTAAATCCGACGGGCGCAAGTACGTTTGTGAATCGGCGTATCTAGGTCATTTGCATATTCAACGCGTAAATCTACGGAAGCGCCCCTAGCGGCCAGCGTAAATATGCACCTAAGATACGACGGCGTAGAAGACTTACGTTGGTCGTATTAAGCCAAAATTCAGGCGTATCTTGTTTTCAGAATACCACGCATAGATACAACGGCGCATCTATACACTTACGCTGCGTATCTGTAGATACGCCAGCGTAAAAGCTTTCTGAATCTGGCCCTATTAGTTTTTGCTGCATTTTCACCACTGCTTGTTTTGGAAGACTTTATTTATTTATTTATCCACTTTTTAGTAGCGCAAAGGACATTAATCATTAGAAAATGTACACTGTTATACAAGCTGTGCATTCACTACTTTATTTTGTAGCAAAGTGTAATTTCTTCAGTGTTGTCACATGAAAATATATAATAAAATATTTACAAAAGGTGAAGGGGGTGTACCCACTTTTGTGAGATACTGTATGTCTACAGTGAGGCAGAAAGACCGCTTTTTCTGCCATCAGTCCTCTATTTCTATAAATGAACATTCAAGATGTTAATCTATAGATACATATACTTTACCACTTACCGTATATATCGGCGTATAACGCGCACTTTTTTCCCCTTAAAATCAGGGGAAAATCGCGGGTGTGCGTTATACGCCGATCCGCGCTGTCTGAGCGCCGCTCAGACAGCTCGGCCACGCTCGGCTCCACTCGCGGTCACGCCCTGTCCCGCCTCCTAGCCTTTATGCGAGAGGAGCCGAGCGTGGCCGAGTGTACCCGAGTGTACCGCGCTCGGTATATGTCGGCGGCGGCAGCGCTCAGAGACAGCGCAGGAGAAGCGGGGAGGACACCACCAAGGCCGCAGATGGACGCCGGACCAGACAAGGCCGCCGATAGACGCCGGGCAAGACACCGACGAGGGGCATTCAAGTATTATTTTTTTTCCTTAAAATTCTTCTAGGTTCTAGGTTTGGGGTGCGCGCTATACGCCGGTGTGCGCTTTACCCCTGATAAATCTGGTAATCAATTAGACTGCTCAAGCCAGTTACTAAATAAAATATAAAATGTATTGTATGTGGTTATTATGCCCAAAATAGGGATTCAAGCATATTTTAGAAGCCATTAATGTAGCACTGACAGAATTTCCTACAAGTTTTTTTAAGCATTTCTCACAGTATTTCTCACAGCAATATGTCCAGGGACATAGAGGAAATGCAGTACTGCACATGCTATACACAAAAAAAAAACTGCGCTAATGTATGATGCACTGAAACCAGCGCAAATATTGCAAGAAATAAATAGCAAACAGTGATCAGACTGTGAACTTGGTAAGAAAACAAATGAATCCTGATGGGTTAATCACAGTCCACCAAAAAAGTCCATAGCAAATTGAATAATGATGGTCTCCAAAGTGAAAGAAAGATAATCCCAACTCCTGAAAAAAGTGATGATAGAAGCACCTCTACCTAGGTCACACACTGACTCTTACCGGAAGTCTACGATCTCTTATTACAGGAGATCATAGACAGCATATAATGATGGTATCCTCACAGCATATGACCAAGCTGGGACGGTCACAGTGATGGATGGCCTCAAGCAGTATACCGGTACATATATTTAAAAAGAAAGGAGAGCTCCCATAGCATAAGATCCTTAGGATTTTTTAATAAGATAAAAAGATCAAAGTGGTCATATTACAGCATGTATAAAAGTCGAGCCGGCCGGCTCCTCGAACAAACGCCTGTATCTTCCAGGTAAAAAAACACTTAACGCGGTGACGCCAGAATGTCGCCTCCCAACGTTTCGTCTCGATGGGGACGTGGTCACGGGATCAAAATTGTACTGCACATACACAGGGCTGAAGAGTTGCTTTGGTCAGTGCAGGAAGATAGGAGGGTCACTTTCTCTTTCGTTCATTGGAGTGGACAGCTGCCATGAATGATCATTACCACTTTCAGGAGCAGGATCTAAGGTTAACTATCAAACATGGGACAGCACCCAGTAAAATAAACTCTGGGCCAGATTCAGAAAGATCAGCGGATCTTTCTGCTGACGTAACGTATGTCATTTACGTTACGCCGCCGCAAGTTTTTCAGGCAAGTGCTTTATTCACAAAGCACTTGCCTGTAAAGTTGGGCCGGCGTAGCGTAAATCACGCAGCGGAATTCAAATTCGGCAGGTAGGGGGCGTGTATCATTTAAATGAAGTGCGTCCCCGCGCCGAACGAACTGCGCATGCTCCGTCCGTAAAATATCCCAGTGTGCATTGCTCCAAATGACGTCGCAAGGACATCATTGCTTTTTCGACGTGAACGTAAATTACGTCCAGCCCCATTCACGGACGACTTACGCAAACGATGTAAAATTTCTAAATTTCGACGCGGGAACGACGGCCATACTTAACATTGGCTACGCCACCTAGGGGGCAGCTTTATCTTTACGCCGGCATACCTCTTACGGAAACGGCATATCTTTACTGCGACGGGCAATCGTACGTTCGTGAATCGGCGTATCTACTAATTTGCATATTCTACGCCGAACTCAATAGAAGCGCCACCTAGCGGCCAGCGGAAATATTGCACTCTAAGATACGACGGCGCAGGCCGTCGTATCTTAGGTAGGTTTAAATGTATCTCAGTTTGAGGATACACTTAAACATGCGACGGGCTTAGATTGCGAGTTACGTCGGTGTATCTACTGATACGCCGGCGTAACTCTTTGTGAATCTGGCCCAATGTTATCAGCCTACCGCTCAGTTAGTTCCTTAGGTTTTACTTAAAGACGATCCTTCGTCTCTAGGCTGTGGTCATCTGCAGGTTACTGTGGCTGAAGCGTTGGTAGATGACCAAAAGTGTAAGTCCCCTTTCACACTTATACGACTTGTCTCATGATTTTGTACTGCAAAATCATATGACAAGTCATTCTCCGGCCTGGTTCACAATGGTACGATTTGAAATGCGATCTGAGATGTCAAATCACATCTCAAATCGACGGCAATTGTCGGTAATGGCACCGTCCTAATCGGTTGCGACGCCGCATCTACGGCGCTGCACCGATTTCAAAAAGTAGTTCCTGTACTGCTTTTTGCGATTTCAGGCCGCGATTTATTGACACCTGTGCAGAGTGCCCAGCTATTTATGATTTGTGTGACCCAAACTACAAAGACAAGATAAACTACAAAGACAATATCCCACTGACCACCAATGAAGGGGACATTCTTCCCACTGACCACCAATGAAGGGGACATTCTTCCCACTGACCACCAATGAAGGGGACATTCTTCCCACTACCACCAATGAAGGGGACATTCTTCCCACTGACCACCAATGAAGGGGACATTCTTCCCACTGACCACCAATGAAGGGGACATTCTTCCCACTGACCACCAATGAAGGGAACATTCTTCCCACTGACCACCAATGTAAGGAGCATTCTTCTCGCTGACCACCAATGTAAGGGACATCCTTCCCACTGACCACCAATGTAAGGAGCATTCTTCTCACTGACCACCAATGTAAGGGACATCCTTCCCACTGACCACCAATGTAAGTAGCATTCTTCTCACTGACCACCAATGTAAGGAGCATTCTTCCCACTGACCACCAATGTAAAGAGCATTCTTCCCACTGACCACCAATGTAAGGAGCATTTTTCCCACTGACCACCAATGAAGGGGCATCCTTCCCACTGACCACCAATGTAAGGAGCATTCTTCCCACTGACCACCAATGCAAGGACCTCCATTCACACTTGTGCCAATTGTCATGTAACTTTGGACATCAAAGTTGCATGACAAGTCGTACCCCATGTTTTCCAATAATAACCATTCATATATACTTGGCTTAAAGTTGCAGCAACTTCAAAGTAGTTCATGCACTACTTTGGTCTGATTTTCGTTCAACTTGAGGGCAATAGACTTCAATGTTAACCCCCAGTAGCTGTATAAAAGTCGTGCATGAATGTTATACAATGCAACTTGCGTGCAACAGTTGTCCATTATCATTGGTCAAAGCCAAACTTGTATCCAAATTGCACCCATCCAAAATTGCATCAAAGTTGCACTCCAAAGTCAGCATAACTTTGGAGTCATACAAGTGTGAATGGAGCCTAATGGCCAGATTCACGTACGGCGGCTTAAAGTTATGCGGGCGTAGCGTATGTAATTTACGTTATACCGCCGCAATTTAGAGAGGCAAGTGCTGTATTCACAAAGCACTTGCGTCCTAAGTTACGGCGGCGTAGCGTAAATGTGCCAGCATAAGCGCGCCTAATTCAAATTGTGAAAAGGTGGGCGTGTTTTATGTAAATAAAGCATGACCCCATGTAAATGACGTTTTGAACGAACGTGGACGTATCCCAGTGCGCATGCTCCAAATTACTTTGCAAAGACTCATTGGTTTCGACGTGAACGTAAATTACGCCCGGCCCCATTCACGGACGACTTACGCAAACGATGTAAAAATTTAAAAATTTGACGCGGTTCCGACGTCCATACTTAACATTTGGTGGTTTATCTTTACGCCTGAAAACGCCTTACGTAAACGGCGTATCTTTACTGCGACGGCCGTGCGTACGTTTGTGAATAGGTGTATCTCGCTGATTTACATATTCTAGGCGTAAATCAGCGTACACACCCCTAGCGGCCAGCGTAAATAGACAGCTAAGATACGACGGCGTAGGAAGACTTATGCCGCTCGTATCTTAGCAACATTTAAGCATATCTCAGTTTGAGAATACGCTTAAATATACGACGGCACAGATTCGGAGTTACGACGACGTATCTACTGATACGCCGTCGTATCTCTACCTGAATCTGGCTATAATAGGGTGGAGTTAATTTGTTCAGTGATGGCATCCATCGATATTGAGGATGCATACTTACATAGTTACATAGATAGTCAGGTTGAAAAAAGACACAAGTCCATCCAGTTCAACCACACAAAAAAATATATATATTTTACAATCCCGTATACTCAATTATATACCCACAGTTGATCCAGAGGAAGGCAAAAAAAAAAAAAACAGCAGAGCATGATCTAATTTGCTACAGCAAGGGAAAAAATTCCTTCCTGATCTCCCGAGAGGCAATCGGATTTTCCCTGGATCAACTTTACCTATAAATGTTAGTACCCAGTTATATTATGTACATTTAGGAAAGTATCCAGACCTTTCTTAAAGCAATCTACTGAGCTGGCCAGAACCACCTCTGGAGGGAGTCTGTTCCACATTTTCACAGCTCTTATGCCGCGTACACACCATCACTTTATGTGATGAAAAAAAACGACGTTTTGAAAAACGTCAATTAAAATGACCGTGTGTGGGGGGAAACGTTGTTTTATGTCTTGTGAAAAACGACATAAAAAAATTGAAGCGTGCTTCAATTTTTTGTGTCGTTTTTCAAAACGTCGTTTTTTGTGTCAATTAAAATGATAGTGTGTGGGCAAAACGACGTTTTTAAACCCGCGCATGCTCAGAAGCAAGTTATGAAGCTAGCTTCAATGGAAAAGAGTGCTGAACGTAACCGCGCTTTGCTAGAGAATTTTGAAAAAAAGATGGTGTGTAGGCAACGTCGTTTTTGAAAATGAAGTTTCAAAAACGTCGTTTTATTTCATGATTTAAAACGTCGTTTTTTTTCATCACATAAAGTGATGGTGTGTACGCGGCATTACTGTGAAGAAAAGTTTCCATATTTGGAGATTGTAACGGAATGACCTGGGACAAACAGAGACTTTGGAAGGATGAGGGGTACTCCTGTGCCAGCGTCATTAATAACTCTTATGTCTAGGGTCACCTTATGTCTGATAGGGCCATAGGGTGACTGAGAAATTATATCCTAAATTACAGGACAGGGGACATTACTGATAGCTCATATTGCAGGAGATATTGCAAAGTGTTGGTTTATTCTATGACTCATCTCTCTGTGTAGACTGTTGACATGCTAATTGAGTCTGGTCCAGGATCTCTCATTATGTATACTAAATACTGTTGTGTGTGTGGAATGGAACTTGTCAAGCTGTATGCAGAGACAGAACGTCTGTCTAAAGATGTGGATTGAGGGGGATTCATTGTGTGATGGTGTTTTGTTTGAATTATGTTAATGAAGGAATGTGACTTCTCAGGTGCAGTGATAATTATAGCCCAGCGCCGAGATGTCTGGAATGTTTAGCAATTAGCCATCTGAAGGTGTATTGAAGCCCCCCAGGGTGTGGGTGGAGAGTTTGATTGTTCCTGTGATCACTGAAGCATGCCTTGAAAACTGTATATAAACTTGAGAGCTAGCCATTAAAGTTGTCTTGCATTTGAAACCAGAACACAGAGCAAGTCTCGTTATTCTGGAAAATGGGATGTCTGATGTCTGTTGGAGGGTTGGAGTGTCAGATGAGCTGTCGTGGGTTGATGGAAGGTCGTAAACGGTGGTGGCCGTTACAGAGAAAAAGTAAAGAGTGCCCCCTTGTCTTTTGTGTTGACCGTAAAGTGAATGTGTGTAAGGAAAATACTGTGCGGTCACAGCATATGAAGTGAACAAACTATATTAAAATAATTATACAAAGAAAAAAAGTGATGTGCAGAAGCTGCTGCAACTATATATGCAAGATACACACACTGAAACAAATGATAAGAAATTAAAGCTGCGCTGTGTTGCACTAGTGATATCTCATATTAATGATCAATAAAGTGATTCTAAGTGAGAAGGGGATTATATAAAATAATCTACAGAGGTCAGCTGTGAGCTGATGTGTACCTAAGGTTGAAAAACTATCATTGGAAATTGCTAATGCTATGAATATTATGCAAAATAACTAATGCTGTAAATAAATATTCATTGGATGAATGATTAATGATGTTCCAATAAATATAAATATAAACAAATAGGCCCGGATTCACAAAGCACTTGCGCCGACGTATCTCGAGATAAAAAAGTGCAAATATGTGCCGTCGTATCTGTGCGCCGGTCCCACAACCTAAGATACGCCTAAAAACAGGCTTCAACCCGCAAACGTAACTTGCCTACACCGGCGTAGCATAGGCGCACATTTAGGCTGGACGCTCCCATTGTTTAGCCATTCAAATATGCAAATGAGGGAAATACGGCGATTCACGAACATAAGTGCGCCTAACGCAGGCTACGCGATGTACACGTAAGTTGTACGTCAGGTGTAAAGTTAAGCCCCATAAAACAGGTGTAACTCAGCAGCAGACATGCAAAGGTCTGCACCAGGGAACTCAAGCCGGCGTATTTTACGTAGTTTACGTTGGACGTGAATATGGCTGGGCGTAGGTTACGTTCACGCCGTAGGCAGTGATCCGGCGTATCTTAGGCAGTTGTTCTGACGTGGTTATGAGCATGCGCATAGGGATGCGTCCTCATCTCGGGGCATGCGCAGTTGGTGTTACGTATCTGTCTGGTGCTCGGCCCATCATTTGCATGGGGTCACACCTCATTTGCATGGCTCATGCCCACTTCCACCTACGCCGACTTACGCCTTTGAAACCCAGCGCAGTTTTGGGAGCATTGGCTTTGTGAATTCAATGCTTGCCTCTCTGCGCTGCGTCGGAGTAGCGTATATTATTTGCGCTACGGCGGCTTAATTTGCGCCCGCTCTCTCTGAATCCGGGCTATAGAATCCATTTGAGGTAAAATAGCCGTCACTTCAAGACAAATTAACACCCAAGAAGAAGTGCCAAGAGATTAAAGTTCCTCCACCTCTTATTACAAATCTCCTTACTGACTCGCGTGGATCTCTTATTATGGAGATCACATTCGCCTGTGGTTGTTAACACTGCCCAGGATCTCTCAATGGTTACTGTCCTATTTCTTCCACTTGGGGACTCCTTGCTAGATCTCCCGAATGTAGGTAACCCTTTTTTCCCAGATGATTTGTAATTCCTTAATTACAAATCTTCTGGAAAAAAGGGTTACCTACACTCAACACCAAGTTCACTATATGGACCCCACTATATGGACCCCTTATATAATTGTACATGTTGATCATATCCCCCCCTTAATCTCCTCTGCTCAAGAGTGAATAAATTCAGTTCCTCTAATCTTTCCTCATAGCTGAGCTCCTCCATGCCTCTTATCAGTTTGGTTGCCCTTCTCTGCACTTTCTCCAGTTCCCCGATATCCTTTTTGAGAACTGGTGCCCAAAACTGGACTGCATATTCCAGATAAGGTCTTACTAAGGATTTGAACAGGGGCACAATTATATCTCTTTCTCTCTCTGAAGTCCATACCTCTCTTAATACAAGAAAAGCCTTTGTTCGCTTTGGAAACCGCAGCTTGGCATTGCATGCCATTATTGAGCTTATGATCTACCAAAACCCTTCTCCACTACAGATTCCCCCAGTTGTACTCCCCCTAGTATGTATGATGCATGCATATTCTTAGCCCCCAAGTGCATAACTTTACATTTATCAACATTAAACCTCATCTGCCACATAGTCGACCAATTAGACAGAGCATTGAGGTCAACTTGTAAATTGGAGACATCCTGTAGGGACGTTATTCCACTGCATAGCTTGGTGTCATCTGCAAAGACAGAAATTTAAATTTTGATCCCAGACCCAATATAATTTATAAAGATATTAGAAAGCAAGGGTCCCAACACTGAACCTTGGGGTACACCACTGATAACCTTAGACCATTCAGAGTAAGAATCATTAACCACTACTCTCTGAATTCTGTCTTTTAGCCCATTTTCTATCCATTTACAAACTGATATTTCCAAGCCTGTAGACTTTACCTTACACATGAGCCGTGTGTGCGGAACTGTATCGAACGCTTTTGCAAAATCCAAGTATACCACGTCCACCGCCACGCCTCTGTCCAAGGTTTTACTTACCTCTTCGTAAAAAGAAATCAGGTTTGTCTGACAACTTCTGTCTGTCATGAATCCATGCTGTCTGTTGCTTAAATTGTTTTTTTTTTTTTAGCAAGAACTCATCTATGTGGTCTTTTATTAATCTCTCCAGTATCTTCCCAACTATAGAAGTTAAACTAACAGGTCTATAGTTACTTGGTAAAGGCTTTGTTCCCTTTTTAAATATAGGCACCACATTGGCCCTGCGTCAATCCAGTGGTACTATTCCCATCATTAATGAGTCCCTAAAAATGTGATACAATGGCTTTGAAATTCCAGAGCTCAATTCTTTTAGGATCCATGGGTGGATGCCATCTGGTCCAGGTGCTTTATCCACCTTTATTCTGTATAAATATTTCTGGACCATATCACTTTTGAGCCATTGTGGATCATTTGGGGCTGTGTCAATACCACCCCCATTATGGACACGAGCTTCCCCATCCTCCGTTGTTTACACAGAGCTGAAGAAAGTATTTAATAAATTAGCCTTCTCTTTGTCCCCAGTCACCCACTCTAGATTATTTTGTAAAGGGCCTACATGCTCAGACCACCACACATAACTGTAACAAATCTCGGAGGACATCGTTAATAAACTCCTGGAAAACTGCTGGAGCTTTACAGAGGCCAAAAGGCAGTTTTCCACTCGTCGCCCTCCTTAATTCTGACGAGATTGTATGACCCTCTCAAATCAAGCTTCGTGAAAACCGTTGCTCCCTTGAGGCGGTCAAATAACTCCGTTATCAAAGTAATTGGATAGGCATTCTTAATGGTGAGACGATTGAGACCCCTATAGTCAATGCAAGGTCTCAGTTCACCACTCTTCTTCACAAAAAAGAAACCAGCACCAGCAGGAGACAAGGATTTGCGGATGAAACCTCGAGAGAGTGCGTCTGCAACATACTCCTCCATGGACTTATCCTCCAAGACCGACAAAGGGTAAACCCGACCACAAGGGGGTATGGCTCCAGGTTGAAGGTCAATTGCGCAATCATATGACCGGTGTGGAGGCAAAGTACCGGCTTGACCTTTGTCAAAGACATCGCTAAAATCATGGTACTCCTCCGGCAGGGAGGAGAGTGAAGAGGTGCACAGGACCTTGGCTACCTTCTGGAAGCATCTCTTACTTCATTGTGGAGACCAGGGCAGAACCTCAGCATGGAGCCAATCAAAAGAGGGTTATTGGATAACCAATAACCAGCGGAAAAATAGGTAAGGAAATAACTTGGAATTGGATTATCTCATGGTGAAGAGCCCCTAAGGCCATGGACAATGGAATCGTACTTGCATGTCCCTCTCGGATCTACAGCGACTGCATTTCAAAGTGCACTTTCATTGAAATATCAAGTGCAGTTTGCACTTGTAGTTTGCACTTGTAGTGCAAAGTGGATTTGCCCTTGGTAAATAACCCCCATTGTGTTCCATTTGCTTTGTTCCAAAACCAGTCCATCCTAAGAAAATTTATTTGCATTTCTTGGATGTAGATAGGGCAGTTCTGCTGTATTTGAATGGCGTGTCTGGGCTTTGCATGTCAGATTCTACGTTTGTGGTTGTATAGGGGGCCCACATAAGGGCCCTGTAGTATCAACTTTAATTCATGCTGGATCTGAAAAACTATTTCCTGAGCTTATGCTATCAAACTTTGAAAATCACCTTTTCTGGTTACAGTGTATTCTACGGGAACAGTAACTTTTTTCTGGGCTTTCCACCGCCAAGGTTTTGTAATGCTGTCGTCTTTTCATATGTTAACCAAGTTTAGACCATAAGGTTTTGCAGACAACAGTCTGGCCTGTATCATTTCCTTTGGTATAGTTAAGCCTAGTAAAAAACTTCAGACATTCGGCCCGTGTGTATGGTAGCCGGTCCGACAGTAGCCAGCTTCTGTTGGACGAGCATGCTGGAAAACCAACAGCTGACAGGAGTGTTCTGTCAGAACACAATAGAACAGCAGGGGAGATCGCTATACTAAGATCGGATTGTTAGTACAGCGGCTCTGACCGGAGCTGTACATTTTTTTTCCGCCATCCCGTGTGTACTAGGTTTTATTCTTTTTTTTTTTTTTTTGCCTGTTCTGTTGGTGCCACTAATTTGGGACATCCCAGTGGTAATGATATAAAGTAGCGCTGAATTCTCCAATAAATGAAAGAGAAAATTGATTTTTGTTTACACTATAAATACCCTTTCTCTTAATTCACTGAAGAAGGACATAGCACCCACTCCTTCTTTTGCTAATGTCTGTGAGTTTAAAGATTAAGGGCCAGATTCAGGTACAATTGCGTAACGAACGAACGACGTAACGAACCTTCGTGGATCGCCATAACTGCTAATTTGCATACCCGACGCTGGAAAACGACGCGAACTCCACCTGGCGGCGGCTGAGGTACTGCATCCTAAGATCCGACGGTGTAAGTCAATTACACCTGTCGGATCTTAGGGCTATCTATGCGGAACTGATTATATGAATCAGCCGCATAGATACGACAAGAGATACGACGGTGTATCAGGAGATACGCCGTCGTATCTATTCTGTGAATCTGGCCCTAAGCATCTTGCACTGTTGTGTTATTAACAGATCGTTTTAGGCTCCATGCACACAGAAGCTAAAAAAAGCTATAAAAAATTTCAGTAGCTTTGCAGGGAGCCTTTTAAAGTTTTTTTTGCGTTTTTGCAATAGCTTTTATTAGCGTTTTTCAGTGTAGCGTTCTTTAGCTTTTTTTTTTTTTCAATGGATAAAAAAACACTGGCGCCAGCATTTTTGAGCGTTTTTCGGGGTTTTGCGTTTTTTTTGGTCGAAAAATTGCACTTTGAACGCAAATTTTGGGCGTTCATAAAAAAGCCAATAAACTCCAAAGCTCATTAACACAAAAAAACGCCCATGTGTGCATGGGCACATAGGCTAACATAGAATTCAGTTTATGGGCTTTTTATTTGAACCTAGCCTACTACAGGTGGCCAGTATCCCAATGGTATTGATGTAGAGCAGAGCTGTGTCCAATGCATGCAGAGAAAATAACTTTACAATAAGTACAAACAAAAGAATACTAATATTTTATATGATGGAATGTGCATGTATATGGTTGTACCACCCACCATCTTCTCATCTTCTAGTAGCAAAATGTTGTTTGACCGACCCTATACAGCGAGACATTTTAATAGTCTTATCTGAGTCTGTTTTTACATGTACATTAAATGAGAATGACAAGAGATAGCATGTGAGTATCGAATCTTTGTAATTACAGTTACAGTGGATAATAGTTGTAGCTGTTCCTTTAAAGGGAATATATTGTGTTTTTAAAAGATTTTTCATTCTTTCCTTATTGTGTTCAGTACCAAAATACAGTAAATGCAATCTTAACCACTTTCATACTTTGACGTCCTTGGGCGGGTAGTTGTTAAATTGTTACTAAACCCATAAATGTAAAATCTGTCTGTATATGCAGCATAGCATGCTTGTTATACTCACTGTGGAACTTAAGGGGTTAATCCTCTGCATTGTGTAAAAAGGCTGTTTTATCCTGAATGCATAGATCATTCCCTCCTGCACAATCTATCTGGGGAAAGCCAACTAACACAGGCAGAGTAGCCAAGCTGCACATGCTCAGTTGTGTCTTTTATGCTGGTGAGTATAATTACTTGTTCTTAGAGATAGCCAGGTCACATGATATTGACATAACACATGTGGGCGTGTTTTTAGGCTGAAGTGGAAATCTCCTCCCACCTGAACTCTAAGGCTGCATTCACACTGTAACGCGGCGTACGCGGCTAATTTTGCCGCGATTTGTTTACTTTTTTTTTTTTTTTTACAGATAATTTCCATTGATGTCTATGCCCGAACGCCAATGCCGCCTGAAAAAAAGGGTCCGGGACTTGTTTTCAGGCGGCAGGTGTACGGCGTTTCGGCGTTCGGCGTGAGATGTGAACCATCTCATAGACATCAATGGAAATTCGCCCCTCCAGCGGCACGAGCGTCGCGCTTCAGGCGTATATACGCCGAGGTGTGAATGCAGCCTTAGACCTTGAGAAACTGTGCAGTTTATCACTGACCAGCCAAAAAGATCAGATCAGCCAAAAAGGTATATAGTGGCAATATTTTAATGTCAAAATAACATTTATAAGCTGTGGGCACTGGGGGGGGGGGGGGGGGGGGGTTGGGGCAGATTAACTATTCTCATATTACTGGCTTTAGTGACACTTTATTTTTTTACTTTCTGACACTGGGTGAGGTACTATGCAAGTTCCATGATCTGTAAAGCCTTCTCTTGTAAGAGACAAGATTATAAATGTAATTTTCACACTTCCAGCATGGCAAAATATTGTATCGGTACCAATAAATATTCAGTAACCCCCTTTTAATTTAAGCTTAGGAATACCTTTTGATAAGATGATGCGTGACGTTGCTTCTCTTGTAAGTGAAGTCCACCTGTGTGTAATTTAGAACTGCAGGTAATAGGTGGCTGCTGGCTCCTATTATGGCCTGCATGGACACTTTGTTCATTGTTCTTGTCCACAGTAGAGCTTTCTCTACATTCTTTTAATATTGAGGACGACCTAAATTGAAGAAAGAGAAAAAGTTTAATCAAAAAGGAAGGCAACACTACATCATTGATATCTATGCTCTTGTCATATGATGGTGGGGTAATCCGGTCAACTGCTGTTACTGTGTGAGATTTGAGGAAGCGGATTCTTCTTCCCATACTTGTGTGATGCTGCACAGTGGTATCAAATAATTTGAGGAAAATTGTGTAAGTAAGCATAAATGACCAGTAATATTGATCAGATATGGTATTTTGTGACCTCTGGTCATTGTAGATTCTAAAAATTATAAATAGTTGTACCATAGATAGAGTGCTTCTTAATTAATCCAAAACCTCTTCAGCTTATACAAAATGGGCCAGATCCTCAAAAGGGATACGCCGGCGTAACTGCTGTTACGTCGTCGTATCCCTGTTTCTAACTATGGAACTGATCCACAGAATCAGTTTCCCATAGTTAGGCAGAAGATCCGGCATGTGTAAGGGACTTACACTGCCGGATCTTAGGATGCAGTACCGCATCCGCCGCTGGGGGCATTTCGTGTCGAAATGCCGCCTCGGGTATGCAAATTAGCACTTACGGAGATCCACGAAGCTTTTACGCTTCGTTTTTTCTCCGTAAGCTTTAGTTTGCAAACGCAAAATTAGGGCTGCTTTTACAAAGTGTAAACTGTTTACACCATGTAAAAGCAGACCCTTCTGTCCAGCGCCGCGATTTTTTTTTTGTTTTGAATTTTTTTTTTTTTGCCGTATTTTTTTTTTCCTGACGCAACTTTATTGACCCGACGCGATCCACAAAGCTCGGCGTAACGTAATTTCGGGCTATGCACGTCGGGAAAATGACGTCACGAGCATGCGCAGTACGGCAGGCGCGGGAGCGCGCCTAATTTAAATGGGAATCGCCCCCATTTGAAGAGGAATGCCTTGCGCCGGCGGAATTTAAGTTACACAGCCGAAAATTTCTAGGTAAGTGCTTTGTGGATCGGGCACTTAGGTAGAAATTTTAAGGCAGTGTAACTTAAATGGAAAAAAATACGTTACACCGGCTCTTTGTGGATCTGGCCCAATGTCTTTGTAAAATCTTTTATAGACCAAGAAGCTAATAACTTATTACCACAGTAGAAATACAAAATAGCTGCACTTACTTGGAGGAGTTGGCAGGTGACTTTGGAGAAGTATTATAATTTACTTCTGCTAATGTTGCCAGAATAAAATTTGCTTCAAAGACTATGTCATCTAAGCTGAAGACAATTGGTCTGTATATGGAATGGAATAAAAACAGTGACCAATTTACTGACCTATGGAAACTGAAAAAGTAAACCCCTATGCAGTCAAATCACAAAATCTTTACAACACACATTTTGTTTTACATTGTATTATTTGATCACCTGTTTAAAAAACACATTTAGGCATTTATACATCTGCACATCATTACCCCATAGTATAAATGTAAACAGCACATGCAGTATCTCTTAGGCCAGGATCTCCAAACTAGGGCCAGAGGGCCGGATGCAACCCTTTGCTAGTCTTCATCCCTTGGGCCACTATTCCTTACACTGACACCAATAGCAGCACATATTTCCTGCCACTGACACTAATGATGAGGCACTATTCCTCCCAGTATTACCAATAAGGGGGTACTATTCCCTCCACTAATACCAATGACGGACACTATTCCTTCCAGTAATGCCAATGACAGGGCACTATTCTTCCCAATAATACCAATGACAGGACACTATTCCTCCCAGTAATACTTATGATGGGGCACTATTCCTCCCACTAATACCGATGACGGGGCACTATTCCCTTTCTATAATACCAATGACGGGGCACTATTTCTCCCAATAATACCAATAACTGGGAGCTATTCCTCCCAATAATACCAATAACTGGGCACTATTCCTCCCAGTAATACCAATGACAGGGCACTATTCCTCCCACAAATACCAATGATTGGGGACTATTCCTCTCATTGACCACATGCACTATGGGCCAGATCCTCAAAAGGGATACGCCGGCGTAACTGCTGTTACGCCGTCGTATCCCTGTTTCTAACTATGGAACTGATCCACAGAATCTGGTCGAGCTCCTCGTCGGCTTCCTCTGCGAAATTGTACACACGGCCGGGTTTCTCGGCAGAATTCAGCCAGAAACTCGGTCGGAAGCTGAATTCTGCCGAGGAAACTGGTCGTGTGTACGGGGCCTAAGGGACTTACACTGCCGGATCTTAGGATGCAGTACCGCATCCGCCGCTGGGGGCATTTTGTGTCGAAATGCCGCCTCGGGTATGCAAATTAGCACTTACGGAGATCCACGAAGCTTTTACGCTTCGTTTTTTCTCCGTAAGTTTTAGTTTGCAAACGCAAAATTAGGGCTGCTTTTACAAAGTGTAAACTGTTTACACCATGTAAAAGCAGACCCTTCTGTCCAGCGACGCGATTTTTTTTTTGTTTTGAATTTTTTTTTTCCCGACGCAACTTTATTGACCCGACGCGATCCACAAAGCTCGGCGTAACGTAATTTCGCGCTATGCACGTCGGGAAAATGACGTCACGAGCATGCGCAGTACGGCCGGCACGGGAGCGCGCCTAATTTAAATGGGAATCGCCCCCATTTGAAGAGGAACGCCTTGCGCCGGCAGAATTTAAGTTACACAGCCGAAAATTTCTAGGTAAGTGCTTTGTGGATCGGGCACTTAGGTAGAAATTTTAAGGCAGTGTAACTTAAATGGAAAAATTTACGTTATGCCGGCTCTTTGTGGATCTGGCCCTATGTAACTAACCACTAACCCTGAGGCAATGTTTATTCTCACTCATGCTGTGCCAAGGACATTTTCTACCCTCGTTGGCCACAGTCCAGCCCCCCTAAAGTCTGAAGGACATTAAACTGGCCCTTTGAAAAGTTTGAAAGGACCCCTGTCTTAGGTCCATTTACATACACTATTCATTACAAAATGTTGCTGTACAAATGTCTCAAGAATTTGCACAGCTGTCATAAGTAAGCCTCATATTTGACCTGATGTTTATTCATCTAGTGGCCATAATGCAATATTTTTCTGAAATACTGGATTATGCCCACTAGATGAAGTACGTAAAATATTTATACAGCATTTTTTTTAAATAGATTCCCTTGTGTTGTGTCAACACCTGCACCTGTGTCAATGCAGTGTATTATTGTGCACATAGGCCTGCTGTGTTAATTAAAATTGTGTTAAAACTCAACACACCACAATGCGTAAGATGTGGTATGGGTCAACTACTGTAACTGATCATCAGTGTTCTGATTATTAGTGCTGCTTATCAGTGTCAATCAGTGCCTCCTCATCAGTGCCACCTATCAGTGCCCATGATTACTGCCTCATCAGGGCTGCAGTGCTGTCTCATTAGTGCATCATCAAAGCACATCAGTAAAGGAAAAAAAATACCCTTTTGCTAAATTTTATAACAGAAACAAAGAAAACCTTTTTTCCCCCAACACATGGCGCTATTTGTGTGAACAAATGATAAAAATGTCATATGGGTACAGTGTTGCGTGACCGCACAATTGTCATTCAAAGTGCAACAGCCCTGAAAGCTGAAAATTAGCCAGGGCAGGAAGGGGGTAAAAGTGCCCTGTAGGCCAAGTGGAGCATTGGGATGTAATCAGAAATATGAGAATAACCCACTGTTTGGTAGCTGGTGTTTGGAATCACGGGTTAAAACAGAGGGTGAGGTATGTAACGAACCTTCCACTGCTGTCAGTTGTGGATGGAGTGTATTTGCCACATACAGTGCCTTGAAAGTGTATTCATACCCCTTGAAATTTTCCACATTTTGTCACGTTACAACCAAAAACTTATATGTATTTTATTGGGATTTTATGTGATAGACCAACACAAAGTGGCACATAATTATGAAGTGGAAGGAAAATGATTTTCCAATTTTTTTACAAATAAATATCTGAAAAGTATGGCATGCATTTGTATTAAGCGCCCTTTACTCTGATACCCCTAACTAAAATCTAGTGGAACCAATTGCCTTTAGAAGTCACCTAATTAGTAAATAGAGTCCACCTGTGTGTAAATTAATCTCAATATAAATACAGATGTTCTGTGAAGCCTTCAGAGAACCTTAGTGAACAAACAGCATCATGAAGGCAAAGGAACACAACAGACAGGTCAGGCATAAAGTTGTGGAGAAGTTTAAAGCAGGGTTAGGTTATAAAAAATATCCCAAACATTGAACATCTCATGGAGCACTGTTGAATCCATCATCCGAAAATTGAAAGAGTATAACACAACTGCAAACCCACCAAGACTTGGCCATCCATCTAAACTGATACACTGGGCAAAGAGAGCAATAATCAGAGAAACAGCCAAGAGGCCCATGTTAACTCTAGAGGGGCTGCAGAGATCCACAGCTCAGGTGGGAGAATCTGTCCAGAGGACAACTATTAGTCGTGCACTCCACATATCTGGCCTTTATGGAAGAGTGGCAAGAAGAAAGCTATTGTTGAAAGAAAGCCATAAGAAGTGCTGTTTACATTTTGCGAGAAGCCATGTGTGGGATGCAGCAAACATGTGGAAGAAGGTGCACTGGTCAAATGAGACCAAATTGAACTTTTTGGTCTAAAACCAAAATGCTATGTGTGGTGGAAAACTAACACTGCACATCACACTGAACACACCATCCCCACCGTGAAATACGGTGGTGGCAACATCATGTTGTGGGGATGCTTTTCTTCAGCAGAGACAGGGAAGCTGGTCATAGTTCAGGGGAAGATGGATGGAGCCAAATATAGGACAATCTTAAAAGAAAACCTGTTAGAGTCCGCAAAAGACTTGAGATTGGGGCGAAGGTTCACCTTTCATCAAGACAACGACCCTAAACATACAGCCAGAGCTACAATTGAATGGTTTTTAGAACAAAGCATATTCATGTGTTAGAATGGCCCAGTCCAGACCTAAATCCAATTGAGAATCTGAGGCAAGACTTGAAAATTGCTGTTCACAGACGCTCTCCATCCAATCTGACAGAGCTTGAGCTAATTTGCAAAGAAGAATGGGCAAAAATGTCACTCTCTAGATGTGCAAAGCTGGTAGAGACATACCCAAGAAGATGTCAGGACCTGGGCTTGAACCTGGGACCTCTTCTAGTGTCTGGCATTGTCTCTTCCCACTGAGCTATCTGGGATGCTGGACAGTTCCCTGCCTGATCTGCTGGATAAACCTATATGATCTATTAGGCACGATCGGTTAACCAGAGGACAACGGTCTGATGGACTGTTTTCATCGGTCAAAATCGATCGTGTGTGGGCCCCATAGGTTATTTAACCATCTGTTAAAAAAAGCCAACTTGCTTTAAATTTAACCGATGGATTCCTAACCGATAGGTCAAAACCGATCATTAGTAGGCACAACCATCGGTTAAAAATCCACGCATGCTCAGAATCAAGTCGACGCATGCTTGGAAGCACTGAACTTCGTTTTTTAGCACGTTGTTTGGTTTTACGTCACCGCGTTCTGACACGATCGTTTTTTTAACCGACAGTGTGTAGGCACGACGGACCATCAGTCAGCTTCATCGGGTTTTTTTTTTAATCCACTTTATTTTTATATCTTTTATTTTCTTATTTCATACATAGATATGCCTATTCGGCATCCATTTAATTTCATTTGACATACATTGTACCACATTTTAATATTCCTATACTATTCCAATGTACGTCTCTATCTTTTTATATCCCCCCCCCTCCCCCCTCTGTCCTCTGCACTCTACATAGAACATCTATCCATCACCAGTTTTGGTGGTGCGACACTCGCATCGCTCAACCAGAAATACCAAATCTCCTCAAATTTACCCTCTGCTTTCCTACGTTTGTAAGCCAAGTGTTCTCTTCCCAACAGGGAGTTGACATATGCAATCCATTGCTTCCCTGTGGGGACCCCTGGAGCCATCCAATAACGTGAAATGAGTTTTCTTGCCAAATACAACAGTCTTGTTACCATATAATACTTTCCTTTTGTAAACTCTCCAGGGTCAATGGCCCCTAACAAGTATACCAAAGGGTCCAATGGGACTGGTACCTGTGCCACTCTGGTGATACACTGTGATACTTCCTCCCAGTACCTGTGAAGCTTTGGGCATCTCCAAATCAGGTGTATGAAATCCCCCTGCTGAACCTTACATTTTGGGCACATAGAGGTATCCCTTCTTCCCCATCTATGTAGTTGTGGCGCTGTTCTATAAGCCCTGTGTAGGATGAAGAGTTGCGACAATTTGTGCGACGCTGAGACAGATACCGCCGGAACAGATTCAAGCGCCCTCTCCCACTCATCTCCATCTATCTCCCCAATGTCTTCCACCCACTTCCTACGTCTTCTAAGGGAGGCATGACTCTGAATTGTTGCTAACAGTCCCTCATATATTTTTGTTATCAGTCCTCTCCTAGCTTCTGCTTGCAGAACCGTCGTCATCAAAGGTGACGGTAAAGTCACCACCAATGATCGTGTTTGTTGTTGTTTCTGTAGAGCATGCCGGAGCTGGAGATACTGATAGAAGCCCCGTGGGGCTAATTGGTATTCTCTACACAGCTGCTCGTACGTTTTCAGTACCCCACCCTCGTACAGCTGTGCAAAGAACCAAATTCCCTTCTTTTTCCAGGAGGTAAAGCCTTCCAAATCCTGTAGCTCTACATATCTAGGATTGTTCCATATTGGAGTGAATGGTAACACCCCCTCTGTCCCCACCGTCTTCCGTAGCTCCCCCCATACCTTTCTAAGGAGGGTTCCTGTGGGTGCTGCCTGTGGCAAACTGGGCAAGCCCATCTCAAGATGGGAGGCTGCCTTCAGTGTGGGAGCTGTTCCGATTACCATATTTCTATTTGGGTCCTCTCTTTCTTCCCGTCCCCAACCCGCCAGCTGTTGTATCGGAGAAGCTAAGAAGTACATTTTGGGGTGAGGTACCGCCAACCCCCCCCCTATCTTTCCCATATTGTAAAGTGGTTAAGCTAATCCTGGCTACTATTTTCTTCCATATCAACTCCCGCATCTGTGTATCAATTTTTTTAAACCATTTATTCGATATCCATATCGGTGAATTATGGAAGATGTATAAGAGTTGTGGAGCCCAAACCATTTTAATTAGGTTAGCTCTCCCTACCACTGATAAAGGGAGTTTGCACCAACTATCGCATTTCTCTCTTTGCCAGTAGTGGACCCAGGTTCAGCTGAAGATATTCAGCCGTGTCCGGGGAAACCACCACACCCAGATAGCAAAAACTACTTGATATAGTAATCTGCCCTGCTTCCACAGGTACCTGCCCCCTCAATGGATATATAGGCATTAATATTGGGACCAGTTTATATTAAACCCAGAGAAGCTTCCAAATTCTCCTATTATCCCCATTGCTGTTCGCAGCGATGCTGCCGTATCACCTAAATATATAAGTATATCATCTGCATATAGGGACATTTTTTCCTCCCTCTGGCCCCTGCAAAACCCGACCACCTCCGATGTATTTCTAAGCAGAATCGCCAATGGCTCAACTGCCAGGGCGAACAGCAATCTCGAGACATCTTATCTTTGCCTGGTTTAGGAAGTAATATAATTATAGCCTCCTGCATACTGTCAGGTAGAGTTCCCTTTTCCACTGCTTCAGATAGTGCTTCCAACAAGGGCTGCAATATAACCTCTCCATATTGAGAGTATACCTCCACTGGTAGTCCGTCTGGACCTGGAGATTTATGATGCGCAGACCCTTCCAGCGCTTCCCTCAATTCTGCCAATGTGATAGGGAGATTTAACATCTCCCTATCCTCCTCAGCCAGTTGGGGAATGGGGCAACCCCGTAAAAACGAAGCCATCTCCGAGTCTGCATTCTTGGTTCTGGAGGAATATAACTCCCTATAAAACTCATAAAAATCGTCTAAAATATCAGAACTAAGAGTATGTATCTCCCAGAATCAAGTCGACGCATGCTTGGAAGCATTGAACTTTGTTTTTTTAGCACGTTGTTTGGTTTTACGTCACCGCGTTCTGACACGTATGTGTAGGCACGACGGACCATCAGTCAGCTTCATCGGTTAACCGATGACAACGGTCCTTCAGACCGTTCTCATCGGATGGACTGATTGTGTGTACGAGGCTTTAGACTACTCTGGTTGGTATCTTGATTGCAGCTGAACCTTGAACCCCTTGCTCCTCCCATGAACTTCCTATATAAGCCTTGTCTCAGCACTTCCTCTTGGCCAGGTTAATGTGCTTTGCCAGCCAGTGCCTTGCTATTTGTCTGCCCAGCTGCCATCTGTATTTGCTACCACTCTTGATTGACCCTTGGCTTCTTCCTTGACTACTCTACTGCCTGATCCCAACCTGCAACCACTCGTGATTGACCTCTTGGCTTGTTTATTGACCACGCTGCTGTTTTACACTTATCTGCTTATCCGCTACTGGCCACCGGCTTGCTCACCTCCTGGTGGGGCGATCCTGAGGACCGTGACCTGGTGCTAACACGCAGCAAAATTCATCTCCACCATCAGGAGCTCTGGTGAACACCGGTTATCGCTTAGACTCCGCACCTCAGGTGAGCATGTGTCATCTGCCAGGCCTGTGTACCTATCTTGCTGGTCAGTGATAGTCCTTCAACTGCTATAGCTACTGGCCTTCAAGCCCGACGCCTGATCGTGACAAAAGACTTGTAGCTGTAATTGCAGCGAAAGGTGGTTCTACAAAGTATTGACACTTTTCAGATATTTATTTGTAAAAAAAAAATTAAAACCATTTATAATTTTCCTTCCACTTCACAATTACGTGCCACTTTGTCTTGGTCTATCAAAAAATTTCAAGGGTTGTGAATATTTTTTCAAGGCACTGTATGATTTTGTGGTTCATGAGATAAATGGATTGCGGTAAAAGTTTGTAGCAGGATGTAGGAGGTTAAGCACTGGCCACACCCTGGATTTCCAACCTAGGTTATCATTTGTAATTTCTCTGGGTTAATTAGTTGGTTGTTGTAAAAGGATGCACGCAAGCTGTAATGAAACATGTTTGCAGGTCTGAAGGAGACCCAATGAGTTCTTGCTACTAGCCAGGAGTCCTAAAACGTTTGTTGGCTTTTGCTTTGGGTTGTGTTGAAACACTGACCAATAAACATGGGCAGAAAGCCCTTAAACCTACTTGACACTTGGAATACCTCTCTGCGAGCTCTCCGCTTGAAACTGAACCCAACTATATATAACACCTTGCAGAACAGCTTCATACATACTTTGTGCAGATGAGCAATGCGTCCACAGGCATTGTGGTAGGCATCTGGCACAAGTTGCTTTGCGCCATTATTTTAGAATTGACAGCAATAGACCTTACAAGGTAACTGCTGTAAGTCACTGGAGGTGAGCAATGGAGAAAGTAAAAATTACGCTATAGGCACACCTCATTCTATGACAGACTGAACATACTGTCACACTAAACTTTGGCGCAATAGCTTACTATACCCACGAGAAGCAAGCATTTCTAGTGGGACAATATTGCTCCTGTGAGCCATTCAGGCAGTGTAGTCACTCTAGGTCAGGAGGTGCCATTGTAGGATAAAACAGGAAGGATCCCCAGGTCAAAATTAGGGAAAGGAAAAATAAGATCATTATGTACAGATATGTCATTAATTGATGACATATAATTCTAGGGTTTAAATACATTTTACCTCTATGTGAAAAAATACCAATTCCACACCAATTTGATCATTATGTCTGTGAATTAAGCATTTTAATGAGAGATTTTATGATGGTCAAATAACGTAAATGTCTCTGTAAAATGACTCGAATGTTTCCCAGAAAGAGTTTTTGAGGGATTCTTAAGGACTTTATATAACGTGCATTGATCGTAAATATTTATACACCTACTCTCCAGGCTTGTTAAAGTGAACCATAATCAGAGCACTGGTTGCCTCTGCAAAGGACAAGAATCCCTAGAAAAAAAGCAACATAAATTAGTGTGTACACAGCTTTTGCTTTTTTATAATATACTGCTTGTTTTATTAATAAGATCCAGTGGAAAAATGTGACAGAGCATGTGAGGGTACACTGCAGCATGACTAGATAAAGCAGAGCATTATTTTTGTTAAAGCAAAACTAAATTTTTTTGCTAATTTTGAAAATTCCCTTTATACGTACCTTTTTAAGCTGAGGTCTTCTGGATGGACACATGAAGTCCTAGGGTATTATTTCTCTTCTGTTTCTGGCAGTGGAACTTGGCCATCAATAGTGCAGAGAGCAGCACTAATGTTATAACATCAGCACAGTTCTGTGCAGTATTGTATTATGAGCCCTGGCCAACATGATAATCCACCCCAAAAGAGTGAGTCCTTGCACAACTTGAATTTTGACCGATTCCTGGTGAATTGGCCAAATTTCAAGCTGTGGGTGTCCTTGTTGCAGCATTTGGCTTGACAAACTTCAATTGAACAATCGAAGGAGCGGTGTGGAAAATTGTCAGCCAAACAGTGACTACATCCAATCAAGTGCAGTCAATGCTATTCAAGGTATTCAGGTATTCAAACAGCCTTAGTTGCTGGCTGTCTGAATACAATAACTGGAAAGCTGTTTAGCGTGAATGGAGGATTCTATTCATTTTCTCTCATTCAGCCCCTGAGAAATATATATGTAATATGGCTAAAATAAAGTTAAGCAAATAATGCTTCATGTGAAATTCTGATGCACCTCCTCTCCAACATCTTCTCAGACCATACCCTGTGTAACTGCAACAATATGAAGATACAAAATAAAAATGACCCAATATCAAATGATCTCCAGCGAGTGTTTTTTTGTTTTTGTTCCATCAAATGTTATACAACAGTCATCTAAGAAATCCCTTGAGGTGCCTACAAATGAGTTGAATGATGCTTACTTAAGTAACTAAATATACCCACAATAAATATAATGTAAGTCCAGTTATGTGTCTGCCCAGATATTTGTTTGATGCACCATATTGTGTAGGCAGCAGCTGGTGAATGACATTTCTAAGAACTAGTTATGTTGCTTGTGTATTTTTTTTCTTTTTACATGCACATGAGATCTAGCAACTATGGCTATAGCCAGGGCCGATCCGCCCTATAGGCTCACTATGCAAGCCGCTTAGGGACCCGCAAAGCTGCGAAGGGCCCCCCAAATTACTAGAGGCCCCGCCTGGTGAGAAGTCATTTTCGCCCCCTCACCCCACTTCTCAACTCGCTGGCTGCATGGGAGAAGAGGTAAGAAGTCAGCACCCCCTGCTTCTCAATTTAATGTAAGATGTCATTTCCAACAGCAGAACACCCCCTACCCCCGCTTCTCAACTTTCTTTAATGTGACATGTCACTGTCGTCAGCGCCCCCTGCTTCTTATTTTTAATGTGCCATGTCATTTTGCTTAGGGCCCCAGGGAGGTCAGGATTGGCACTGGCTATAGCAATACATCTCCTTCAAAACCAAGCCTTTACATTATGCAATTGTATTTATTGCTACAATATAAAATTCAGTTTACATTTATTGAACAAATGGAACAATTTTTAATCCCTCCACCTCCTTGTACTTACCCTAAGTTCCTTTAAGCAAAATGTTACTTCAGAATCCATTCCAATTTGGAAGTTAATAAATTCTTCAGGATTTAAATGCACTTCAGTATGCATTACTTTTGAAATACCTAGATGAAATAACAAGGTAACTATGATGACACATATCTACAAAAAAAATTGAAAGCATGTCTTTCATATGAAAGATCAAGTTTGGCTGAGAAGATATAAAGCAGAATTAAAGTCAGGAAAATAACTTTCTTTAAAATTTTAGACTACCTTGTGAGCTGTACATGCCACATACTGCAGTCCTCAGAAAAACTTTGCAAGGTGCTCTACGCTGTGCTGAGATAACATCACTCTCATTCCCCAGCAACATTCGCAATAGCTGCCAGCAGCACCTTAATATACTGTTTTGATGAGTGTACCAGGCATTCCACTGGCCATTAGTGGGATTTTCCTGACTAACTCCATGGCAGCACTCTTCCTTTGGAGGGGTCATCTACTCTGGCAATGTCCAGTTTTCCTTCTGGAACCAGTCTATTGATTTTAGAGGAATCTCAGGTCAATCAACCCTCTTTAGACTCTTCCGAAAAATAAGATGGTGTTGAGAATGACTGTATGAATCTTGCTTTACGTAGTCAGGGAATATGAGGATGGAGGAGCTTCTGGCCCTGGATTCTGATACACAAGATAAATTCCTCTTCCAGTGGTAGGTGTGGATCCTTTACTCCTTCTCTGAAGCCTATTAGAATTTTAAAACACATATTACTATCCTGTAACTATAATATGTTGAAACTCCCGGATAGATAGATGCCTGACCAGACCTTTATCCCTCCTCTTTGTCCATTCTTCCACTTTCAATTTTCTTCTCCTTTCCAATTCTTTCCATCCCAAGGCGATTTAATAGGCGAGTGTTTCCTAACAATTGTACTAGGAAACCTTCCTGCTCGATACTATTGTAATATGTCTCATGTCTGACAGTCTGCAATTTCTGTTTAGTAACTTCACGGACTATAGACCCTCCCAGCCATGTAACATCCTATTACAGCACATGTTTTTGCATTGTGCTTGGACTGTACTTTACACTTTCTTATTGCACTCTGCACTGATTTGTATTTCTTTGTACTACTGCCATGGACTAATCTCGACAGGGATGAAAATGACAAGGACAAACAGGTTGTCACAATTCATTAAGCATGAAGTCATGGTACTCCAAAGAGTTGTTACCATTTGCATTCACCTTGTACAGGGTTAATTTACTCTACCGACATCCCTTTTCTTTTAGAACCTTTTAGAACCAGTTAGCTGGTCTCAGAGACTTCTCAGGCCAATCAACCCTCCTCAGAGAGTAATGTATTACATAAAGAGGCAGCCTTAGTCTATTGACAGAGGTAGAGTTGATCATGGCCTAGGCAGAGAGGAATCTTTCCAACATTGCATTAACCTTCAGTACATCCCAAGGATTAAGAACAATTATTGAACAATAAATGGTCTCTAGATCTTGGCTCCTTCAAGTTGATTCTCTGCACAGGATTCTAGAGATACCTCTGTTCACATTTCCTTACAATTAGTATATGGAGTGTTTTCATCAGAGGAATAGGCCAGCAAGTCCTGGAAGTGGATGATTTGACTGATCCGGAGAGGTTTCCTAAGCTGTAAACTTTCCCTTCAGTCCTCACCATATTTAGATTGTTAACTACTGTTAAAAACAACAGAACAACCATTGCAGGCTTTGGTGTTATCTTCTGCTTCAAACTTAGTTAATGGAACCCAGTCCCTCTATCTCTCAGATGAGATTTTTGATGCAGGGTGCAATAATCCAACCTTGTTCATCACTCCTCCAGTTATTGTTTCTCTGAGTTGATATCTATACTCCAGGAAGATGGTACACTAATATACAGTAAAACCTTGAATTGCGAGCATAATTTGTTCCAGAAACATGCTTGTAATGCAAAGCACTTGTATATCAAAGCAAATTTTCCCATAAGAAATATTATAAATAAATGCTTATGGAACAAATCATTTGAGTTTCCAAGTCCTTCAGTTTAAAGTCCATATAAAAAGATCATAGCAATGTGATAGGTTGTGTAACCATAAAATGTCCATCCACAAATGGCAGCCTCCACAAGGGGATTTGAGGCAAAATCCAGCAGGAGCTACAGAGTATAGAAGAGAAGAGAGGAGCAGCTAAGTGTAGCAATATGGTTACATTTAATGAAGGTACATTTAGCAACTCACATGGTTGATGATTAAAAGAGGCGCATTTAAGTATGCAGGCATCCTGGTTAAAGCTGTCCACACAGACCATCCCCCACCCTCCCGGCTCTCACCGCTGTCAGTCTGCAATCGTGACTGGGAAGACTATCCTGCATTAGAGCGATTGAACCACTCGTGGAGTGCATTGTGAAAGGGACAACGTTGATGGCGGTGAGGAGGATGGTCTATGTGGACAACTTTACCCCTGATGCCTGCATACTTAGATGTGCCTGTTTTAATCATCAACCATATGAGTTGCTAAATGTTGTACCTTCATTAACTGTAACCATATTGCTACATTTGGAGGCGCCTCTCTTTTATACTCAGTTGTGACGTGACGTGACGCTACTTGTATATCAAGACATCACTTGTATATCAAGTCAACATTTTTTAAAACATTTTGCTTGTCTTGCAAAACGCTCTTAACCCAAGTTACTCTCAAACCAAAGTTTTACTGTAGTTTACAACAGGATTTGAGTGGAGTGCATCCAGTTATGACTGGTTCTGGCTGCTCTTGTTTCAGTTCTCAGGCCTACTACATTCTGGACTTCTTACAGATCAGCCTGGAAATTGGGCTGAGCCTCAGCTCTCTTATAGTGCAAACCTTAGCACTCCAGGCCTTCTCCAATGTCTTGTGGGTAAGTAACCCCTTTATCATCCTATTCCTTAATGGGGTGCTGCATCTTAGATCCCAGAGCAAGCTAAGATTCCCAAAGTGGGATTTACCACTTGCCCTAAATTTCCTTGCCAGCTGCAGCTATGATCACTTTCAGCCAATTAGAGTAACAGTGATTCATGAAGACAGTCTCTTTAATGGCTATCACCTCCAGCCATGAAGTTTGCAGAGATCAGGACCATAGGCTATAGAGGACCATTTTTGATGGTCTGCCCAGTTCTAGTATTCATTTACCTATGCTGTCATACTATCCAAAAATAAATAAAAAATTGTTACTACTAAGGATGACCAGTTCCATTCGCTGGATGTCAGCATACTTCAAGATTACTCACAAGCTCTGGCTTTGTTAGAGATTTAGGCCATCTCCTTGTCCCTGACACGGTCCTCCACTCATACCTTTATGGCTCACTGTGCAGTGAAGCTATCATTCTTATCCTGTTACTCTTGTATTAAAGTTTCTGTTAGCTGCAGCTGTGAATGAAACCTTACTTTTTCTGCATCCCACCCTTGTTGATGGCTAATGGCTAATTAAGCTGGCCATAGACGGTTCCTGCTGAACTGGCTGAGATGCGAACCATGTATGGGCAGGCTGAATGTAACCAAGTTGTTCGAACTAGTGACTTTTGCTGTGGCACAGAGAGTGGGCCGTAAATGCAGTCTGATATGCTCATGCATGGCTCAGATTGCATTACCGCTAACAGGCAGGGGGGTCATTTGTGACAGAAGATAACTATATTGCCTCTGTTTTAATATCAGCAGATTTTTTATATTTCAATGTTTTATTGAAAAAACCTAGTAATACCAAAAGTAGCATGTAAACAGAGGCCAATTCTTGGAGTTTCACTATGACAAATACACAAATACATAAAACATGCATAAACAAAAATAACACGGCCCATGAATATAAGGAAACACTCAATAATCATGTGATTTTCTAAGATAAACCTTCAGAGATTAGAAAGCCCAACAGACAATATCAGGAAGTAGTAAACATATACCTTATCTACTAAAGAACAATTCTAATCAATAGTCAGAATTGTAACCATGTGCAGTAGAGTGCAGGAACTTGTGTATGGTACGGAGATATAAGCGGGGAAAGGGTGGGGGTGTAGGGGGAATAGTGGATAAGGGGTAACGGGGGACCTTCGTACCAATTCCTGAGAATGTACTCAAAATCAAAACTTAATAAAGCTCTAAAGACAACCCAATATATATTGGATTCAAACAACATAAAAGGAGGGGGGGGGTAGAAGACAGGAAAAAATAATAAAAGAAGGTCAACCCAGAGCTCATTGGGGAACCGAAATGTGACAGATCCATGGGTCCCATAGTTTATCAATTTTTTTTTAGTTATTATGGAGTATGTGAGTGAGTTTGTCCGTAATCATAATCCAGTTAACTTTATATTTAACACAATCCAGAGGAATAACCAACTGTTTCCAATGCCGAGCAACAGTAATCCTTGCCGCTAAAATGTGATTAGTTTTACTCATTTCCTGAGCACTTCATCGGGTAGTTTATGGAACAGGGCAACCTCTGGGGACCTACGGATGTTCACCACCAAACTTATTAGATTAAATATCCAAATCCAAAACCTAGGCACCAGGGGGCACTGCCACCAGATATGATGCATTGTCCCCAACTGACCACAGCGTTGTAAACAGATGCATTTTAGCCACCTGAATAGGGACCAGGTACCAATGCAAATGTGTTTTATAGTTGGCTTCAATTGGCGTGGTATTGATGGAGACTTTAGATAAAGAGTAAGCAATATCCTGCCACTCAGACGGGTCAAAAGTAAGATTCAGGTCCTTTTGCCATTGGTTCATATAGGTGAGTTTTGAATTTGGTTTAGTGAGGGAGGCATAGATATTCGTCGCCTCAAAGGACCACTTACCTGGCAAGACAACTCAAAAGTTGTAAGTGTTAAGCCCCGTACACACGGTCGGATTTTCGGCCAACCAACTTCAAAATCCGGCACTTTTCTAATTTCTCCGACCGTGTGTACGTTCCATCGGACCAACTTTTTTGGCTTCAATCGGACAAAAAGTTGGGTCTGTGAACGGACCAACTTTCTGTTCTGAAAAGTCCGATTGTGCAAAGTGCGACCGTGTGTACAGAAAACCATCGGATTTTTCAAAAAAAGCTAAATGCGCATGCCCCGAAATAAAGAGCACCCGGAAGCCAGCTGTCTAGTAAAACTAGCGTTCGTATTTGAAAATGCTCATTCGTCACGCGGCAAGTTTCGAAATCTCAAATAGCAGCGCATATTCTATTTTTCTTTAGAATGTCCTAATATGTACATCTGCTCAACTGGTGATACGGACGGATTAAAAACAAATGTATTTACTTTGGATTTTAGTGTATTTTCTGGATATGAATCCAGCCTTTTTTTTCTTATTTATTTGAAATGCAAAACCAATAAATATCCCCAATTCTTTATGCTGGGCAAAGTAATAACTACCCTATTTATGTCCCTTCAATTTTAGCAAAGGGCCTGCCTACTCACAAACTTACATTTGACTTTCCACACATAATGCACAAGTTTTTAGCATCATCATTTTATTTAGCAAAAAATGGGAAAAATAATAACAGATCCAAATACAAAACAACAGGAAGGCAGCAATTGAATAACTGGTTGACTTGGCAAAGCCTCTGTACCCCAGGGCATACATAAATTCGGTTATAATCTCTAAACTTGGGGACCTGAGCATTAACTAAAATATAAGGAGCCCAAGAAGATTGTGGTCTCCAAAAGATGGGGAGCAGCAGCAGCAGACATATTTGTGCCCAGGCTGTGGTACTTCAACAGGCTGATATTTCAGCATACCAAACTGGCCAACACTCTCCACACTTCACACCTCATCAGCTGAAGCGTTATAATTTTTAACACTCACACCACAATACAAAAAACAATAATATCTAAAAAATAAAGATTTTATGCCATAATTCGAGCATTTTTTCTTAAGCCAAACCAAACAAAACATACTCAACTACAAATAATAGCAAAAATATGTTCAAAATCATAGATATTTAAATATAAATTAGTATCCCCTAAAATCGGGGCTCTGAGTTGGCCACTGACCCCCATGCTGCTGTGGTGGGTTGGCTTGCTGGGGTGGGTTGGCTTGCTGGGGTGGGTGGGCTTGCTGGGGTGGGTAGGTTGGCTGGGGTGGGTAGGTTGGCTGGTGTGGCTCGGCTTGCTGGGGTGGGTGGGCTTGCTGGGGTGGGTAGGTTGGCTGGGGTGGGTAGTTTGGCTGGTGTGGCTCGGCTTGCTGGGGTGGGTGGGATTGCTGGGGTGGGTAGGTTGGCTGGGGTGGGTAGGTTGGCTGGGGTGGGTAGGTTGGCTGGTGTGGCTCGGCTTGCTGGGGTGGGTGGGATTGCTGGGGTGGGTAGGTTGGCTGGTGTGGCTCGGCTTGCTGGGGTGGGTAGGTTGGCTGGTGTGGGTAGGTTGGCTGGGGTGGGTAGGTTGGCTGGTGTGGGTAGGCTGGCTGGTGTGGGTAGGTTGGCTGGTGTGGGTAGGCTGGGTGTGCTTGGAAGCTTGTCTGTTGTTGGTAGGCCTGTTGTACATTGGCTGGAGGTGTGTGATCTATATCACAGACATGTGAAATAGGGGTTAGCTCCCGTTTCCTGGCCTTGCTAAGGAGCTGGACCATGATCCCCTCACATAGCTCCCTTTGATCGGCATCAATTTCCCGTAGTTTGTTTGCTATAAAACAGCCAAACCCTTCTGCACTATCGGGTGCTGTGGTGATGACCGATGTGGCCCTACTTAGAAATTCAGCCGTGGCATCATCCAGATGTTGCCTCTTCTTGGCCCTTTTCCTAGGAGGGTTCAGTGTAGGGATTCTACATTGTGTGGACTGTCTGCTGGGCCCAGCCTCTTCTTGGCTGGCAACGTCCTGTGTCTGAAAAAGGAGCATCATTTTATTTTCTTGCCATCATAACAACACATTAACATCATAGTCAGGGGCGTACCTAGAGCATTTGGCACCCGGGGCAGATCCAATATCTGGCCCCCCCCCCCCCACACGTTAAAATGTACAAACACCCCACTGTGCCCCCTGCATACCTCTGCATCCTTCAATATCATTTTTTTACTACTGCGTACCCCTCTCCACAACTGCACGTCTGGACCCCTTTACATTACCCAGCACCCTACACCTCTGGTCATGTCACCCCCCTAGCAACGCCACTGATCATAGTATATCTGAATGCACATATTTTCAGGAATACTATACCTGTGTCAAGCTGAGCTCCTCCTCCTCCTCCTCCTCCTCCTCCTCCTCATCCTGAGTTGGTTCAGCCTCAGTATCTGTGGCCTCTGCTGATGCGGATGCAAGTGTGGACAGATGTTTTCTTGGCTCTGTTTGGTCCTTTAAAAACATCAGGCTGCTGAAGTACCATAGCTTGGGCACATAAACATCATCTGCTGCCGCTCCCGATCTTTTTGAACACTCAATCTTCTTGAGCTCCCTCTTAAAAAAAAAGTCTTTATTGGTGACCTGCCACAGACATGTGTGTGATCTATAGAGATCAATAAAAGCAGTGATGAATGCTTTGGAATTAAGCTTTCCACCCTTTGCTTTCGGCATTATTTGGATGAGATATCTGCAATAAAGGATACAATACGACCAATAAGTGCTTGCTGTAACTTCCTAACCTGCTTATACAATCTCTGTTTGCTCTAAGCTAAATCATGCAGTAACCACTAGTGTCCCAATGTATTCACCTACCTTCGTTCCGCGTAGACCTTCGGCTGCACGTAGAGTCGTTCCGTTAGGTTCGTGCATGCGTCCGTGACATCGAGCGCTCGTTCTTGATTTATATAGCCTACGCATGCGTGAAGCAACGCTCTACGTGCGTCATGACGCTGGGGCGGGACCACAATCCTTTTTCTTCATGCGACATTCTGGGATGTGTGAGGGAGAATGTGATGGCGGAACCCACGAAAACGAATAGGCCCCGCAGTGGAGGCGTTTATAGAAAACACAAGGCCACCCCCATGAGCAAGGGGGAGATGGTGGAGATGGTTCGCATCTTTGAAAAGTACGATTACGATTGTAAACTTGAAAATTATGATAGGCCCAACAGCCATAAAGACTGGGTTCTGGAGAAGGTCCTCGCGGTATTGGAAGGAGATTATGGTATCCAACGAACGAAAGACCAAATCCGCAAACGATGGTCAGATTTGAAGCACAGAGAGCAAGAAAATTTAGAAGCCATTCACCGCACCATTATCAAAAGAAGTAAGTACATGTAATTTGAGAATTATTTGTCTGTACATTATAGATGGATGAAATTTAATGATTTAGTTTTCTGGTGGGGCCTACAGAAGAAGTTAATGGAAGTTTAAAAGCAGTTCATTACAATTGTAAAGTTTTTATTATGTCTTGGCTACTTTTGGCAAATCCTTAATATACTGTATTCTAATTTTTTCAACAGGACAAAGGCACAGAGAAAGACACCACAGGGGACAAAGGGAGGCTTCCCTTGGCCGGGCTCCAACAGGGGAGAGAACAGGGGAGACAACAGGCCCCAAATCTGCCCCAAAACGTAAGTTAAGAAAAATGCTTATGTGCTTTTGCCAGTGACAGGGGTGTTTAGAGATAGGACAAACGCCATGGTGTCAGGACTGAACTTAAGGGGTACATTACACTTTATGTTAGATGCGTGGCTCATCACTGACCATTAATGACGCATTTACAGGGTAGAGATGGGTAGAGGAGAGTCCCTGGGGATCAGAGTCACACAGAGTCACGCCTGCTAGATTTCACATCATATAAACCATATTGCCATAGCAAACAAGAGTGATGGGTGCCATCTGCCTGAGTTGTTTAATGTGGCCTAGATATAGACATGTCTTCATCGATTTTATATGACATCATACTCCTGTTCCCTAGCATAGCGTTTATTGTAATAATGCATAGTGTAGTACACTAGTGTGGCGCAAACTGGTTCACCAGGGCAAGGTTGGTGGACTTTAAAAGCAGCACATGTGATTATGTTAATATAATGTAATTTTGGCAACGATTCATAGATGATTTATTCTTTCATTTTAGAGGATTGTGAGTGTGCTCAACACCAACCTTTGCAGGATTTGGAGGATAGTGCCGGACCCAGCAAAGAGCCACCAGTCGACAGCACATCCCCAGACACCAGATATGCTGAGGGTGAAGGAGTGCAAGAAATGCAAGATGAGCCTTCGGAGGTTGTTGTTTGCCACAGTAAGTTTTTGGAACATGTGCCTTGCAAAATCAACACCTGTTTTTTTTTTCTAGGTCCACACCACACACGCCTACACCACAATAGCAAATTATTTAGTGTATTCAAAATTTGAGCATGTAGAAGGGAGAGGTGGCAGTGGTGTTTAGGTAGATGCATTTGAAGACACATGGATATGCACCTGGCCCAAGATTTACAGAGTATTATCTGTACATTCACTAGTAGTGTAGGTGTATTATGAAGATGAAAAAGGTTGTTAGGACTAATTGAGTGTCTAGGTTTAGGTAAGTATTTCAAGAAAATAGACCCCATTGTAACATTTTGGTTTATTTTGGGATTGCCTCAGTCACTTCACCATCAAACACATACTAAATTTTTGTCTTTTTCCAAGGCCACCAACTACCAGGATGCACTATTGGTCGGATCAGTGCTGATATGCTGCAGGCAATGACAGAGCTGGAAAATCTCAAGGAGGCTGCCACTGGTGTTCAGAGACGAATCCGGGATTATTACGACCTGTTAGCAAAATTTTAGTTTTTTTCTATCGTTGTTTTATAATTACAAATGTTCCCTCGTGTTCAAGGTTTTATCATGGAAATATTTGTAATTAGCCTTGTTTGCACATGCTCAGTTTGTGATAATTGAAAGAATTTGCACTAATTCTATTTGCACTACGCACATTTTGTAAAATCTGAGTTTTTTCTCCAAAAAAAAGTGTTAATGGTAGGTCATTACCACAAAATGACTATCTTTATGTGTGATTTCAGGGTCTCAGCTGAGTGTTTATCCACTCTTCTTCTCCTGGTGCCTACAAATGTCATTTTGTTATATTTTAAGGGCTTGACCTTAAAATCATACAAAAATGCACATATAGAAATGCCCAATGTATCGAGGCCAAAAGTGGAACAACTTGTCATTCTGACCCTGGGATTGCACCAGGAGAAGGAGAGTTGGTAAAGACTGTGCTAAGGGTCAGTTCACATCAGACGCAGTTCCATTCATTTTGGTGTGCATTTTTGTATGCGACAAAGATGCAGGCACAGGGTTTGACATGCACTCCATTATGGTTCCGGTCGGCTCTAGCTCACAACATGGTAGTCCGTTTCCGGTGATAAGGCTAACTACATGTTGTGAGCTACAGCCAACCACAACCCACGGGGCGCATGGAGACCACTGTGCATGCATTTTTGCCACACCCAAAAATGGAACACAGAATGAACAAAAGTGCATCTGGACAGACATTTACATTGCTAATTTTTTATTTGTTGCGTGAAGAAAGCTGAAAAAGGAAAAATTTTGATGTAAAAAAGTTTGCTATGTCTAGGGCTGAGTTTGAAAAGATGCATGTTTAGCATTTTACCCAAAAAATACACAATTGTGTTATTCCTGAACTAACAATGTTTTTTGATTTTGTAAACTGCCAAAAAGTGACATTGGATTGTGCAGGATTGAACAAATATATTTTTTGAAACATTTTGTGGATTATTATTTATCTGATCACTACTACCAGTATATTTGCATATGGAAAAGGTGTGTATCAGAAACAAAAAGGCATAATAATAATACACATAGCTGTTTGTAACTTTAGAAAGGCTAATTAAACATTTGGTTGTTCTAAAATATTTAATGGTAATCACAGCAACATTTCATTAATCAGTAAAATAATAGTAATAAACAAACATAACAGCATCTTGGAAACGAATTTAAGGTTTTCAAAAGGAACATCATAAAGGTTCACAAAAAACTAAAGGACATCTTGCTGCCAAGGCACTGCCCCTCTACCCACAAAATACTCCATATATTGCTCCCGCACCAGACGGGCATTCTGGGAGGAGACAGCAGGTCGAGTTTGTTGCAGGGCTGGCATCACTGCATCTTCAGCTGGACGTCCACCTGAGGGGTCATCAGTATGCCCGGAACCTATGTAGTTAGCAGCATTCCTCCGTAGAAAATTATGGAGGATGCAGCAGCACAAAACAACATGATTTAGTTTGTATTCCGCCAAGTGAATGGCAGTCAGAAAAAGCCTAAAACGACATGACAAAATGCCAAAGGCGTTTTCAACCACCCTTCTGGCACGAGATAGTCTGTAGTTATATATCCGTTGCTCACGAGTGAGGTTCCTCATTGGAAAGGGCTTCAAAAGATGTTCCCCAAGAGCAAACGCCTCATCTGCCACAAATACAAAGTTGAGGCCCTCCACGTTGTCCTGCGCAGGTGGCAAATGTAAGGTGCCAGACGTAAGACGCTGATAGAATTCGGTATGAGCCATGACACCTCCATCAGAATGACGACCATTCATACCGACATCAACATATAAAAACTCATAATTTGCTGAAACAATAGCAAGCAGAACTATGCTGTTAAAGCCCTTATAATTATAAAAAAAAGAGCCTGAGGCCGGTGGAGGAACAATTCGGACATGTTTGCCATCAATGGCACCCCCACAGTTGGGAAAATTCCACTGATTGGCAAACTGGGCTGCAACATCCTGCCATTCCTCACGGTTTGAAGGAAACTGTGGAGTGAAGCAAAGAAAAATTAGTTAAGACTTGAGCAGAAAATATTATCAGCATTTTGAAAACATACATTATAGGGGCAAGAGAACACTAAAATATATCAAAACATTTGTGGAATAACAATTAAGAAGCAGAGCAAATAATATGCTTCATGACTCCCTCTGGTGGCAGATTAAATACATTTTGTGTAGATAATGTTAAATGCTTAAAGCTTGGCAAGTGGTAAGAACTCTCTCCTTTGCCATGGGACCAATATGGTGAACCAAGGAAGGATCAGGTTGCAACCGACTTGGGTTTTTGTGACTGTCACACCAGAGGGTAGACAATAACATAATATATACAAATAAGACAAAGTACTAATAAAATATTTTGGAGAAATCATGAAGTGTATCAAATGTGAAAACAAAGAAAAAAACTTACCCGAATATAGTCCTTCTGCAGGACTTGAATAATGGCACAGCAAGTGTCCGGAATTATGTGTCCCAGAGCCTGGGGAGAGATCCCAGTAGTAAACTTTATGTCCTGTAGATTTCTCCCTGTCGCCAAATATCGCAAAGTGGCTATGAGCCGTTGCTCTGCAGGAATAGCAGGCCTCATACAGGTGTCCTTCTTGCTAATATATGGGGACAGCAAGTTTAGAAGACGCTGGAAGCAGGCATCGGACATCCGAAGATAGTTCCGAAAATCATTCGGATTATTTTCCTGCAGCTCCCTCAGCAATGCCATATGTGAAAATTGGTCCCGATGAAGCAACCAATTTTTGGTCCAAACAGTCCTCCTCTTCCTGGTCCTGGTCCGGGCTTGAGCAATAGCCAGAACTCCAAGACCATAAATAGCCCGTTCTCTCGCTGGATTCCGCAACATCTCGTTATCGAGCGAACGCACGCAAAGTAACGAGCAAAAAGGCACGAAAATGGAAATCGGGAAAGCACTCACACGAAACGTAAACTAACTATATAGTAGCTGATGGAACGCAATGCGGGACGTACGAAACTTGAACTTCCTCTTTGAATCGCGTGGCCGTACGTTAAAACGTCACTACGTTCGTGTTGGTTGAGGAAAAAGTCAGAGTGTGTGTATGCTATGGGTGTGATCGGACAAATCAATTAAGTCAAAAATCCAAGGGAAATTTTGTTGGATGTCCGACCGTGTGTACGAGCCTTAAGAGGCACAACTATTAGATTAAGTTTGCATCTGGCAAAGGACAACATTTGATTATATTGGAATATTTCACTAGCAGGTATCTACATCTTGTCTTTAAAGTGTTGTAAAGAGTATACCTGTTTTCCATTAACCACTTACAGACCATCCGCCGCAGGAATACGTCGCTACTTTGAAGAGAAATACCGTTGTTATGGTAGCAGCTAGCTACAATAAACCCAATACCCTCTTCAAGAGTGGGCGGTCCTCTTTCAGATAAAAGTGGTCTCTGTGGCAGATATGCAGCAAGATTACTTTTTATCAGCGGCGTCAAAACGCTCTTAAAGAGACATTTTTTAAATGACATAAAAATATAATTTTTTTTTGCATTTTAGTAAAAATATGACATCTGGGGCCTCTCTTACCCCAGATCTCATATTTAAGAGGACCTGTCATGCTTTTTTCTATTACAAGGGATGTTTTTTTTTTTTAAAGCGCCCCGTTGCGCCAAGCTCTCTCGCAGAAGCAAACGCATATGTGAGCAGCACCCGCATATGAAAATGGTGTTCAAACCACACATGTGAGGTATCACCGCGACCCTTAGAGAGAGCAATAATTCTAGCCCTAGATCTCCTCTGTAACTCCAAACATACAACCTGTGGAATTTTTAAACGTCGCCTATGGAGATTTTTAAGGGTAACATGTCATGCTTCAAAGTTGTGCCTGCTCGTGGAATGGCAACAAAATCAGCATAACATTATCTTCCACAATATAAAAAAAAATGGGCTAACTTTACTGTTGTCTTAAGCATTTTCCATGTCATGGACAAAAACAACGTTGTTCTTGATGTGATTCTTGTCAAGCCTGCCTTACATACACGCGATCGTAAAAAAAAAAATGCTCGAGCAAAGCGCGGTGATGTACAACACGTACAACGTCACTATAAAGGGGAAGTTGCATTCGGATGGCGCCACCCTTTGGGCTGCTTTTCGCTGATTTTGTGTTAGTAAAAGTTTTGTGAGAGAGACGATTAGCGTTTTTCAGTCTTCGTGCTTTTCAGTCTGTTACAGCGTGATGAATGTGCTATCTCCATTACAAATGCTATTTTTACCAAAACGAGTGCTCCCATCTCATAACTTGCTTCTGAGCATGCACGTTTTTTTTCCTGTCGTTAAACCCTACACACGACCGTTTTTCACGACGTCAACAACAACGCGAAAAATTAGAGCATGTTCTAAATTTTTAATGCCCATTTTTCACGTCGAGAAAAATGCTCTGTAGCCTACACACAATCGTTTTTAATGACCAATTAAAAAAATTGGTCATTAAAAACACGTCATGAAAAACGATCGTGTGTACGCGGCATTATTTTTTAATAAAAATAGTGTTTTTTTCCCAAAAAGTGCACTTGTAAGACCGTTGCGTAAACGCGGTGGGACAAAAAGTATTGCAACGACCGCAATTTTATTGTTTAGGATGTTAGAAAAATATATATATAATGTTTGGGGGTTCTAAGTAATTTTCTAAGTCCTGCCTTGGAGGACCACCGAGCTTGAGGGGAAAACGTCTATGGAAATCACGGAGGAGGACAGGGGCATTTACGTCTGAGGATGAGACCCAAAAGCGTTCCTGCGGACCTTACCCTTTCCAATGCACTAGGTACTGTATGTGTCCATGGAACCCACGTGAGTCAACAATGAACTGTACTTCATACTCCTCATGGTTCTCAACCTTTAAAAGGGTGAGGATGTAGCACTGAGGTGGTAAAGTGGTTGCAGACCAAAGGTTTCAATAAGGAGACCTGAAACACATTTGAGATATGCATACTAGAAGGAAGGTCCAACGCATAAGCCACTGGGTTAATCCTGCGCAGGATACGGAAATGCCCAATAAACCAAGTTGCAAACTTCAGAGAAGAAACCCAAAGTTGGAGGTTGTGATATGACAGCCAGACCCTGTCCCAAACCTGGTAGGAAGGCACAGGCAAGCGTCTGGTCAGCATGGAGTCTGTACCTATCGTTAGCATGTCACAAAGCCTCCTGGACTTGTGCCCAAGTGAAACGAAGACCACGGAGATGCTCCTCTAATGCAGGAATACTCTGTGGAAAAAACATGGCAACATGGACGGTTGGAAACCATAGTTCGCCATAAACAGGGACAATCGGGAAGCAGAATTCAAGACACTATTGGGAGCAAACTCTGCCCACGGTAAGAGGTCTGATCAGTTGTTATGATTGTCAGAAATATAGCAACGTAGGAATTGCTCCAAGGACTGATTTGCTCGTTCTGTGGCCCCATTAGACTGCGGGTGATACACAGAGGAGAAAGCAAGCTGAATTAACAACTGTGCACAAAAAGCTTGCCAGAACCAGGACACAAACTGACTACTCCTGTCTGAGACAATCACCTTGGGTAGCCCATGTAAGCGAAACATCTCCCGAGCAAAAATGGAAGCCAGTTCCTTAGAAGTGGGCAACTTCTTAAGTGGAATACAATGATGTCTCGTACACATGATCGGTTTTCCCGGCGGTCAAAAGAGAAAACTGAGGGGAGAACCGGCTTGGTTGCTTTTCCCTGTGTCACTGCCATGACAGCTTTGGTCGGGAAAATCGGCCGTGTGTATGTTCCACTGCAGTGTTTCCCATAGGAAAACTGCCGAGCAAAAAACTGCACAGAATTGCGGTGGTAAAAAGGAGAACAATTTCTCATTTCTTTGCTCGCAGTTTTCCTGTCGGAAAAGCTGCAATGGAGCATACACATGGCCGGTTTCCCGATCAAAAGCAAACATGGCAGTTTTCCCGTCGGGAAAACCGGTCGTATGTACGAGGCATGAGACATTTTCGAGAACTGGTCAACCACCATAAGGATAACTATGTTGCCCTGGGAGTTGGGTAACTCCACAATGAAATCCATAGACAGGTGGGTCCAGGGCCTCTCTCCATTGGGTATAGGTTGTAGGCCACTGTAGGACTGCTGAAAGTTTCTCTGGGTCCATAGAAAAACCAGCAGTGGAAATTACATAACCCAGGAATTTAACCTGTTCACAATGGAATTTGCACTTCTCCAATTTACAAAAGAGATTGTTCACTCTTAGTTTCTGAAGCACACGACAGACATCTGTGTGGTGGCTCTCCGGGTATTTGAAAAATATGAGAATTAGGGCTGGGGAAAAAATCGATTTGAATCTTAAATCGAGTTGGGAGGACAAATCGATTCAGATTTTGACCAAATCGATTTTTTCCATAGGACCGGCACTCCGTGGACTAGGCCGAAGCCGCGGCCTCGCCTAAAAAATCCTGCCCGCAGCTCGCCGCGATCCTGACAAAAGTCTGCGAGGCCAGACGCCGCAGACTAGGCCGAAGGTTCTGGTATTAAATGCAGTTTTCCACTCGTCGCCCTCCTTAATCCTGAGGAGATTGTATGCCCCTCTCAAATCAAGCTTCGTGAAAACCGTTGCTCCCTTGAGGCGGTCAAATAACTCTGTAATCAACGGAATCGGATAGGCATTCTTAATCGTGAAACGATTGAGACCCCTATAATCAGTTCACCACTCTTCTTCTTCTTCTTCTTCACAAAGAAGAAACCAGCACCAGCAGAAGACAAGGATTTGTGCATGAAACCTCGAGAAAGTGCGTCTGCAACATATTCCTCCATGGCCTTATCCTCCAAGACCGACAAAGGGTAAATCCAGCCACGAGGGGGTATTGCAACAGGTTGAAGGTCAATTGCGCAATTATACAACCGCTATGGAGGCAAAGTACCGGCCTGACCTTTGTCAAAGACACCGCTAAAATCGCGGTACTCCTCTAGCAGGGAGGGGAGTGAAGAGTTGCACAGGACCTTGGCTACCTTCTGGAAGTATATATAAAAGTACTACAGCGCTACTATGATCAAATAAGGAAAAAACAACAAAAAATACCAAATGATGAAGCTGCATACATAAAAAAGGTGCTAAACCAGTAAAAAAGTGATATGATAGGATGAATGCACTAAAATCAACTTTTGCTATTATACAGTACACATCTTGGGCCAGATCCACAAAGAACTTACGGCGTCGTATCTATTAATACGCCGCGTAAGTTCTACGATGCGCCGTCGTATCTTTGTTTTGTATCCACAAAACAAGATACGCCTGAATGTGGGCTAGATCCGACTGACGTACGTCTTAGTACGCCGTTGGATCTTAGGTGCATATTTACACTGGCCGCTAGGTGGCGCTTCCGTTGATTTCTGCGCAGAGTATGCAAATTAGCTAGATACGCCGATTCTCAAACGTCCGTCCGCCCGGTGCATTTTTTTACGTCGTTTACGTAAGGCTTTTTTCGGCGTAACGTTACCCCTGCCTCTATGAGGTGTACGCAATGTCAGGTATGGGCGTCGGGACAGCGTCGAATTTTCCGTTGTTTACGTCATTTGCGTAAAACGTTCGCGAATAGGGCTTTGCGTAAATTACGTTCACGTCGAAAGCATTGACTATTTGCGACGTGATTTCGAGAATGCGAAACCCCCACGGACGGCGCATGCACCGTTAAAAAAAAACGTCATTTACGTGGGGTCAAGATGAATTAACATAAAACATGCCCACATCTTAGTCATTTGATCTTTGGGCCCTTACGTCGACACATTTACACTACGCCGCCGTAACTTACAGCGCAAATTCTTTCTGTATAAGGAACCTCTGCTCTAAGTTACGGCGGCGTAGTGTATCTGAGATACGCTACGCCTGTCTAAAGATAGGCAGTTCTTTGTGTATATATGTTAACACTGTGGCCCAGATTCACGTAGATCGGCGCATCTTTGAGCGGGCGTAACGTATCCCATTTACGTTACGCCTCCGCAACTTAGACGGGCAAGTGCAGTATTCTCAAAGCACTTGCTCTGTAAGTTGCGGCGGCGTAGCGTAAATAGGCCGGCATAAGCCCGCCTAATTCAAATGTGGAACAGGGGGGCATGTTTTATGTAAATGTTATGTGACCTGACGTGATTGACGTTTTGAACGAACGGCGCATGCGCCGTCCGTGGAATATCCCAGTGTGCATTGCTCGAAAGTCCGCCGCAAGGACGTATTGGTTTCGACGTGAACGTAAATTACGTCCAGCCCCATTCACGGACGACTTACGCAAACGACGTAAAATTTTCAAAATTCGACGTGGGAACGACGTCCATACTTAACATTGGTACGCCGCATGTACGCCTCATATAGCAGGGGTAACTTTACGCCGGGAAAAGCCTAACGTAAACGGCGTATCTGTACTGCTTCGGCCGGGCGTAGGTTCGTAAATACGCGTATCTAGCTGATTTACATATTTCTAGGCGTAAATCAGTGTACACGCCCCTAGCGGCCAGCGTAAATATGCAGTTAAGATCCGACGTCGTAAGAGACTTACGCCGGACGGATCTAATACAAATCTATGCGTAACTGATTCTAAGAATCAGGCGCATAGATACGATGGCTCTCATTCGGACTTACGATGGCGTACATGGCGCTACGCCGTCGTAAGTCCTTTGAGAATCTGGGCATGTGTTGAAACAATAATCAAATCCAATGTAAATCAAAAAAATGTTCCACAAACATATATAAAGTGCACTTGTGCATCAGTGCAAACACTGTGAAGTAAAGAAACACCATGTGAAAAAAGCAGAAAAAAACGAACAATTCACAGTTCCAGCCTGTAGACTAGCTCAATGATAGGGAGCTCCTGTGATGTGCTCAGTACTTCACTGTATCTCCTATCCCCAGTTTAATACTGCCACTTGCTGCTTCAGAAGACCAACTCATACAAAATAAAGGGAAGAGAAGAAAACACATAGAGTGCTTATAGTGTAGTAAGGCCGAGAAACAGAGAATTGTGGACTGAACGAAGAAACCATATCACGAATCCTCAAGACACAAACAGCCTGTAGATACAGCTCAGTGCAGCGATCCCCTCATGCGGATGTAGTTCCGTCGATCGCGTCACTTAGGCTCCTCCCCCACTAGTATCGCCGCACTGAGCTGTATCTACAGGCTGTTTGTGTCTTGGGGATTCGTGAGTGTGGTTTCTTTGTTCAGTCCACAATTCTCTGTTTCTCGGCCATACTACGCTATAAGCATCTCTATGTGTTTTCTTCTCTCCCCTTTCTTTGTATGAGTTGGCCTTCCGAAACAGCAAGTGGCAGTACTAAACTGGGGATAGGAGATACGGTGAAGTACTGAGCACATCACAGAAGCTCCCTATCATTGAGCTAGTCTACAGGCTGGAACTGTGAATTGTTTGTTTTTTGCTGCTTTTTTCACATGGTGTTTCCTCACTTCACAGTGTTTGCACTGATGCACAAGTGCACAGTCTTCCGAAACAGCAAGTGGCAGTACTAAACTGGGGATAGGAGATACGGTGAAGTACTGAGCACATCACAGGAACTCCCTATCATTGAGCTAGTCTACATGCTGGAACTGTGAATTGTTTGTTTTTTGCTGCTTTTTTCACATGGTATTTCTTCACTTCACAGTGTTTGCACTGATGTACCAGTGCACTTTATATATGTTTGCGGAACATTTTTTTGATTTACATTGGATTTGATTATTGTTTCCACACAGTGTTTACATATATACACACGATGTGTACTGTATAATAGCAAAAGTAAATTTTAGCGCATTCATCCTATCATATCACTTTATTACCTTCTGGAAGCATCTCTTATTGAATTGTGGCAACCAGGACAGAACCTCAGCACCGAGCCAATCAAAAGAAGGGTTGTGCCTCTGTAACCAAGGATAACCAGTAACCAGTGGAAACTTAGGTGAGGAAATAACTTGGAATTGAATTATTTTATGATGAAGAGCCCCTATAGCCATGGACAATGGAACAGTCTCATGAGTCACATGGGCAGGCTGTAGAGGTCTCCCGTCAAGAGCCTCAATGGCAAGTGGAGTGTCACGCAACCGCAGCAGAATCGAGTGCTTCGATACAGAGGCAGCATCAATGAACAGGCCTGCAGCCCCAGAGTTGATTAGAGCCTGTATCTCGACGAACGACTTAGCCCAAGAAAGGGTAAACAAAACCAGGGGCTTATCCTTCTGGATAACTGAAGACGAAACAACGCCACCTAAGGTCTGTCCGTGACAGGACCTCAAGGTTCGGGCGTTCCCTGGACAGGTAGGACAAGACTTCAAAAAATTACCAGCCTTGCCACAATAAAGGCACAATCTCTACCTCCTCCTAAGGGCTCTCTCATCCGCAGAGAGATGCGTGAAGCCCAAGTGCATGGGTTCACCTTCACTGACCGACTCGGTACCAGGAGGCATGGGAGGTGAGGGAGGCAAGGGTGGGATGGCAAAGCTCAGAGAGTCTTCTGCAAGCGCTCCTTAAAAACAGTCTTTCTCTGAGTCTGGAGTCAATGAGGATGGCAAATGTGATCAACTTTTCCAGCTCAGTGGGTATATCTCAGGCTGCTATCTCATCCTTGATGTTATCCGAGAGACCATGAGAAAAAGCAGCCACGAGAGCCTCATTGTTCCAAGCAACCTCTGCTGCCAGAGCATGGAATTAGATGGCGTAATCGGCAACAGTTCTCATACTCTGTTTGATGGATATGAGGCTCTTGGCAGCAGAAGCGGAGCGTGCAGGAACGTCAAATACTCTTTTGAAGGAAGCCACAAATTATGGATAACTCAGGACCATGGGTTTTTGTATCTCCCATAGAGGGTTTGCCCAGGCCAAGGCTCTCTCAGAAAGCAAAGATATCACAAAACCTACTTTGCTTCATGTTTGTGGGAAACGCCTGGGGCAGCATCTCAAAACCTGGTTGAGAAACCTTCTGCATTGAACTGGATAGCCCCCAAATCACTGGGGAAGCAGAGCGGAACCAGACATGCCTCCTATAGGTATTACTCGAGGTGGGTGCCTGCACAGAGACTGGAGCAGCAGGGATGGCCTGCAACAAAGGTTGTACCAGTAGGAGATTCCAGATGAGCCGTGCAACTCAGGAGCGTTTCTAATGCCATGGCAAACTGATCCATGCAGTGATCCTGGTCATCCAATCTGGAAAAAAATATTACCAACAAGTGGATTGACTGCATCTTCTGAATTCATGGTCTTCGCCTACTGTAAGAAACTATGAATCAGACCGAGACAGAAGTACAGTTAAATCACACTTGTTTAATAATAATAATAATAAAAAGATAAACAGAGTAAGCGTAATCAAAACATAGCCAGAGCTCAGGAACCGGATCGTATAGTCAGCCAAGCCAAATGTCATGGAGCCAGAGAAGAACATAGTAGAACAGCAAGAAGGATCAGGAGCCAGAAGGGGTGTCAGCCAAGCAGGTCTTCAACAGGAACGCAGGAGATAGTCTCTGTGATGTTGACCAAGACGAAGGCAGAGAGCAACTGAGCTGGAAGGCTTAAGTAGGCAGGACTGATGAGCAGGATCATCAACAGGTGAGTCACTGTGGAGAGATAGGAGCTGGTAATTAGCCGACAGTTGAGCGGCCAGCTCAGAGAATGAAGGGCTGAGCCCAGCCCTGGCAACAGATTCCACTCAGAACAGGCCTCGCCATGGTCGACCAAAGAGTGCCTGTATGTGCTCAGTGTCATATCCAGAGGTTGTCTTTAGGAAATACCGTATTTAGCGGCGTATAACACGCACTTTTTCACCCTGAAAATCGGGGACATAGCAGGGGTGCGTGTTATACGCCGATAGCGTACCTCAGAGCTGTCATCTCCTCTCCGTTCGGCTCCTCTGCTTTCACTTTACACACACAGTCCCGCCTCCACCACCATCATTGGACCAGTGTTCTGCCTATCACAGTAATTTAAAAAAAACTATATGGCAGATGATGGACTTTGGAGGCGTATATATATTAAAAATTGGATATTTATTGGAGAAAAGACATAAAAATCATTAAAAAGCATATATAAATAACAAGAAAAGGCTATTCCTTAGAATGCCTAAGAAAACTGGAAAAATAGCATAGCACAACACCTATAACCTAGAGCAGTGTTTCTCAACTCCAGTCCTCGGGGCGCACCAACAGGTCATGTTTTCAGGATTTCCCTCAGATCAAACTGCTGTGGTAAATACTAAGGCAGTGAAACTGATAAAATCACCTGTGCACAATAATGGAAAGCCTGAAAACAAGACCTGTTGGTGCGCCCCGAGGACTGGAGTTGAGAAACACTGACCTAGAGATACAGTAAATAAATAAGAGTGGAGAATTAGCAACCACTTCCTACTAATAATTGTAAAACAGCCCTTATGGTTTGCAGAAGGTGATGTGTCATGTGAAGCTTAGCCCGACATGTTGCGAGATAAACGCTTCTTCAGGAGCTTTAAGCGGTTCTACAAAGTAATAATAACACCACAGGTTTTACAAATCAAAAACACACAAAAAATAAACAATTACAATTATTATCAGTCTTTGCCTTTAAAATGTCTGGGCGTTGCTGCACAGCCCAAAAAACTTTTTTTTTTTAATTTGAGTTATCGGGACGTGGCACTGTATACTCCTTAAATTCATATCCACAGTCCCACTCTGTGATGATCTGATTTGTTATTTCTGCCTATCACAGTAGCTGGTCCAATGCCGATGGCGGAGGCGGGACTGTGTGTGTAACGTGAGAGCCGAGTGCAGAGGAGATGACGGCTCAGTGATTTCCTGATTCAGGCTGCTGGTGTGGGAGATGGTGAGACTGCAAATGATGATACTGTAGTTTAAAAAAGGCATTAATGACAATAATCAGGCTGCATTGAGGATTATTTGTGCTGCATTATTGCATTATTTGTGCTGCATTATTGTGCTGATTATTTGTGCTACATTGCGGTGGCGGCCCGTCCATAGGGGGCACCCGGGCAAAGCCCCCCCCCCCCTCCTGTAGTCATTTAAAAAAAAACCACAAAAAAACGGGCCCTTTAAGGCTTTGCAGCGCCGCGCAAATAACATACACTCATGCATTGCATGAGTGTATGTTATTGTGGCCAGCCTATTAAGATAACCGGACATTGGGTGCCGGCTATCTGAATAACGGCAGCTGGTAGGCTGTGCGGAAGTGCCTATCAGAGCCGCTGGCTCTGATAGGCTTTCCAAGTACAGCCCTTCAGCTCCCGGATGTCTTATCCTCGGAACGTAGGCTGGCTATGTCCCTTGGATAAGACTGACGGCCGTCTCAGCCAATCAGGTTCACTGATTCAAATTGGTTGCACACTGCATCAAATTGGTCTGCATGGCTGTTGTCCCAGAATGAAACCTCTTCCAAAGATGATGCACAAGAAATCCCACAAACAGTTTGCTGAAAACAAGCAGACTAAGAACATGGATTACTGGAACCATGTCCTGTGGTCTGATGAGACCAAGATAAAATTATTTGGTTCAGATGGTGTCAAGCGTGTGTGGCGACAACCAGGTGAGGAGTACAAAGACAAGTGTGCCTTGCCTACAGTCAAGCACGGAAGGGAAGTATTCCAACATGATGTTATTAAGCTTATGATCTACCAGAACCCCCAGATCCTTGTCCACCATTGACTCCCCCAGCTGTTCTCCCCCTAGTATGTATGATGCATGCATATTCTTAGCCCTCAAGTGTATAACTTTACATTTATCAACATTAAACCTTTTACACACAGTTGCCCAATTAAACAGTGCATTGAGGTCGGCTTGTAAGTTGAAGACATCCTCTAAGGACTTTATTCCACCGCTTAGCTTGGTGTCATCCACAAACACTGAAATGGTACTTTTAATCCCAGACCCTATATTATTTATAAGGATATTAAAAAGTAAGGGTCCGAAAACACTGAACCTTGGGGTACACCACTGATAACCTTAGACCATTCAGAGTATGAATCATTAACCATTAGGTAGGGAGACCGCCGCTCCAGGTGAGCACAGGCAGGTAATCAATGTCCACTCAGGAGCCACACGGGTGCTGGCAATGCGTATAATTAAGCAAATAAGAGAATAGATGGACAGCCGCACTCCAAAAAGTCCTTTGAAAAAATGCGTGCTCTTTATTTTAAAAAGGAAAAAATGCACAGCATACAACAGCATACAGTGGGATGAACATCTGACGCGTTTCGCATTAACAACTAATGCTTAGTCATAGCTGAATCATTAACCACTACTCTCTAAATACGGTCTACTATCCATTTACATGATTTTTCCAAGTCTGTAGACTTAACCACTTTATGACCAGCCATCGCAGTTGCACTGCGGCAGGTTAGCTCTCCTGGGTGAATCGCCATTGTTGTACGTCGGCCGCTTTAAGAGCTTTAAGGGGTGAGGCGTGATGCCGGAGCCGATGCACATGGCCAGCGGCCGCAATGTCCTCTGGCCACCCGCGATAGTTTCTGAGAGACAGAACGGGGAACTGTCAATGTAAACAGACAGATCTCCGTTCTGTCAGGGGAGGAGAGACAGATCTGCTGTTCCTAGTGATTAGGAACAGCGATCTCTCTCCCCCTCCAGTTACTATACTGCCCCCACAGTTACAAACACCTCCCTAGGGAACACTTAACCCCTTAATCGCCCCCTAGTGTTAACCCCTTACCTCCCAGTGCCATTTATACAGTAATCAGTGGCTATTTTTACCAAAAATATGTAGAATACATATTGGCCTAAACTGATGAAGAATTTTTTTTTGTTTTTTTGGGGGGATATTTATTATAGCAAAAAGTAAAAAATATATATATATTTTTTTAAATTGCCTTTTTTAGATTATAGCGCAAAAAAAAACAACAACGCAGAGGTGATCAAACACCACCAAAAGAAAGCTCTATTTGTGGGAAAAAAAGGACATGAATTTTGTTTGGGTACAGCGTCGCACGACCATGCAAATGTCAGTTAAAGCGACACAGTGCCGTATCGCAAAAAATGGCCTGGTCATTAAGGAGGCAAATCCTTCCATTCCTTGAAGCGGTGTTCCAGCCGCAATTTTTTTTTTTAAAGTCAGCAGCTACAAACACTGTAGCTGCTGATTTTTAATAAGGACACTTACCTGTCCTGGGCACCCACACTGTCGGCCCCCTGAGACTGATCGGTCCTTCGGATCGTGTCCCGGCGCCGCCATCCTCACTAAGGGAAACAGGCTTCACTGCCCGTTTCCTACTGCGCATGCGCGAGTTGCCCGGCACTTTGTGAATGGGCGTCTGTCTTCTGGAACACACACAGGTTCCAGAAGACAGCGCGCCCCATTCCCCAGAAGACAACGCGAGGAGGAAGACTACTGCGGAATAGGAAGTGGCAGATTAGGAAGATCTGCCTCGCAACCGCCATTTCTGGTTGGATGTACTATCTATTAGTACATCCTACACTCCCCTCCCCTTGCAGACTGTCAATACTACTGTTGTCCTTGTGCTCCTTCATCCAGAGTGGGGCACTCTAATACATAAGATGTGTTAGTGGCCAGATCACCAGGGGAAAACAGAGAGGGAAAAAGAAAGCTAATATTGCCCCCACATCTAATGACTGGTAAGCTGCTGCTCTCTCTGTCTTGAAGCTCGGATATTAAGCTCTTTACTGACACCTCTGGCTACTATGTGCATGTGCATTCCTCGTGTGAGCTGCCTGTACTGTGCTCCACTGTGTCAGCAACATGTCAGCTTTGTGAAAACGAGCTGGGACTAGATAGGAAAATTTCTGGGGCTGTGAAGGAAAGGGAGTTTGTGTACAGGGAGGGGCCAGAGGCTTGTGTGTTTACAGATTTGTGTATGTGTGGGGCTGACATATATACAGGTCTCTAGGAGGGTTGATATATATACAAATGTGGGGGGGGGGCTGGCATATATACAGGTGTGAGGGGGCTGGCATATATACAGGTGTGAGGGCAGCTGGCATATATACAGGTGTGGGGCTGACATATATACAGATGAGCGTGGGCGCTGACATATATACAGGTTTGAGGGGGGCTGCCATATATACAGGTGGGGGGGGGGGTAGGGCTGGCATACATACAGGTGTGGGGGGGTGACATATATACAGGTGTGAGGGGAGGCTGGGTGCGTACAGGTGAGGTGGTTGGTGTGTGGATTTGGTGGGATGGGCGTGGGCAAGCCCTGGGGAATGTTGGTGGTCAGGTTCGGGGGGCCCGGGCCTAAAGCTGTGTAAGAGGCCCAAAAATGTCTGATGGCTGTCCTGCTTACAGAGTATATATACTGGGTGTGTCTGCTGCAGACATCACATCTGGTGTGCAGCAGGAAGGTGAGCAGGGACTGGAGAGAGAGGAGTATCAGCAAACTGAAGGAACAGCAGAGCTGGGTGATTGAAGCAGGAAAAACTAACAGATGTCACATGTGGAGCACAGAGACGCATGAAGCCCAACTTAGTGCATGGAGTCAGTCAGTGAACTAACAGATGTCACATGTGGAGAACAGCATGGGAGCAATATAGCGGGAGGCGAGCGGTGACTGGAGAGAGAAAATGAGCGACAGAGCTGGGGTACCAGAACACAGGACGTTTGCCAAGCTTCATTAACGCTTCAAAAATGCATCAGAAAAGCTCCAAAACACATAAAAAATGTAAGTTAAAGTGGTAGGCTCTTTAATATACAGTATGTTACTATGTAAATTACCTCTAAAGCTGGGTTCACACTGCCATGTGGAGCAGCTTGCAGCAGTGCTCTGGTGCATCCCTGTTCAGTGTGTTCACCATTTAGCCCTGGTTCACACTGGGTACGATTTGGAACGGTTTGAGATGCGATTCGACATGTCAAATCGCATCTCAAATCGGCGGCAATTGTCGACAATGGCACTGTCCTAATCAGTGCGACGCCGCATCTGCGATTTCAAAAAGTAGTTCCTGTACTACTTTTTGCGATTTCGGGCCGCGATTTACATAAAATTTCGGCCGAAATCGCGGCAAAATCGCAGCCGCGAAATCGCGGTAAAATCGCGGTTAAATTTAACCGCGATTTTAAATTCGCAGCAGTGTGAACCTAGGCTTAAGGTCAGATTTTAGTCTAAATTTTTTACTGAATTGGGACTTGAAACGGACCAAAAGACACACAGGATTCCTGTGCAATGCGCTCCGCAGCTGTCCCTGAGCTGTGTGAACTGGCTCCATTGAAGCCAGTCACAGTCTCTTGAAATGTGAATTGGATGTGGGGAAACCAATTCTCAATAGTGTGAACCCAGCCTAAAGAGGTCAAATTACTCTTTCAGGACTGAATGAGTTGTGATGAGTTCCACTAAATATATATTTTTTTTACATGGTTTCTTTATTGTTTTTTTCCAACATTACATACAAAAAAATAAATAAATAAATACATTATTTAAAGGACAGACATTATACAAACACACATATACAGTCTCAATATAACCCCTTCATAAAATCTGACTCATATTTATAATAATTACAGTTCTTATAGTTACATATCCTCTTGTCTCATACACATCATCCCCGGTCCTGAGCCTTCCAGCTTTTCTTTTCTAGATTAGACAAAGTATCAAGGAATAATAAACCAGAAAAAGGAATAGGGGCTATGGAAAGAGGTAGCTGGATGACGGATGCCGTGGAAAGAGAGCCCTATCCCTCTCAGAAAAAAAAGAGAAAAAAAAAAAGGGAAATTCTCTTTATCAGTGCCAATGTGTAAGACAAAAAATAAAGAAAGATAGAGGGACATCATATTGCCCTCTAAAAAATACCAATCAAGTGAGCTCTGTAATGTGTGAAGGAAAAAAAAAAAAACCTCTTTATCTGTGCCAAAGTGTAGAACAAAAAATAAAGGAAGATAGAGGGGCATCATATTACCCTCTAAAAAGTACCTATCAAGTGAGCTCTGCAATGTGTGAGGGGGAGAGAAAAAAAACCCCTAAGTAAGTGTATGTTACTTTATGGAGGGTTCCCCTCCTAACCCTATACAATATATATATATATATATATATATATATATATATATATATATATATATATATATATATATATATATATATATATATATATATATATATATAAATAAAAGAGAGACATACAGCCCTCCAGAGAATTCCTATCATATATCAAGTGAACTCTATAATGTGTCAAAAGGAGAAAAAAACAAAGAGGTTTAACTAAATAAGTGTGTACAGCCTTGGGGAGGCTTTCTCTTCCAGACCTCTATATACTCATATATAAGAAGAGATTTCTCTATCTCTATCTATCGGTGCCAGAATGTGCAAAAAAAAAAAAAGATAGAGGGACATCCTGTTACCCTCTAATTAATACCTGTCAGGTGTACTCTATAATATATAAGGGAAATAGGGAAGGGGGGGGGGGGAACACAACAACAAAGAAGGAGGGGTAAAGGGAAATCTCCATCCACATCCACCTAGACCTCCAGCTCCCTAAATTATTTACATTTACTCCATATCTTGTTATATCCTGGCCTACTTTCATTATGGATTGATATTAATTCCTCCATCCTACTAATTCTATCTATTTATTTTATCCATTCTCCTATTGATGGAGCTTTCTTTTCCTTACAGTTCTTTGGCTCCATTCAGTAGGTAAGGGACCAAAGACCTTCTATACTTTTTCCTTCCCATACCCATATTGTGGAACAGGTAATGCCATGGATCTTGTTTCACCTCCCAACCACTTATCCTCTTAATCATTTTTAGAATCTCTGCCCAATATGCCTGTATCAGGGGGCATTGCCACCAGATATGGGCATGTGTTCCCTCCATCCCACACTCTCTCCAGGATTAAGATGATAACTCATTGTTGATTCTATGGGGTTTCGTTTGGAACATAGTACCATTTGGTAAGAAGTTTATAATTCATCTCTTTTACTTTCGCATCTGTTGATGTAGAATAAACAAGATCTAATACTTGTCTCTTCCTCTCTACAGATTTGGTTTGATTTAGTTCTTGTTCCCACCCTTCCAAAATTTTTGGTGTACCCATCTCTCCATTGGGTATCAATATTCTATATATATTTGATATCCCCTGTCTTCCTGTTCCTCCCCGCTCTGTAAGTTTTTCCTATGGATTTAATTCCTTCATATCGTGACGCAGGGGTTCCTGGAGTGTGCCTGCAAAGTGTTGGACCTGTCTATACCTCCATTCATCTCCTGGAATTGATCCATATTTTTCTCGTAGTTCTGATAAAGAGCACAAGCTATTACCCTTTATTAAATCCTTCAGTCTTAATGTGTCCGAAGTTGTCCATCTCAGGTACACTCCACCCCCCTTTCCTGGCGGGAAGTAGTCTGTACCCGTAAGGGGCAACAACGGACTATTATAAGGCCATTTTTTCCTTTTACATACTGCGTCCCAGATTATAAAGGTTTCTTTTGTTATTCATGGTATCTCCTTGGGTAGACTTCTGCACTGCTTTGGAACCCATATTCTCTTTCCCAAATATTTTTTACTTACATTTTCCTCTACTTCTACCCATTTTTTCCTTTGTCCCACTTCCTGAAACCAGTCAGTTATCCTCTTTAATACTGCTGCCTCAAAATATCTTTTAAAGTCTGGTAGATATAACCCTCCCTCACATCTAGGTCTAGTCAGGGTCTCGGCTGATATTCAAGTTTTTTTTTTCCTTCCATATAAACCTCCTTATTATCTTCCCCAGAATTTTAAAATATATATCTGGAATCTTTATCGGAAGTGTTTGAAAAACGTACAGGACTTTAGGTAGTATCATCATCTTGATAGTACTTATTCTACCCCACCAGGATATTTTATCTATTAGGTACCCCTTAAGCTCTGATTTTACTTTATTTAATAGAAGGATATACTGTAATTGTCTTCATACAGGTACCTTTCCGCGTTAGACAAGAATATCCCCAAATATTTGATCCCCCTCTGTTTCCATGTAAAGGGGTAGAGGGCCCCAAGATCCCTGCGTTCTTCCGGACTCATAGATATATTCAATATCTCAGTTTTTTCCTTATTTATTTTTAAGTTTGAGATCTCACCATATTTTTCATATTCAATTATAATCTTTGGTAATGTCTGTCTAGGATTAGATATATAAAGCATCATGTCGTCCGCAAACGCAGAGATCTTGTGTTCCCTCCCCCCCACCTTCATCCCCTCTATTTCCTGATTATTTCGTATTGTTGATAATAATGGCTCTAAAGATAGAACAAACAGAAGGGGCGAAAGGGGGCAGCCCTGACGGGTCCCATTAAAAAGTGGGAAATTTTCTGATAGAGTACCGTTCACCCGTACCTGGGCCGAAGGTTTTGAATACAATGCACCTATCCACCTAAGCATATTTGGTCCTAATCCTATATGTCTCAATGTTGCTAACATAAACTCCCAGTCCAGCCTGTCAAACGCCTTTTCGACATCTAATGACAGAAAGACCACTGGTTTCTTACTCTTTTTAGCTTTTTGTACCAGGAATAGCGCCCTTAAAACATTGTCCCTCGTTTCCCTCCCTGGGACAAACCCTGCCTGATCATTATTGATCAACCCTGAAATAAAAGGTCTTAATCTCTCTGATAAAATGTTCGCATAGATCTTTATGTCAACGTTGATCAAAGAGATAGGCCTATAGCTGGCGCATAGTGACAGGTCTTTATCTTCCTTCCCTATAAGAGTTATATGGGCTCCTAGTGCTTCCTCACGCATTGATTTACCACCCCCCCCCCATAGAGTTCATATATCCCTGGAAGAACGGTATAAGTGTTTCCCCATATCTCTTATAATAAAGAGAGGTGTACCCATCTGGGCCCGGAGTCTTTCCCATTTTAATATTTTTAATTGTTTGACTTATTTCCTCTCTTGATATTTCTTTCTCTAGGTTACTGATTACTTCTTCTACCAGTCCTAGGGTTTTAGCTCTATCTAAGTACTGCCTAATTTTCCTTCTCCTACTCTGAGTTTCCGTTGGACCTTGTTCTTTATTAACTTTATATAGATTTTGATAGTATTATTGGAAGATTTTAATTATATCTTTGGTAGAGTGCTTCATGTCTCCATTGCTATCTTTCATTTTTGGGATAAAGTTCTGTGTGTTTCTTGGTTTTATAGTCCTTGCTAAGAGTTTTCCTGGTTTATTCCCCATAGCATAGAATTTCTTATTCATATTATCAAATACCCATTTAGTCTCCCGTTCCATTAAATCCCAAAGCTTTTCTCTTTTACTAGTTAGTGATATCAAAGTTTGCTCTTCCTGTATTTCTTTATGTTTCTGTTGTAGGGCCTGGATTTCTTCCAATAAGAGATGTCTCTGGGCTTGCCTAATTTTCTTTCTCCCACAAAGGCAAATCAGCATATTTTCGCACTTTGGGTGATCTCCCCAAGTTTTTGGCAACCCTTGAATTACCCGAGATCTTCATAATGGACTGGCCCTTGCGGGATGTACCCCCTGGACTACGGCTTCCTTCTGGCTGGAAGACACAAGTTAAAAAACCACGACATCCCCGAGTGGAGACATCAAAGTCCTCTGTAGGATGACTGGATAACTACCATTTCATTTTTTTTTTTTCTCTAAACCGGGACCCCCCGTTTTGAATCTTAGCTTTTTTCTTTTTTTTTTTCTCCCTTTGTTGTGCGTCATTTCATGAAGCTTTATTCTAAGGTAGAGCATTGGAGAATTGGCCCCGGGCCCAGGGCTAGATGGTCTCCTTGTTTCATTCATTATCTCCATTTAGGCCAAGAATGGCTTCCCTTAGCACTCTCCATCCCTCCCCATCCCCCCTCCCCCATTGTTCGTTTTCATGTCCCTTCCGGAACACCCTTTTTCTTGTGTGTCAGCTATTTACCATTTGACCCCATGGGGCGATGGGGAGTCAGAACTAGTTAGGGTCTCGCCATCCTTTGATGGTGAGATACCCACTAGATATTTTCTTGTAAAAAAAAATTCCCCATATGACTCATCCGGGTTTTAAAATGTGATAATTATCGTTATCTTATGTTAGTATGCAATGTTTTTTCCTTTTTTTTTTTCTTGCGGCGTGTGCGGGCCTCCCTCCCTGTGCGAGGAACACGGCACCCCACTTAGGATTCTCAGCCCCCATTGGGTGATTGCTGAAATGTTGCTAGCAACAGTTAGATTGGCCATTGTGGCCTTATTTTTTCTTTTACTATTCTCTGTTTTTTTCTCTCCTTTCTTCCGGGCTTCTTGCCCCACCCTTCTTTCTTTCTCCCTTTTTCCAACCTCTCCCTTCCCTTTCCCTAGAGTTGGCGTGCTCCTTTCCGGTAAGTAACTACCTGTTCCCTGTTGAGTCATTTTCATGGCTACTCCTGCCTACCTAACTGTATCCTCTCTGAACTGTAGGGGCTTGAATGTCCCTGAGAAGAGGAGACAGATTGTGCATCATTTTCATAAGCTTCGTACACAGATTCTTCTCCTCCAAGAGACTCACTTTAGATCTGACTCAGTCCCCAAGTTCTTCCATAAGCAATACCCCATTTGGTTTCATAGTACTAACCCATTATCGAAGTCTAAGGGGGTCTCCATTTCTTTCCATGCATCGTTTACGCCAGACGTCTTAGACTCTTATATAGACACAGATGGAAGATTTTTTTTTTAAAAACTGTCTTATAATAAAGTGATTTATACTGTGATTAACGTGTATTCTCCTAACCAGGACCAGCTGCAATTTTTCATCACCATGCTCTCCCGCCTGAGGAAGTTTAGCATGACCAATATGATCCTTGGAGGTGACTTCAATGCTGCTTTAATACCTCGTCTTGACACATCAACTGGTAAGTCCTCGCTTTCTCTAGCTACCACGACCAGGCTGCGTACTCTTTTTGCTGACCTTTCCCTGGTGGACGTATGGAGAGTCCTCCATCCCTCTACCAGGGATTACACATATTTCTCCCCTGCACATTTATCTTATAGCAGACTGGATTATATACTTATTTCCCAGTCATTGCTGGACCTTTCCCCTAGTACCTCGATAGGTCTCACATTGTGGTCAGACCATGCACCCATCCATGTGTGCTTGGGAAAACCTCCCTTCCACAAATCTAGAACCTCATGGAGGCTTAATGATAATCTATTGTCGGATCCGTCTTGTGTTGCTGACATTACTCAGACCATCACAAATTGTATTACTGATCATACACACGACGACACCAACCCGCTTACGAAATGGGAAGCTCTTAAATGTGTCCTACGAGGGACGTTAATCAAACATGGCTCTAGACTTGTGTGGTAAACGATTGGCAAATACATTCAATCCGCGCCAGACTAGGAAACATATTCCCTTTATCTCTTCCCCTAGTAAGGGTAAAGTGATGGTTAATTCTGCCATTGCAGAGGAATTCTGTCAATATTACTCAGACCTATATAATCTCCCACTTCACACCCCCTTATCTCCAACTGATTTGAGCAGCTTGTCTACCTATATCACCAAAACTGCTCTTCCACCTATTGCAATAAATGACTCTGACGAATTAGAAAAACCTCTGACTGACCTTGACTTTCTTTCAGCCATTAAGAAACTTAAAAATGGCAAAAGCCCTGGCCCGGATGGCTTTACCCCCCGTTTCTATAAGATATTTGGCACACAATTGGCCCTCCCTTTAGTGAAAGCCTTTAATGCCATCAATGAACAATCCTCTCTATCTTCCTCTCTCTTATTGGCACGGATAGTGGTCATTCCCAAACCTGGTAAGGACCATTCTCAGTGTTCTAACTTCAGACCGATATCTCTTTTGAATGTCGACCTGAAGTTATTTGCAAAAATTCTTTCAGATCGTCTAGCGCCATTTTTACCAAATATTATACACGGGGACCAAGTGGGGTTTGTCCCCGGCCGCGAGGCCTGGGACAATACCACTAAGACTCTCCACCTGATTGCTTATGCCCACAAACACCGGATACCAACCTGCCTTCTCTCCTGTGACGCAGAGAAGGCTTTTGATCGGGTGAGTTGGACATTTTTGCAAGCCACCCTTACACAGATTGGGTTGGGACCGAAGATGCTCTCCCGCATTATGTCTCTATATACTTCCCCTTCTGCTACAGTTTTGGTGAATGGTGTTCAGTCAGAAACGGTGTCGATAGGTAATGGTACCAGGCAAGGCTGCCCCTTATCCCCTCTCCTTTTTGCGCTTGTCATAGAACACCTGGCCCAGGCACTTAGAGCAAACCCCAGCATAAGAGGTATACAAACTACATCCTCTCACTGTAAACTTTCTTTATACGCAGACGATCTGCTTCTTTATGTTACTCAGCCACATATTAGCATCCCATCCATTTTGCAAGAACTTGCTAGATTTGGCAGACTTAGCAATTATAAACTAAATTTATCTAAAACAGAAGCCCTGAATGTATCCTTATTGCAACCGACTCTTAATATTCTTAAATCTAACTTTTCATTCCAATGGCGGGAGAGGTCTATCTCCTACCTAGGAACCGCTATCCCTGCACATCCATCAGAGGTCTATATGTTGAATTATGGCCCTCTATTAACCAAACTTAGACACATCATGGAGGAGCGTATAGACCTTCCTATCTCGTGGTTCGGACGCATGAATGTGTTGAAAATGGATGTCCTCCCCAAGGTACTATATCTATTTCAGGCACTTCCGATAGCCCTTCCAGCTGCTTTTTTTCGCTCACTTCGTTCAATGGCTATTCGGTTTGTTTGGAGGGGAAACCGCCCAAGGTTAAAACATAAACTCTTATGTTCCCCCGTTATGAGTGGGGGAACGGGTCTTCCCGATTTTGAATTATATCACACCTCAGCGTTACTTTCTCGAGTCCTGGAGTGGTTTCCCCGCCCATTGCGTAAAATTTCCACCAAAAAATAAATACAACAACTTATTAAATTATAATAAATTATAATAATAAGGGGGAGGGCAGTCCGGGAGATGCCAGCCAGGAGGGAAGCTCTTCCCATCCCGTCCCTTCCCATCCCCACTCTTCAAAAAGGCATACACTACTTCCCAATTAACCATTATCTTCCCGCCCCCCCCCCCCAAACAAGAAAAAAAACAACCCCAGTAAACTAGGCTCTATTCCAGTCATGATCTTTCCACCTTCTCCACACCGGGGGTCTCTTTTCCCAGTTGTCCACTTGTATATATTGGATATTCAGTTTATTACAAAATTCCTTTATATCTTCTGGGAACCGGACATAAGCTGACACTCCCTGATTTTTTACTGATAGACAGGCTGGAAAGCCCCATCTATAGGGAATGTCATTTGCCCGAAGATGGTTAGTTACTGGTTTCAGTGCCCTTTTACGCGCTAGAGTCTATGGGGACAGATCTGAGAATAAAAGTAGCTTGACACCATTATGTTCCATAGGTACTGAGTTCCTTGTACTTTGGGATATTTGCTCTTTTTGTTCATAGTCTTGAAACCTTACTATAGTATCCCTTGGGAAATCCCTATGTGCATTATATGATCTCTGTATTCTGTGTACCCTTTCAAAATTCATCATTGCAGTTACTTCCCGTTTTAGAGCCATATTGAATATCTCTCGTAGCATCTCACCTAATTCTGCATCTTTCACTTCTTCAGGGAGTCCCCTTACCCATAGGTTCTTCCTTCTACTTCGGTTTTCCTGATCCTCAAGCCTATAGCGAGCATTTCTTATCTCTATCCAGTCCATATCAGCTCTTTCTCTCAATTCAACTATTGCATTTTTATGTTCTTCTAGTTGTTCTTCTATTCCTTCTACCCTCTGTAAAACACTCTATATATCTCTTCTTGTTGCTCCCATTTCACCTTTAATCGTTCACTCTAAACAAGATATAATTTCAATCATAGCTGTCATATCTTGCTTTGTTGGAGGGGCTTGTAGAGTGTCAGGGGGAGGACTAGATTGTTGTTGTCTCTCAGGCGTTTTTTGATCCTTACTTTGACTATTTACTTCTGGAGATTGAGCCTTTTTAGTTTTACTTTTACTTTTTCCTGGGGTCCCCTCCTCAGTCTGATCATCTCCAGAACATCCCTTATTTTTTACTGGTGAGATTGATCCTCCATGTTTCTTTAAAGGGCTTTCAACTGTTTGGTCTAAACCTTCAGTCACTAGATAAGATTTTTTTTTATCAATAACAATTTTATTGGTCAATGGTTCCAATGTACATAACATACAGCCACATAGAGCCGCAGGCCCGCAGTGGGAACATAAAGAATAAACACCGTAACAGTAGCCTAGGGCGTTCATGTTATCTCTGACTAGCAGTTGCAAGTATGCCAGCTTGCCTATTAAAACCAGTGCCGCCAACATGGCGAAGTGCAAGCTGGCCATTGTCCTTCCGGACTAACCACATGTTATGGCTATACTAAGCAGTAGACTTAACTTCTAAGTATCAAAGCAACCGGAGACACTAGGGGTCTTCAAAGAGAAAAGGAAAGAAAAGAGGGGAAAAGAAAGGGAAAGTGATAGAGAGAGGGAGTGTCGTCATTTCGGCCCATGTACCTTCTCAGGGTGGATCCTCCCGGCGGTGCCACAGTTCCCAGACCTTGTCCTGAGCCTCCTGCCGATCCCGTAACCTGGCCGTCATCCCCTCCATGATCTCCACGTCTTTAATCCTGGCGTATAGGGCTTCAGGGGGAGGGGGAGACCGACGCTTCCAGTGCAACGCCACCAGGCAGCGGGCTGCTGTGAGAATGTGTCGGGCCAGTTTCTTATATAGATAAGATTTTATTGTCTTACGTCCAGTACCCTCCCCCGGGTTAACTTTGGGAGCCTTCTTCACCATTTTCCCCAAAAAATAGGATATTTAGGTAACCAAAATCCTGTATGTTCTGGGTTAATAGGATATGTCCTTAGATTCCTTCTATCCTCTATATATACTATCCAGGACAGGGAGAGCTAATAAGCTAGGTCTTCTTAATTACTGAAACTGAGACCCAAGTGGAAGAATGATGAAAGCAAAAAATAATGAACCAATATAACAGTCCTTCCAGTTGTAAATTTTCTTCACTGAAATATAGCCTTTTTTTTTTTTTTATTCTCAGTAGTGTATCCAGATAAGGAGGGTAGAAGGAAGAAATGTAAAACACAGAGAGACTTTTTTAACCGAAAGATACCCCTTGAAAAACCCAATACTAGGGGTTACTGATAGTCTCTTCCACCTTTAAATGCAGCACTTACTTCTAACTGGTAGCCAAGGACCGTCTAGGCCCTTATGTCTTTTGTTGATATATAAAAGGGTACATATATCCTCTTGAAAAGACAGATTTACTGATTGTCCTTATGATATACTTTTACAGCTGCTTAACATGGCAATAGAGGGAAAGCATAGAAGCATAAAAGGGTGTAAGATTATTATTCATCTTACCCATCCAGTTTGATAGTCTCTCACAGCTCTCTCTTTAGCTTCTTTGCACGGGACGCCACTTGGAAGAATGCATTACAGCTTTTCCACTACTGTTCCTGCCGGAAAGCTACTGCTAACACCCCTTCACTCTAAGGAGAGCAATGGCCTCCTTCCAGGCATTGGCCGTCGGGCGGTCTCAGCGGCTCACAGAAGCTCCCTGATTGCCCCCAAGTTGTTCCCCAGGATCCTCGGCAGCCCTCGGAGCCTCCGATGGTTCTCAATAGCCAACGGCAATCTTCAGCGGCTCTCGGATGCCCTCAGTGGCTTCCGGCAGCCCTCGGCCACTCTTGATGTCTTTTTGGCAGCTTTCAGCTGCTTCCGCCAGCCCTCGGCCGCTCTCGGTGTCCTTCGGCGGCTCTAGGCGGTTCTCGGAAGCTTCCGACGGCTCTCGACGGTCCTCAGTTACCTTCGGCGGCTCTCGGCGGTTCTCGGAAGCTTCCAACGGCTCTCGACGGTCCTCAGTTACCTTCAGCGTCTCTCGGACCCAGCAATACTCTTCCGACAGGACACTGCTATTCAGCACAGAACATAACTGTATCACCCTTCAGCGGCCGTTGCACATGCCGTGAAGGCATTACTTTCGATCACAGCTCCCTAGGGGAAAGGTCTTCAGGTAAGCCTAATATTAAAGCATGGGCTTAGGGAGAGTTCCGCTCTCCATATCACCTGGGGGAAAGCATGGAGCTTGCTGACGCCCTCGATCCTACGCCTCCATGTTGTAACTCCTCCCCTGTGAGGTCTTGAGTTCCACTAAGTATTAACAAACATCTCTACCACTCTACCATGTAGCTAGCCAAAAATCTGTTTCTACAAACCAATAATGGTGACAAGGAAACATGTTTATACTATAGCCATATTCTTCATACTTTTCAGTCCATATTGAAAAGACCATGTTCAGGGAGACTGTACTTACTGCATACTTCATTGCTTAGAAAAGTAAGGTATTTATTCTTACCTATATCTTCCTCACTGTAGCTCTTTAATGTAATTTTTATTGGTGTTGCAGTCAGAGTAACCTCCTCTTGGCAAGATGGAAAGTGAATTATCACATCAGATAAAACCCTGTAAAATAATTTCAAATATTTGCAGGTATCTCTCTTCCACCCTTCACCCTCCTTTTCCACTGACCCACCTTCACACCAGCATAAAATGTATTTGGTCATCGCCGCTCCGGCCAATCACAGCGTCGGAGCAGCGATACCCGGAAGTCACTCCGGGTATCATGGTGGTGGTGGAGGACATGTCCGAGGACCAATGCAGGGGCTTCGATCTAAGGTAAGTAATTGATAATGAGCTAGTATGCTAGTTATACTAGCTCATTATGTCTTTGCCTTGCAGGTTTAAAAAAAAAAAATTGGGGTATACAACTGCTTTAAGGCCAGCCAAGATTCGACCATTAATGGGCAGCCTGAATGTATCAAGTTGATCGATATATCAACATGGGTACAACCAGCCTGCTGAATTCTCTTGCGATTATCACTAGCGGCTGCTATAGCCACTAGTGAAACCGGCAGGGATGCCTTCCCCCTGCTGGGAGAAGACAATGGCCCAGCCAGAGGGATTCCTGCAGTAACACTGTCTGTGCTGATGGGGGGAATCAAGCTAATCGCTTTGTGTATGGCCGGCCTTAGGACCCTTTCACACGGGCACATCCTTTCTGGTCAGCGAGGAATCTGTAAACGGGAATCTGTGTTACTGCAGAGCTTCCATGACATCTGTGTTCATTCAGGCTTTTCCTCCTGCCTGAAACCGGACCTACACTATATTAGCAAAAGTATTGGGACACTTGCCTTTACACGCATATGAACTTTAATGGCATCCAAGTCTTAGTCCATAGGGGTCAATATTACATTGGCCCACCCTTTGCAGCTATAAGAACTTCAACTCTTCTGAGAAGGCTGTCCACAAGGTTTAGGAGTCTATGGGAATGTTTGACCTTTCTTCCAGAAGCGCATTTGTGAGGTCAGACACTGATGTGGACAAGAAGGCCTGGCTCACAGTCTCCGCTCTAATTTATCCCACCAAAGGTGTTCTATTGGGTTGAAGTAAGGACTCTGTGCAGGCCATTCAAGTTCCTCCACACCAAAATCATTAATCCATGTCTTAATGACTTTTATAGGCCAAAGACTAGGGGGTCTTAATTGTAGCCACCGAGAAGCCACATACTGTATAATATTAATTTTACGTAATACTATTGAAGACTGTCAAGACTCCAGACATACTACATCCGATGATTAGTCTTTGTAGCTGGGGGCACATTATATGAGATTGCTAAAGATCATTGCCAGTATAGCCCCTTTAAAGGTCTAGTCTTAGGACTACTAAGGACTACTGGGGTTCAGGGGTCACACAACAAGTACCAATGGGCTGCAGGTTGGGCACTATGGACTAATACAATATTTTCATGCCATATCATTTTGTACACTTATTGCAAGTGCCTAAATAAAAAATATTAAAACATTTTTTACAAGCTTATAAAGTAGTATAACACAATGATTTGTAGTTCCTCTGCAACACTTATAATTTCACTATTGTTTACAGCAGAAAGTACAATGGAAAGTGATCACTAAATTCAATCTAATCTAATCTGACTGGCATACACGGACTGAAAATCGTCCGATTCAGCAGGAACTGGCCAAATTGTGTACTGCTGTCTGTTCAACAGAAGCCGATCTAACGACTGACTTCTGTCGAGCAGTCCTGCTGGAAAAACAGAATTTGATCGGTGCTTGAAGCCAATGGCTGCAGTGCTGATCTGTGTATTCTGAAAGAGGGAATCCCCATTGTCAGAAATACAATAGCGTGGCAGGGGAGATCCCTGCATCCACATCGCCTCTGTGAATGCAGGGATCTGTGTATACCCTGCTTAATACCAGTACTAAATAACATGATTGACAAAATTGCTATTCTGATTCTTGCTGAAGCAATGTGAAATTTGGTGGGGGAATTTTTTTTTGGGGGGGAGGGATGTTAACAGAGGCCTATATATAAAGCAAATAATGGTGCGCTTATTCAGTAATCAACATGCAAATTGCGTCACTTGTCATGTGACTTCTTCAAAGGGATCCCTTCAAAGTGACAAGTGACGCAACATGTCGGATGGAACTGGTGACATCATTTCTGGTGTCTCGTGCATCGGTATTGTGGTGAGGAGGCGAGGAGCTCGCAATCTGGATTACTATTTTGCTATTTTACAAAATGTGGAAAGTGTGAGTGCAACATCCATATGTTTTTATACAATAAATCGTTTTAAATGATATTGTGCAATGATCTTTCCTTATATATTTTGAGTATTATTGGAGAAATAGTTCTGTCTAAAGAGAGCGTGTGTGATATTGGAGCTGGCGTTCCCGATTACAGAGGATCTTCCTATGTAAAAAACAAGGCTTGATTAGACCCGGGTGGGTCTTATTCTGAGGTAAGGGGCAAATTCATTTAAAGGTGGCAGTGGTGACTAATTTATATTCAAGCACGTATTGGAATTTCACTTTTCAGTGAAATGCACTTTTATGGATTCACATGTTAATTATTTAGTATTTGCACTCAATATCAATTTTGCTCATTTGCTTTGTATCATTTAATCAATTTGTAGGTTGATTACTGAATAAGCGCACCATTATTTATTTTATATATTCTTATGAGCGTGAGGTCACATTTAGAATAGTAGCAGCTGTTTCTAGTTAATTATTCACAGTAATAGGTTCATTCACATAGCAGCGCACAAGTTATTCTATATTATACCATTTAAAAGGTCTATAGCTACCTTTAAAAAAAATCCAATTTATCTATAAACTGAATGCATTCATAATTTATAAGCAAAATCATACCTGGATGGAATTTTCAGCACATTAGGACATGATGTTTTGGAAAACACAACTTGTTGTGACTCGCACTCTTCATAGGCCAAGTTATGAGTTTTAGTAAGACCTTGAAAATATGTTAGACACAGAATAATTCCACTAATGCAGTGCTTATTTATATATTATTATACTACATGTAGCACCCTTGTCCTAAAAAAGGGCTACAGGTAAATTTAGCTGTGCTCGGTGGTAGCTAGCCTGGCTAATTTGTAGACTTTATGGATCAAATAGGCTTGCTCCTAATGCTGTTTCAGCTGTGGCTTTTGTCAATAGGTGGCACTGTTGCCTCAGGCATTAGTATGATGAGCTACAGTGAAGTCAGGTTATGAATAAACATACCTTTCTCAGCCAATCAGACTGGCCGTTATGAATGCCGGGATAAGGTATTTATTTGGAGAAAGTCAGGTGATCTAGGTCTTCTCTGCCCAGACTGCAGTCTGGGTGGCTGTGTGAGGAACAGCTCCTGGCTGCTACGCCTAACGCCTATCCAGGAGCTCTCCTGGCTGCTAGGTCTTGTTGGGGCCTATCTGGGTGTTCCAGATTTTACAGAGGAGAGCCTGCTCAATACCTGGAAACAATGCTGAGAGGGATGGAGTTCTAGAGAAGTACCAGAGGTGACTCTTCATGGACCGGGGACCCATGAGGTGACTGGGAGAGCGTCAAGAGAGAACATATCCAAGAGAATTCTGTATGATGCTGTGAGTAAAGTTTTGTTACTATAGGAGGCAGTCTATTCTACAAAGTACAGATGTGCTGG